>NC_091982.1:47007415-47307415 GCF_044704955.1 Pristiophorus japonicus
AGGTACAGCAGTCATCCAGGGGAAGCAGGGGAAGGGTTCCCTCTGCACTGTAAAGCCGAAGGAGGAATATGACCTCGGCGCTCTGATGGATGACACCCCGATGATCTATCTGGCTTTTGTGTGGGCCAACCTGGCAGCATTTGCCAGGCATAAGCATGATTGTGGACGGGTAAATGGGGTCGAGGTCAGAGTAGATGGGGACCCCATGTCTAAGCCCCAGAAGCAGTATAATTTTCCCAGGCAAGGCTGAGGCAGACCTAGAGGTCGCATTGGGATCTCTAGTCAGACAGGGAGTGTTGAGACCAATAGCAATACATGTGAACTCTCCACTATGGCCGGTTAGGAAACCGGACAATTCTTGAAGGGCCACAGTGGACTACCGAGTCCTCAATAAAAATATCCCTGCCTGTGCACCCACAGTGGCAGCCGTAGCCAACCTAGTCGCAGCCATCCCCGCGTCCGCAGCCTGTCTTTACGGTACTGGACATCTTGAATGGGTTCTGGTCCATCGCACTGCGGCGGGAGGACCAGTACAAATTGGCCTTTACATTCAAAGGACAGCAGTATACCTGGAACTGTCTTCCCCAGGGCTTCCACAACAGTCTGAGCATTTTTCATCAGTGTATGGCCAACTGCCTGAAAGAGTTCAGCAGACCCAGACAGCTAGTCCAGTATGTGGACGACGTGCTGCTATTCTCCGATTTGGAGGAAGAGCACGGTCCCCTGCTGGCAGAGCTGTTGGGACTGCTGCACGAGGAGGGTTTTAAAGTAAACCCTAAGAAGGCACAGATCGGCCAGACAGAGGTAAAATTCCTGGGGCTGACTGTGCGGGCAGGGGAGAGAGCCATTGATGAGGCTAAGAGGAGGGCAGTTCAGGAGTTACTGGCTCCGACTACAGTTGCAGAGGTGAGGTCGTTCCTGGGTCTGACCGGTTACTGCAGGGACTTCATTGAGGATTACGCAGCCATTGCAGCCCCCCTACTCCGGCTCCTGCGCAAAGTCGTGGAGTGGGAGTGGGATAAGGACTGTGATGCAGCGTTTACCCGCCTCAGGGGAGACCTGCAGAAAGCTCCGGCCCTGGGAGCGGTAGATGAGGGTGAGGAATTTTTCCTGGAGGTAACAGCCAGCGGGGATAGCTTAAGTGCTGTGCTGATGCAACAGCGGCACGGCCAGCTGAGGCCGGTGGTCTACTCCTCCAGGGTCCTCACTGAGGTTGAGAGGGGTTACTCAAACTGTGAAAGGCATCTGCTGGCCACCCACTGGGCTGTGAAGCGGTCGCAGGTGTTTACAGGAGTGTCCCCAATCACCTTCCTCACTCATCACACCCCCACTCAGATGCTGCTGGATGGGAGAATTAAGGATGGGACAGTGAGCAACGCACAAATTGCTCGCTGGACCCTCCTGCTCTCACAGGTGGATTTGAGAGTAAAAGGGATGTGTGAGCCCCGACTGGCAGCCAATATGCTGTACCCCGGGAAAGCCCACCGTTGCTCCGTTGAGGGGATCTGGGACGTGGACATAGGGCTCCGGGCGGGGTTCCATCCCCACGGCCGGGAGATCTATGTTGACGGGTCCAGCACGGTGGTGGCGGGGGAAAGGCTCACAGGGTGCAGGATTTATGATCCCCAGGCAGGCATTGCCAGGGCCATAAAGCTCCCAAACACCATGAGCACCCAGCATGCTGAACTGTCGGCAGTCATGTATGTAGTCACCCACCCCGATGAATTCCCACGGCCCTATACCATCTTTTCAGATAGTATGTTCAACTGCAATGCTTGCACGGAGTACCTAGCCATCTGGTCCTGTCGCGGGTATACATCTGCAGATGGTAAGCCCCTGGCCATAAAACCCCTACTGCAGCACATCATGCAGGCAGTAGGGACCGGGGCAGACATTTGCATTCACAAAGAAATGGCCCATAACAAACATGAGCCCAGGGCTGCAGGGAACCAAAAGGCAGATCAACTGGCCAAAGAGGGAGCCTGAACGGGAACCAAGTGGAACCCGCTCGAGGCAGGCCCCATAGCAGCTATCCGGGGCGGACAGGGGACACAAGGGAGCACAGGGGTAGCTTTGGCCCCGGATCTCCAGCAGGTACAGGCACGAGATCCCGTCCTCAGGTCTGTCATGGACAAGCTGACTGTGGGAGAAAAGGTCGAAGGACCGTACGGAGGCACAGGCATCCATGTTAGGGAGAAGATGTTGTTTAAAGGAGAGCAGTGGATAGTGCCCCAGCAGCACCAGAGGAAGTTCCTTCAGCTGGCCCACGCAGGCCCTGGAGCAGGACACCCCGGACCGGAGGTCACCTGGCAACGGGTGGAACAGGTCGGGTGGTGGCCCAGCTCCGGGAAGATACTCGTGAATTTTGCGCGAACTGTCTTGTCTGTGCAACCAATAATCCAGATCCCCAGAAAAGAAAGGTGTCTCTAGGATACGCAAGGAGAGTAGAGGGACCATGGCAATCGATACAAATTGATTACAAAGGGTCCCTACCTGTGGCTAAGGGAGGGTACCGGTACTGCCTGGTTTTGTTGGACACTTTCACAAAGTGGGTTGAAGCCTTCCCTTGCCGAACAGCCACAGCAGCGGGAACCACCAGGATATTGGTTAGGGAGGTGTTCTCCAGGTGGGGGCTTCAACAGTACGTGGAGTCCGACCGGGGGAGCCACTTCACGGGACAGGTCATGCAGGCAACCCTTAAGGTGCTGGGGATTGAGGGGAAGTGGCACATTGCCTACAACCCCCAGTCCTCGGGGCTAGTGGAGCGTATGAATAGGACCTTGAAAGAAAAACTCAGGAAGGAGACTGGGGATTCCCCACAGAGGTGGGTGGAGAGGTTATCCCTGGTTTTGATGGGGAGCCGGGCCAGCCAGTCAAAAAGCATGGGGTATTCCCCATACGAGCTCATGACTGGAAGAGCCATGTGAACCCCCACCCATGTACTTGCCCCTGACGGAAGCTTAGGTAATCGAGGTGAATAGTGACCGCTTTACCAAGAGTCTGTTGGAGCACCTCAAGCAGATTCACTGGCAGGCAGCCACTAACATGGGACCAACCAATTGCTGCTGGAACCGAGCAAACACCACGAGTGGCAGGTGGGGAACCAGGTCATGGTCCGCAACTTTGCCAGGGTGGGAGTTTTTGAGCCACTATACATGGGGCCTTACAGCATTGTCGACAAGGCAAGCCACATGGTATACGTGGTCAAGATGCCCTACCGGGTTAAATGGTTTTACATTAACCAATGTAAACTGTTTAATCCCAACAAGGCAAAACCTCGTGGGAAAGAGCAGCCCGGAGGGATAATCCCGACGGGAAGCCCAGGCCCCCAGCCCACCACTGCAGCCCCACCAATCCCACCACAAGGAGCAGTGAGTTGCTTCACAGGTACAAACTACCCACAGATTTGGGACCCACAGGAAGGAGGATTCCCACCTTACATATGGGACGAGGACTCACCTCCACCCGTTAGGAGATCCGCTCGGACTCCGCAGCCAAGGGTGCCACCGTCCCTAGCAGCCTGTTTTACTTTCCCGAGAGGTACTAGGGGAAAAGGACCGCACAGGGCAGGCAGCTAGTCACTGGACGTGACCCCGCAGCCAAGGTCTCCTGACGGGGAAGGGGTTGTACCGGAGACAGGGGCCGCCGACAGTGAGGAGCCTGTCGGGGCTAGCCTAGCCTTCGGTGCGGACAGCCCAGAGCCTGCAAGTGAGATAGTGGCGGCGGGTCCCAACAGTGAGTGGTCCCTGGAAGAACGAGAGTCTCCTGACAGGGAAGGGGTTGTACCAGAGGAAGGGGCCGCCGACAGTGAGGAGCCTGTCAGGGATAGCCTAACCTTTGGTGCAGACAGCCCAGAGCCTGCAGAAGAGAGGGTGGCGGTGGGTCCCAGTAGTGAGTGGTCCCTAGAAGAACTGAGGAAACGCTGTGAGAGTATCAGCTGCGAGTGGTTTCGGGTGGAACCCTTGTACAACCCAAAGCCCCCAGAGGATACGGGAGTCCCCGGCAGTGAGGAGACTGCCGGGGGAATTTTCATTGCTCCCGAGGGCAGTGAGCCATCCCTGGAGGGGGTGAGGGGCTGTACCAGCCCAGTAAGCACCATCCGAAGCTCGGGGGACACCTTGGCAGGGGAGACAGAGGGGCCGCGGAGGTCGGTCTGGCCCAAGAGGCCAAAGGAGAGGTGGTCTCCCCCCTACATTCCCCCGCATAAAAGGAAAACCAAGGAGGGTGGCAAGCAGATTAAAAGGGAGAACAGTAGTTGTGTACATATATATATATATATATATATATATATAAAAAGTTTTCTCTAGTGTAGTGGGGCTCAGGTGGCCTCTGCAATACAGGGAGTAAACAGTGAGGCTTTTGAGCCAATAGGATAGGGAGCCTGGACTTTTTTTCTCTCTCACTTCCGCTTTTGTGTAAGGTTTGTTTGTTGTTTCAAGTGTTTATTAGTTGAAACCCCTTGACTTCCACAGTAAAATTGTGGTTTGTGGCAAGACCGATAGGCACACACAGTTCAAACCCGTGCAGGGGTACTGTGAGGTGTAGACAGAGTGGAAAATGGGGGAGGGATGAGCCAGGGGGCTCAGGGTTTTTGAACCAAATGAGGGTTTGTCTTTCAGAAAAGGAACCAGAGATGAGGAAAATCCTGCTCCTGTGCAACTATATCAGAATGTGCATCGGCTACCGGGGAGAGACTGAAGAAGCCATTATTTTTGGATACTCAGGGGGGCAGGCACCGACTGTCACCACAGGAGAAAGGACACCAGGGGTAGAGGGGCCCGCAATATATACCCACAGGGGAAGGTGGCCAGGGTGGTTGGGGTCCAATTCCACTAGATACTCCAGCCACCCCGGGGTCACGTATGGGGAAGCATCAGTCTCCTGCCCCAGCATTGAGGTGACCGCATCCCGGGTTAGGGTAGTGGTTGGGAAGAGGGTTTGCCTGACCTGTATGGGGCACATCCCGGTGGGAAGGTGGTGATGCCTCAGGAAGCTGAGCAAGGACATGGGAAACCCGACAGCAGATTGGGAGAGACTGGACAACAGCACCTACCGGACCATCACGGGCACCCAAGGGGGTGTGAGTGTGTGTTGGGATAAATGGTGGGAGGCGGAGTTAGGAATGTGTGTGTGCATGTGGGGATCAGAGAAGATATGCCCGGCAGGCATCTCCATATCGTTCTCCCGACAGTGGCGGGATGAAGGGGAGTGGATGGGATGGGACCGGAGCATGGTCACAGGCATAGTAAGCCACTCCAGCTCTATCCACTCCACCGAGTTAAGCACACACCCCAGACAGCCCCTGCCCACAGCCCCAACCGAACCAACTGACACGGACAGATGCCCTACCACCACCCAGGGACCAGAGAACGGTTTGGTTTTGGTTCCCACGGACAAGCTGCTATACCAAGGGGTCCACTAAGCCATGGCCTCCGTCATCCTAAACCTTACCGAGGTGCACCTACCTGAGTGGTGCCCAAAAGAGATAGAACGCCTCTTCCAGGCTCTCCTTCGAGAAATCTTCAGGACATTCTACGAGCTCGATTTTGGCTATTTGAATAAGACTTTGCTGTACCGTCTACAACCCAAAGACAACGTCAAACCAAAAAGACACAGAAGAGGAATCTGGAATGATGTTTTTACCGGTTTCAACACCTGGGCATCAATGATAGCATGGACAATTTCGGATACCACATTCCATTTTTACCAGAGAACCTGACCGATCTGTTCAAAGCAGCACAAAACTCCCAGAAACATTATTTCACCCTACAACAAAAAAAAAGTCAAATTGGGAGCCCAGATAGCTGACTTAAATTCAAGGCCCTGGTGGGATTGGGGGTTGGATGTAGAGGTCCCAGCCTGGGACCACATCCTCTCTCATGCCCTGGTAGTGGCACAGCTGATCATCGTAACCGATTTGCTGGCGATCCACTGCCAGCTTAGGAAAAAGGGTCGTCATTTAAAAATTGAGAAAGCTATGCGGGAGGCCAAGTCAAAGACCAAACGAAAAGGCAGGGCTAGCAAAGTCTAGGCAGTATGACAGGACTGATTGTACGAGCCGAATGTATTGCACTGTAAAGAAAAGTATGTACCTTGTAAAAGGTCCGTACCTCCCTATCTGTAATACTATGTGTGATACTATGTACTATTATGATTTTGGTGAAGGGGATTGGTTGAGAAGCATTTTTACATTTTCAGTATTGTATTGATTCCAAATGTATGAATACCTTTGGTGTATTTTAATGTTTTATCGTGGGTTTAGGTAAGATTTGGGGAAGATTGACTCTGTGAGAGGAAAAAGGTTTTGCTTCACATTTTGAAAACACCCTGAGACAGAGTGTTTTAATGGGGCAGTGTAAGGTTCGAAAATCCACGGCCACATTTTATTGAAACACCCTAAGGACAAGAAAACTAACATGGGGATCGTTCTATTCATTTTAAATGAACATTTTTTGGCCACCAAAACCTCAGACCAAGCAGGCTGGGAAATGTGTGGGCGGATACAGACATTGTGGAGTCTGGCTCACAAGCGAGACAGAGGCACTGGCCAATGGGGGAAAAGTGCATTCTGGCAGGCCAATCAGGGGTCGAGTCGGGCCTGAAGCAGGGAAATCCTCAACCAATGGGGACTACCCAGCCCAGTTTGAAAATATGACTCACCTCTAATCAAATTATGAATGTGGACCATCATCTACCTAATTAATATGGACAGTAGACAATGGACCAGCAGATGTTGAGGCACCAATTGTGCACTGAAACAATACCCCTGTCCTCACACCTATCTGTACCTGTGACATCTTCTGATTAAATATTCAAAGCTATCTCCCCACCCAAACTTACACAATGGATCACCAACTGAGTTTGAGGGTGAAAAGGCCAGAACTAAATTGGTTATAGGACCCACAGAACCACCGGGAGGAAGAAGCAGCAGGGTGTGGAGACAGTTGGGGAGCTTGCAACTTGTATCCAGAAAGAGCTCTCTCTCTCTCTCCCTCTCGCTCTCGCTCCACCAGAGGAAGAAGCAGCAGTTCCACAGACGAAGCCACCGAGACTGAAAACCAGCAGGCAGTGGCAGTGACTTCCCATAGCTGAGCTGAGCAAGGAAACCAATCAGAGGTTGGAGGTCGGAGTCAGCTTTTGGGAGTTGAGTCAGTTTTTCACAGGGCCCTCGCTCTGGGGAAGGTGTGCTTAACTCCAACAGCTTTTTGCTTAGGAGCCAACCGAAAGGCAAAGAGAAGAAACCGACGCAACATCGAGGAGGAAAACCGAACCGACCAACAACGTAAAACCCACCCCAGAGGGGCCCCGAGCTGAAATAAGTGCCCCCAGAACCCCGGAGTTGGTAGGATTGTGAGTAGAGCCCAAACCCCCTCACAGACTCAATTTAGGATAGGAATTGGTAAGAAGGGTAGAAATGGGAGGTGGGGTTGTGTGTGAGTGGAATGTGTTAACCTCTTATTTTCCCCTTTCCTGTTGCGAGATTTTTCGTGTTGTTGAGTGAGATTGTGCCATTACTGCTATTTATGACCTCTTACAATGCCCTCTATCTTGGTGTTTACTATTCTAAATAAACAACATTAGCCACTTTGTACTCTTACCCACTGTGTGTGGTGCCTCGTTACTCACCCATTCTCATAAATTTCAGGGAGTGTGGATTCGAACCCACACCGCAAGCTCCCCTGAAAGGTCTGGCCTCCATGTGCTGGCGCCCAATCCCCAGTCAGGACACATTTCTTAATCAGAGATAGGAGGGGATCTCTGTTTGTCCAGATTTTGATCTGGCGGGCTGTGATGGGGAAGCCTGCGCTGTCAAAGGCATCAACGGCCATGACCATCTCAGCGCTTTGCTCTGCTGCCCCCTCAGTGGTGGCCAGTGGAAGCCTGCTGAGCGCGTCAGCGCAATTCTCGGTGCCAGGCCAGTGCCAGATGGTGTAGTCATAAGCAGCCAGCGTGAGAGCCCATCGCTGTATGCGAGCTGACGCGTTGGCATTGACAGCCTTGCTGTCGGACAACAGGGATGTTTACGGCTTGTGGTCCATTTCTAATTCGAACCTCCTGCCAAAAAGGTACTGATGCATTTTTTTTACACCATGGACACATGCGAGTGCCTCCTTCTCAACCATCCCATATCCCCGTTCTGCTTCAGAGAGCGACCTGGAAGCATAAGCCACAGGTTGTAGTTGGCCCTCAGCATTACTCTGCTGCAACACGCACCCAACCCCATAGGACGATGCATCACATGTCAGAACCAATTTCTTACAGGGGTCGTACAGGGTCAATAACTTCTTTGAACAAAGTAGGTTCCGCGCCCGATTGAAAGCCCGTTCTTGACAGTTCCCCCAAAACCAATCACAACCCTTACGCAGGAGCACGTGAAGTGGCTCCAACAACGTGCTTAAGTTCGGCAGAAAGTTCCCGAAATAGTTCAAGAGTCCCAGAAATGAACGCAACTCCGATGTGTTGCCGGGCCTGGGCGCTCGTCGAATCGCCTCTGTTTTGGATTCGGTGGGCCGAATCCCATCTGCAGCAACCTTCCTGCCCAGGAACTCAACCTCAGGAGCCAAAAACACACATTTAGACTTCTTGAGTCGCAGGCCTACCCGGTCCAGTTGGCGTAGCACCTCTTCCAGGTTGTGGAGGTGTTCCTCGGTGTCATGATGAGAATGTCGTCCTAAAATACGATTGTTCCAGGAATGGATTTGAGCAGGCTTTCCATGTTTCTTTGAAAGATCGCGGCCACTGATCGAATGCCAAATGGGCACCTGTTGTAAACAAACAGTCCCTTGTGCATAGTGATGGTGGTCAGTAGTTTAGACTTGTCGGCCAATTCTTGGTTCATGTAAGCTGAAGTGAGATCCAACTTGGTAAACAGCTTGCCGCCTGCCAGCGTGGCAAAAAGATCCTCCGCTCTCGGGAGCGGGTATTGGTCTTGTAGGGACACCCGATTGATTGTGGCCTTGTAGTCGCCACAGATCCTGACAGAACCATCCGCTTTTAGGACGGGAACGATGGGGCTCGCCCAGTCGCTGAATTCAATGGGCGAGATGATGCCCTCTCTCAGCAAACGGTCCAATTCGTTTTCAATTTTCTCCCGCATCACATACGGCACCGCTCTGGCTTTGTGGTGCACTGGTCTGGCATCTGGGGTGATGCGTATCACTACTTTGGTACCTTTGAACGTCCCAACGCCAGGTTGGAATAGTGACTCAAGTTGTTGTAGGACTTGTGAGCACGAACTTCGCTCCACAGATGACACTGCGTGCACATCCCCCATTTCCAGTTCATCTCAGCTAACCAGCTCCTCCCCAACAGTGCGGGACCATTGCCCGGGACAATCCAGAGCAGCAGCCGGTTCACTGATCCATTGTGTGTGACCACCAACATTGCACTGCATGGTACTGGAATGATTTCTTTGGTATACGTCCGTAGTTGTGTCTCAATGCGTTCTAGTTTGGGTCTACTGGCTTTGAGTGGCCATAGCTTTTCGAATTGTTGAACGCTCATGAGTGACTGGCTGGCCCCCATGTCCAGCTCCATGTGTACAGGGATGCCGTTTAATAAAACCTTCATCATCATAGGTGGTGTTTTGGTATATGAGCTGTGAATGTTTGCCACATGAACCCGCTGAACTTCAGCGTCCATTGATTTGCTCCAAGAGTCATCCTGCCTCACAGAACCCTCTTCTGGTCCATCCACCTCATAAGTTAGCCTGGTTACAGGCTTCCTGCACATTCGAGCTAAATGGCCACTGAGGTTGCAAATTTCTGCAGACAAATTGTTGAAACCTGCAAGTCCTGGCAGAGTGTTTGCCCCCACACCTCCAGCATGAGCTGAGATTCCCATTGTTGTGAACAAAGGAGCTATGACCCGGCATTCCTCGTTGATTGTCCCTATGACTGCTCTTGAGTACCCTGTTAGTGGGTGTCAATGGCCCCATCCCGGACCGCATTGCCCACTGTGATGACGTAAATGTCCGTTCAGTCTGCCATTGTCTCTGTTGAAAACCTACTCTGGGGTCTATTGCTGCCTGGGGTGTGTCGAACTGCCCTTGCCTGCCTGCAGGGCTCTGAGTCGCATTTATGATATTGACTCCCTGATCCCTTGCTGCGTTGGAGGCAGAATTGCGCGTGTATATTATTTTGGTTTCCTCCTCCCCCGCCATGAAAGTCTGAGCCATCAACAGCGTCGCTTCCAAAGTTAAGTCCTTGGTCTCAATTAACTTTCGGAAAATCCCCGCATGACCGATGCCCTCAATAAAGAAGTCCCTTAACATCTCCCCCCTGCCGGCGTCTGTGAACTTACAGAGGCTGGCCAAATGCTGGAGGTCCGCAATGAAGTCTGGTATGCTCTGTCCTTCGCGACGTCGGTGGGTATAGAATCTGTGTCGGGTCATGTGTATGCTGCTCGACGGTTTGAGGTGCTCACCGATTAGTTTGCTGAGCTCTTCAAAGGTTTTGTCCACCGGCTTTTTGGATGCTAGTAGGTCCTTCATGAGCGCGTAAGTCTTAGGTCCGCAGCTGGTCAGCAGATGGGCCCTTCGCTTGTTGGCTGCTGCATCTCCAAGCCATTCTTTCGTGACAAAGCTTTGCTGCAGCCTCTCAATGAAATCGTCCCAGTCCTCACCAACACAGTACCATTCCTATGCTACCGGTGGCCATTCTCGTCATTTGTTGATTCCCATTTCCCGTCGCCAATGCAATGTCTTTACTCAATGGCACAAAACCCACACAAGGCACATTCTATGGACAAGGTCACTCTATGACCTGACCTTTATTCACAGGACCAAGAAGTGATGACTCTGCGTGGAACCTCCCTTTATATACCTGGATGACCAGGTAAGGAGTGTCTCCCACAAGTTCACCCCCTGTGGTCAAGGTGTGCATTGCTTAAGTATATACAGTATTGCAGTGGTGTTACATAGAGGTTACATACATGACACTAGGGTCTTAAAAGAAGTGGCTGCAGAGATAGATGCATTGGTTGTAATTTACCAAAATTCCCTGGATTCGAGAGGTCCCAGCGGATTGGAAAATTGTAAATGTAATGCCCCTATTTAAGAAAGGAGGGAGTCAGAAAGCAGGAAACTATAGACCAGTTAGCCTAACATCTGTCATTTGGAAAATGCTGGAGTCCATTATTATGGAAGTAAGAGCAGGACATTTAGAAAATTGTAATACAGTCAAGCAGAGTCAGTAATGGCTTTATGAAAGGGAAATCATGTTTGATAAATTTGCTAGGGTTCTTTGAGGATGCAATAGCATGATGGATAAATGGGAACCAGTAGATGTTGTGTATTTGGATTTCCAGAAGGCATTTGATAAGATGCCACATAAAAGGTTACTGCACAAGATAAGAGCTCATGGGGTTGGGGGTAATATATAGGCATGTATAGAGGATTGGCTAACAGAAAACAGAGAGTCAGGATAAATGGATCATTTTCAGGTGGGCAAACTGTAACTAGTGGGGTGCCACAGGGATCAGTGCTGGGGCTTCAACTATTTACAATCTATATTAATGATTTGGATGAAGGGACTGAGTGTAATGTAGCCAAATTTGCTGATGATACGAAGATAGGTGGTAAAGCAAGTTGTGAAGAGGACACAAAGAATCTGTAATGGTGTATAGATAGATAGGCTAAGTAAGTGGGCAAAAATTTGGCAGATAGAGTATAATGTGGGAAAATGTGAGGTTATCCACTTTGGTAGGAAAAATAAAAAAGCAAATTATTATTTAAATGGAGAGATATTACAAAATGCTGCAGTACAGAGGGATCTGGGGGTCCTTGTACATGAATCACAAAAGGTTATCATGCAAATACAGCAAGTAATTAGGAAGGCAAATGGAATGTTGGCCTTTATTGCAAGGGGGCTAGAGTATAAAAACAGAGAAGTCCTGCTACAATTGTACAGGGCGTTGTTGAGACCACATCTAGAGTACTGTGTACAGTTTTGGTCTGTAAGGGATATCCTTGGTCTGTAAGGGATATCCTTGCATTGGAGGCAGTTCAGAGAAGGTTCACGAGGTCGATTCCTGAGATGAAGGGGTTGTCTTATGAAGAAAGGTTGAGCAGGTTGGGCCTATACTCACTGGAGTTTAGAAGAATGAGAGGTGATCTTATTGAAAGGTATAAGATTTTGAAGGGGCTTGACAGAATAGATACAGAGAGGATGTTTCCCCTTGTGGGGGAATCTAGAACTAGGGGGCATCATTTTAGAATAAGGGGGTCGCCCATTTAAAACAGAGATGAGGAGGAATTTCTTCTCTCAGTGGGTCATGAATTTTTAGAATTCTCTACCCCAGGGAGCTGTGGAGGTTGGGTCATTAAATCTATTTAAGGTGGAGATAGATCGATTTTTGAACTATAGGGGTCTAGGGTTATGGGGAGTGGGTAGGAAAGTGGAGTTAAGGCCAAGATGAGATCAGCCATGATCTTATTGAATGGAGGAGTTGGCGCAAAGGACCAAATGGTCTACTCCTGCTCCTATGTTGTTATGTTCTTATGATCACCAGAGTTTGGGTCAGTGACCACAATTCGCCTCCCATAACCTGTACCTCCAGCATTAAACAAGGATGTGACCTTGCATCTTATCTCTTTCTTGCCTCTAAAGCATTTCACGCTTTGATTTAATGTCAAGATACCAATATAATCTTTTTTTCAATTTAACATATGATTACAATGTGGTTCTCTTCACCCACAAACCTTTGGCCGTCTCTCCCACACTTCAACCCTTTAACAAGATGGTACAAATATGTTTACAATGTCGTTCTATTCACCAACAAACCTTTAGCCACCCCTCCCACACTTCAAACTTTTAACAAGATAGGAGAGGTTGAACCTCCCTTATCCGGAACCCTCGGGACCTGGCCTGTTCTGGATAAGGGATTTTTTGGATAAGGGCTGTTCACGTTAAATTGGATGGTAGAGGGGATATTGGGGCTGGCTGGCTTGGGGCTGGTAGTGCAGTAGAGAGATCATGGGGTGAGGGTACAGTGGATTGCAGGGTCAGGCCAGCAATTGCGGGAGTCGGCAGCAAGGAAGGACTTCAATTTATTCGATTTGTTCATGTTGGAGTTCTGCGCATGCGCCATCCAGTGGCCGGAATGGTTCTGGACAAGGGGTGGTTCTGGATATGGGAGTTCTGGATAAGGGAGTTCTGGATAAGGGAGGTTCAATCTGTACAAAAGATGGAAAATGAAAAACATTGATGCAAGACCACAAGCAGAAAAAAAATGATATTTGCAGAGAAGCCATTATGACAGGCAGCCAATCATTTGAACTGGGCATTTGCATTTGTTCTTAACTCTTATGATAACATTGTCTAATTGGAATCACTGCTTTAGCTCAGGGGTCACAATAATATGGAGGCACTCTCCATGTCTCTTTGGCCACTTTGTCTCAATGTTCTTTTTCCTTCTATTGTCTCCAAGAGATGAGCCATTCTGAAAATTAACTTTCTAGCCCTGCAAGCTTTCTATGTGGTGCCAAAGTCACTTCTTGGGCATTCATTGATTCCAGTTCAATGCAGACGCCAGCTCAAAACTGGGCTCTCTCACATCATGATCACGATTCAGGACAAATGTTGTTTGACCGTGCAGTTTCATCTTTGACATCCACTCCTGCCATTAAGATTCCCTTGCTTAGAGTATTGTCCAAACACAGAGATCAGCAGACATCTAATGGAGCCACCAAAGAGACTGACCCTACCACACCTGGATTTGTGAAGTTGAAAGGAGCTATGACTGTGATGTGGCCACTGCACAGGATACATGAAGACATTAGGGGGCCGAAATTCAGCCTCCCGATTAAGACCTGTTAACGCCGGAAAGCGGCGATCACGCGGTGGTGTCAAATGGCCGCCAATTTGTAGTCGAATAGCTGCCGCTCTCAAAATTTTCTATGATGGTTTTGCTGGC
Organism: Pristiophorus japonicus; assembly: GCF_044704955.1. Lineage (NCBI taxonomy): Eukaryota > Metazoa > Chordata > Chondrichthyes > Pristiophoridae > Pristiophorus > Pristiophorus japonicus. The sequence continues at coordinate 47,021,330 of NC_091982.1, forward strand.
AGTCCCCACTTCCGCCCCGCTGCTGCCGAACCCTCCTAAGTGCATCATCAAAGCGCGCACTGCTGATGTCCCACCCCGCAAGCAAAATTCACCTTAGAAAATCTTACGGTGTCCGCAACAGTTTTTTTCTGTTGTTGCACTGTGTTTGTAGTGTGTGTAAAATGGCAGTGAGGTCTCCATTAGAGGGGAGGGCGCACTGCCGCGGCCACTGTCTTATTTTTTTTTGTCGGCCACCCGACCGAAACCCTCCCTGGTGGCCCAGTGGACCTAACTTAAAAAGCTGCAGAGTTCGCAGCGGCCCTCCCCTTTAAGTGAAGGGATGAGACGTGTTGACGCGCCAGCGCGATGACGTCACCAGCCTGGTGCTGATGTCTGACAGCGGCGGAGTGTGCATTTCACTCCCGCCTCCATTATGACGGACTTCCGCCCCGCTCGAAAAAAACGACAAAGAGCTGAATTTCACAAGATGGACTGCCACATCCATTGCAGCGGACAAAACACAAGAAAAATAGTAGGTGCAACCCGTTTCCAGCGGGAGTGAATTTCGGCTCTTAGAAGTCACAACTGACAGTAGTTATGCAACTGATGGTGGAGCCCAGCACATGAGTGCAAATGACAAAGTTGAAGCGTTCGCGACCATCTTCAGCAAGAATTACCAACTGGTTGATCCATCTTGGCCTCCTCCTGAGGTCCCCACCAGCACAGAAGCCAGCCTTCAGCCAATTCGATTCACTCCACGTGATATCAAGAAACGGCTGAGCACACTGAATACAGCAAAGGCTATGGGTCTCGGCAACATCCCGGTTGTCGTGCTTAAGAATTGTGCTCCAGAACTAGCCCGCATCTAGCCAAGCTGTTCCAGTACAGCTACAACACTGGCATCTACCCGACAATGTGGAAAACTGCCTAGGTATGTCCTGCCCACAAAAAGCAGGACAAATCCAATCCTGCCAATTACTGCCCCATCAGTCTACTCTCAATCATCAGCAAAGTGATGGAAGGTGTTGTCGGCAGTGTTATCAAGCAGCACTTACTCACCAATAACTTGATCATCAGTGCTCAGTTGGGGTTCCACCAGATCCACTCTGCATGAGACATCATTACAGCCTTGGTTCAAATATAGACAAAAGAGCTGAACTCCAGAGGTGAGGGGAGTGTGACTGCCCTTGACATTAAGGCAGCATTTGACCGAGTGTGGAATCAAGGATCCCTGGTAAAATTGAAGTCAATGGGAATCAGGGGGAAAGTTCTTCACTGGCTGGAGTCATACCTAACACAAAGGAAGATGGTTGTGGTTGTTGGAGGCCAATGATCTCAGCCCCAGGACCTCAATGCAGAAGTTCCTCAGGGCAGAATCCTAGGCCCAACCATTTTCAGCTGCTTCATCAATGACCTTCCACATCATAGGGTCAGAAGTGGGGATGTTTGCCAATGATTGCACAGTGTTCTGTTCCATTCATAACTCCTCAGATAATAAAACAGTCCGTGCCCGAATGCAGCAACACCTAGACAACATTCAGACTTGGGCTGATAAGTGGCAAGTATCATTCTCCAGACAATGACAAGCTCCAACAAAAGAGAGTCTAACTACCGTCCCTTGACATTCAGCGGGATTACCATCACCGAATTCTCCACCATCAACATCCTGGAGTTCACCATTGACCAGAAATTTAACTGGGCATAAATACTACAGCTACAAGAGCAGGTGAGTAAAGAGTGTCTCACCTCCAGACTCCCCACCATCTACAAGGCACAAGTCAGGAGTGTGATGGAATACTCTCCACTTGGGTGCATGAGTGCAGCTCCAACAACACTCAAGAAGCTCAACACCATCCAGGACAAAGCAGCTGGCTTGATTGACACCCCATCCACCACCTTAAACATTCACTCCCTCCACCACCGGTGCACCGTGGCTGCAGTGTGTACCATCTACACGATGCACTGCAGAAACTCGCCAAGGCTTCTTCGACAGTACCTCTAAAACCCGTGACCTCTACCACCTAGAAGGACAAGGGCAGCAGGCACTTGGGATTACCATCACCTCCAGGTTCCCCTCCAACTCACACACCATCCTGACTTGGAAATATCTCGCCTTTCCTTCATCGTTGCTGGGTCAAAATCTTGGAATTTCCCCCCCCTCCCCTTTTGCACTGTGGGAGCACCTTCATCTCATAGACTGCAGCGGTTCAAGAAGGCGGCTCACCACCACTTTCTCAAGAGCAAATAGGGATGGGCAATAAATGCTGGCCTTGCCAGTGATGATCACATCTCAATGAACGAATTTTAAAAAAGTAAATAATGCATGAGCAAGGAACAAGCTATAACCTTTTCACCTTGAGGGGACAATATAATATCAAACTTACTATCTCAGAGGAATTTGTGATTAAAAGTAATCAACCTTTTTCATTTCAAAGAATGATAAATTACAGATCTCTGCATGACAAACAAATGGATGGTGATAAATGTTGCAAGTGCACTGTGGTGCTGTAATGTGGTGGCTGACTGATTAGATTGATGGATCTATGGAGTCTCTTCAAGTCCAGCATTAAAATACAAAACCCCACTTCCCGTTCACAATATTCTGGTACAATAAATCACGATTTCCTATTTCAAAGGCTTAATTTTCCTATTTTAAAACGATGACCAAATTATCCTTCACTTTATTTATAAATAGCTCATGTTCTTAGAAACCAAGCATCATTTTTTTTAAGAAAGATCACAAACGGAATGTTGTATGTCCCTTCTTGATTCTTTAAAAACTTTCAATCCGTTTAATTGTCAGAAAAGCGACGTCTTTGTAGCATAATGCCGACAGCAGCAACAGTATGTATGGGAAAAGTGGCATTAATGCCCAACGGTCGACACAGGAAACTTACCGGCGTTTTAATGTCGTTCCCATGATGTCCCTCTGCCCCACTAGGTGCGGAATTCATCGCCATGGTTCTTTACTAAGACAGAAAATAAAGAATTCTGACCAAACGGACAACTGCAGTGAGTATTCTCTCTAACAAGTGTTCAGAAACAGTGCCAGACATAGAGATCTGATATTGGCTATAACTCCTCAATCTACATGCAGAATGGTTGCAATACACTGGACGAATAAGAGGCGTTTGAAATCAAATCGCATTGAAAATCACATCAAATACCTTGCTTTTCTTTGTAGCGGTGGGTCGACGGTTCTGTATACCGTGGATATGACCTTGCGAAGAGGAATTGTACCTAAGGGTCACAACATAACTTGCTTCCATCAGAAGGCTGACGATGCAACAGGAAACACTCTCAGATTAAGATGGAGTCTCGTTATCCTCTGACATCTTTCCCCAAATGTGGAACTGCACAAGATTGCTCAGTGATTTATGACATTCATTTTTGCCCATTGATCACCGGAATGAGAAACACACCCTTCGATCGGTTAACTTCAAAACAACGTGCTGCTTTCCAATTATTATTGAATAAGTCCGTTCCCCTTGAGTCAATGTGCTGTTGTCAATCAGGATTCCCATGTGCATTGGCCCGAGGGTCTATATTTAACACTGTGCTGTGGAGCGCAAGTATAGCCATGAATGTGTAAAGAGCTCAGTTTCAATGCAGCGAAGTTCAGTAAAACTTATCCAGACTCACAAAAAGTCTAAACACACACACCAATAAACAGAGAATTAAAGGCTCACTTTTAATCTTTCTCATATTGAATTCACAGTTCAGAAGCTTGACCCAGTAAAAAAAAATTTCCCTCTGAGAGGATAAAATCTGAAGCAAAATAACTTTCTCAATCAAGAAGTCACTGACAAGCCTCAGAAAAACTTTCCAGTGTCTCTGTAATCTTATTTTGGACGTGTTTTTCCCCGCGTCATACTTTTGTTATTTATATTCAGTAGTTGTTTGTCTTTATGTGGCCCGTGTTGTGAGTATGTTTGTGTAGTGTTTGTTGTCTTTGTGTGATACTGCTTTTCTGTAAACCTGCAGTTTGTCCTCCAGTTAAATGCTGAGTGTCTGGAAATGCACTTTGTTGATGATGTTTTGACCCATTTCCTGAAAAGCCTCATCGTTTGCTCCGCTTATTGTGTTCTTTCCAGTATCGCATTACATTTTAAAAGCGTCGGCTGACATTTGAACGCGATGTATTTACCTTCCCATTTAATCTGCACCTGTTCGCTCTAACTGCAGTCTTTGCAAAAAAAAATGTTAAATAATATTTAATTTTAATAATGATCTGTGCACTTGGATTGCAAAGAAAATAACCGTGCGGTGAGATTTACAAATGCACATGCAGAATTTTAAATAAGTAGATGTATCTGAAGAAGTGACGCGAATGTCTGAGATTATTGTACTGTCATAGAATCATAGAATGGTTACAGCAGCAGGAGGCTATTCGGCCCATCGAGCCCGTGCCGGCTCTCTGCAAGAGCACTTGATAGTCCCACTCACCCGCCCTTTCCCCGTAGCCCTGCAATTTTTTTAATCTTTCAGGTACTTATCCTTCTTCTTAGGTGGTCCCTCGGATCAAGGATGACCCGCTTCCACACCAAAAAAGGATGAGTTCAATGAGTTCACAGGTGTTTCAATGACCGACCCGAACTGCATATTGAAGGGTAGAAGATGCCTGTGCGTGGATTTTTTTAACGTGTGGTGGCCGTTGCACACCAGCCACCACACGGGCTTGACAGAGCTAGGTCTTGATCCAGTGGCAAAGGTTAACCAAGATGACTGGTAACCAGCTCTGCTGCACAGACCTAGTGCACACACATATCACAATGTGGGCTGGCCCGTGCTGCCCCTGGGCCCTCGCATCTTCTGGGTCCCGAACTCACGCCTCTCCTGGGCCCCGATCACATCCTTCTACATTCTCTCACTGCTCCTTCGCCCCGACCTCGTCGCTCCTGCTGTGCCTGCCCACGCTCCAGTCACCGACCTGGGTTATGGTGACGTCCAGTCCAGTCACCCTCTTCACAGCCGTCATCCTCCTGCACCAGCTCACGCTGTATCCTGTAGTGCTATGCTCCTTTTAAGGCCCCGACCTGCCGCAGATGCTCCCTCGCAGGTCGGGGCTGCCATGCTGCTCCCAGGCCGCCACTCACCATCCCTTTTAAGGTCCTGACCTGCCGCAGATGTTCCCTTGCAGTTCGGGGCTGCCACGCTGCTGGTCAGTGTTAGAGGAAAGGAAAGGGACGTGGTACTGTTGTTGAATGGTCAGCAGTCATTGAGCTTACTGGTATCAATCATTAATTATTTCATCAACTAGAGCCCGGGCTGTAACGGGATTTCTATCATGTAGCCATCCTTCCCTTCTGAAAGCCAAGATTCAATCTGTCTCCACCACCTTTTCAGGCAGTGCATTCCAGATCCTAACCACTCGCTCTGTAAAATGTTTTTCCTCATGTCACCTTTGGTTGTTTTGCCAATCACCTTAAATTTGTGTCCTCTGGTTCTCGACCCTTCTGACAATCAGAACAGTTGTTCTCTATCTACTATGTCCAGACCCCTCATGATTTTGAACACCTCTATCAAATCTCCTCTCGATCTTCTCTGCTCCAAGGAGAACAACCCCAGCTTTTCCAGTCTATCCACGTAACTGAAGTCCCTCATCCCTGGAATCATTTTCATAAATCTTTTCTGCACCCTCTTTAAGGCCTTCACATCCTTCCGAAAGTGCAGTGCCCAGAATTGGACAGGCCGAACCAATGTTTTATAAAGGTTCATCATAATTTCCACGTCTTTGTGTTCTATACCTCTATTCATGAAGCCGATCCCGTATGTTTTGTTAACTGCTTTCTTAACCTGCCCTGCAACCTTCAATGATTTGTTCACATATACCCCAGGTCTCTCGGTTCGTGCACCCCCTTTAGGATTGTACCCTTTAGTTTAGATTTCTTCTCCTCATTCCTTCTACCAAAATGTATGACTTTGCACTTTTCTGCGTGAACTTTCATCTGCAATTTGTCCGCTCATTCCACCAGCCTGTCTATGTCTTCCTGAAGTCTATCACTCTCCTTCTCACTGTTCACTATACTTCCAAGTTTTGTGTCATTTGTCTAAAATACAAAAGTAAGGTTTTAGGAACAGCAAAGATTTTGAATAGCGCTGGTATATTTAAAGCCTGATGAATATTTTTTCTATTCTAATTTCCCATATTTTCCCTAAAGGGTGTATTGAAAGAATCCCAGTGACCACTCCTTGCGGTGACATATGAGATCAGACTTGCTTCTTCATGTTATTGTCTAGTTTTGTTTGTTCATTAGTGATTATTTTATTGATTTACATTGTCATTACCAGTAAGACTGTACCCCCAGTATGAGGCATGGCTGGCAGCATTGGAACTGTCCGAGTCAGTACCTTCAGGAGTAAAGAAAATGGGATGTGGGGAGCCTTCCTACTAATCACAACACACCTTTGTTGATTGTTCTTGATTGCTGAGTATGAAAGCAGCTGTATCTTTTGCAGAATAAGGCTTCATGCACAACTTGTGGTGTGCCCAGGTTTCATCACATTTAATCTCCGCAACAATGCCCAAAACTCCACTTGGACCAACCTTTGTTCATCCCATGTCCACCTTGTTAAGGTTGGAGCATTTCACACTGCTGAATTTAGCTCTATTCCGTGTCTCAGCTCCCATGTCCCATTGGTGCGGCCAATCCCCTGATGGCATGGACCTCCTCCCAGCTGACTCATAGACGAGGTCTGTGTGTTCTATCATTCATCAGTTCTCTAAAGCTCATGGGATTACATAATTCTTCACCATCACAGACAGCTAACCCAATATTCTATATTTGTTATATAGCAACCAGATGAGAAAATTATTTTGTACAGTTTCTAGAGACATTTTTAATATCTTAAATCCTCTGCCTTTTCTACAACAATTTGTTCCTCTAGAGTACTTTTTCAATGTAGGAAGATGTCTTAAAGCACTTAACAGTGTGAGGGCAAAACAGTGTATCTCAAGCAAGAGAGGAAAAGTGAAAAAAAGAGATGGTTAATGGGTTGGGACCAAAGACATGGTTGAAGAGATGGCTTTTAGAAGAAGGTATGGAGGTAGAGTGGAGGGAACTAAGCAGGGAATTTCAGAGGACAGGAGTGTAGCAACTAAAGTGTGGTGTCACCAGTGGTAGAGTGGAGGGAACAAGTGACAAGGAGAAACATAGAAAATAGGTGCAGGAGTAGGCCATTCGGCCCTTCTAGCCTGCACCGCCATTCAATGAGTTCATGGCTGAACATTCAACTTCAGTACCCCATTCCTGCTTTCTCGCCATACCCCTTGATCCCCCTAGTAGTAAGGACCTCATCTAACTCCTTTTTGAATATATTTAGTGAATTGGCCTCAACAACTTTCTGTGGTAGAGAATGCCACAGGTTCACCACTCTCTGGGTGAAGAAGTTCTTCCGCATCTCGGTCCTAAATGGCTTACCCCTTATCCTTAGACTGTGACCCCTGGTTCTGGACTTCCCCAACATTGGGAACATTCTTCCTGCATCTAACCTGTCTAACCCCGTCAGAATTTTAAATGTTTCTATGAGGTCCCCTCTCATTCTTCTGAACTCCAGTGAATACAAGCCCAGTTGATCCAGTCTTTCTTGATAGGTCAGTCCCGCCATCCCGGGAATCAGTCTGGTGAACCTTCGCTGCACTCCCTCAATAGCAAGAATGTCCTTCCTCAGGTTAGGAGACCAAAACTGTACACAATACTCCAGGTGTGGCCTCACCAATGCCCTGTACAACTGTAGCAACACCTCCCTGCCCCTGTACTCAAATCCCCTTGCTATGAAGGCCAACATGCCATTTGCTTTCTTAACCGCCTGCTGCACCTGCATGCCAACCTTCAATGACTGATGTACCATGACATCCAAGTCTCTTTGCACCTCCCCTTTTCCTAATCTGTCACCATTCAGATAATAGTCTGTCTCTCTGTTTTTACCACCAAAGTGGATAACCTCACATTTATCCACATTATACTTCATCTGCCATGCATTTGCCCACTCACTTAACCTATCCAAGTCGCTCTGCAGCCTCACAGCATCCTCCTCGCAGCTCACACTGCCACCCAACTTAGTGTCATCTGCAAATTTGGAGATACTACATTTAATCCCCTCATCTAAATCATTAATGTACAGTGTAAACAGCTGGGGCCCCAGCACAGAACCTTGCGGTACCCCACTAGTCACTGCCTGCCATTCTGAAAAGTACCCATTTACTCCTACTCTTTGCTTCCTGTCTGACAACCAGTTCTCAACCCATGTCAGTACACTACCCCCAATCCCATGTGCTCTAACTTTGCACATCAATCTCTTGTGTGGGACCTTGTCGAACGCCTTCTGAAAGTCCAAATATACCACATCAACTGGTTCTCCCTTGTCCACTCTACTGGAAACATCCTCAAAAAATTCCAGAAGATTTGTCAAGCATGATTTCCCTTTCACAAATCCATGCTGACTTGGACCTATCATGTCACCTCTTTCCAAATGCACTGCTATGACATCCTTAATAATTGATTCCATCATTTTACCCACTACCGATGTCAGGCTGACCAGTCTATAATTCCCTGTTTTCTCTCTCCCTCCTTTTTTAAAAAGTGGGGTTACATTGGCTACCCTCCACTCTATAGGAACTGATCCAGAGTCAATGGAATGTTGGAAAATGACTGTCAACGCATCCACTATTTCCAAGGCCACCTCCTTAAGTACTCTGGGATGCAGTCCATCAGGCCCTGGGGATTTATCGGCCTTCAATCCCATCAATTTCCCCAACACAATTTCCTGGCTAATAAGGATTTCCCTCAGTTCCTCCTCCTTACTAGACCCCCCGACCCCTTTTATAACCGGAAGGTTGTTCGTGTCCTCCTTCGGGAATACCAAACCAAAGTACTTGTTCAATTGGTCCGCCATTTCTTTGTTCCCCGTTATGACTTCCCCTGATTCTGACTGCAGGGGACCTATGTTTGTCTTTACTAACCTTTTTCTCTTTACATATCTATGGAAACTTTTGCAATCCGTCTTAATGTTCCCTGCAAGCTTCTTCTCATACTCCATTTTCCCTGCCCTAATCAAACCCTTTGTCCTCCTCTGCTGAGTTCTAAATTTCTCCCAGTCCCCAGGTTCGCTGCTATTTCTGGCCAATTTGTATGCCACTTCCTTGGCTTTAATACTATCCCTGATTTCCCTTGATAGCCACGGTTGAGCCACCTTCCCTTTTTTATTTTTATGCCAGACAGGAATGTACAATTGTTGTAGTTCATCCATGCGGTTTCTAAATGTCTGCCATTGCCCATCCACAGTCAACCCCTTAAGTATCATTCGCCAATCCATCCCAGCCAATTCACGCCTCATACCTTCAAAGTTACCCTTCTTTAAGTTCTGGACCATGGTCTCTGAATTAACTGTTTCATTCTCCATCCCAATGCAGAATTCCACCATATTATGGTCACTCTTCCCCAAGGGGCCTCGCACAACGAGATTGCTAATTAATCCTCTCTCATTACATAACACCCAGTCTAAGATGGCCTCCCCCCTAGTTGGTTCCTCGACATATTGGTCTAAAAAACCATCCCTTATGCACTCCAGGAAATCCTCCTCCACCGTATTGCTTCCAGTTTGGTTAGCCCAATCTATGTGCATATTAAAGTCACCCATTATAACTGCTGCACCTTTATTGCACGCACCCCTAATTTCATGTTTGATGCCCTCCCCAACATCACTACTACTGTTTGGAGGTCTGTACACAGCTCCCACTAACGTTTTTTGCCCTTTGGTGTTCTGCAGCTCTACCCATATAGATTCCACGTCATCCAAGCTAATGTCCTTCCTAACTATTGCCTTAATCTCCTCCTTAACCAGCAATGCTACCCCACCTCCTTTTCCTTTTATTCTATCCTTCCTGAATGTTGAATACCCCTGGATGTTGAGTTCCCAGCCCTGATCATCCTGGAGCCACGTCTCCGTAATCCCAATCACATCATATTTGTTAACATCTATTTGCACAGTTAATTTATCCACCTTATTGCGGATACTCCTTGCATTAAGACACAAAGCCTTCAGGCTTGTTTTTTTAACACCCTCTGTCCTTTTAGAATTTTGCTGTACAATGGCCCTTTTTGTTCTTTGCCTTGGGTTTCTCTGCCCTCCACTTTTCCTCATCTCCTTTCTGTCTTTTGCTTTTGCCTCCTTTTTGTTTTCCTCTATCTCCCTGCATTGGTTCCCATCCCCCTGCCATATTAGTTTAACTCCTCCCCAACAGCACTAGCAAACACTCCCCCGAGGACATTGGTTCCGATTCTGCCCAGGTGCAGACCGTGCGGATTGTACTGGTCCCACCTCCCCCAGAACCGGTTCCAATGCCCCAGGAATTTGAATCCCTCCCTGCTGCACCATTGCTCAAGCCACGTATTCATTTGAGCTATCCTGCGATTCCTACTCTGACTAGCACGTGGCACTGGTAGCAATCCCGAGATTACTACTTTTGAGGTCCTACTTTTTAATTTAGCTCCTAGCTCCTTAAATTCATTTCGTAGGACCTCATCCCTTTTTTTACCTATGTCGTTGGTACCAACGTGCACCACGACAACTGGCTGTTCTCCCTCCCTTTTTAGAATGTCCTGCACCCGCTCCGAGACATCCTTGACCCTTGCACCAGAGAGGCAACATACCATCCTGGATTCTCGGTTGCGGCAGCAGAAACGCCTATCTATTCCCCTTACAATTGAATCCCCTATCACTATCGCTCGCCCACTCTTTTTCCTGCCCTCCTGTGCAACAGAGCCAGCCACGGTGCCATGAACTTGGCTGCTGCTGCCCTCTCCTGATGAGTCATCCCCCTCAACAGCACTCAAAGCAGTGTATCTGTTTTGCAGTGGAATGACCACAGGGGACCCCTGCACTACCTTCCTTGCACTACTCTTCCTGCTGGTCTTCCATTCCCTCGCTGGCTGTGGACCCTTCTCCTGCGGTAAGACCAACTCGCTACACGTGATACTCACGTCATTCTCAGCATCGTGGATGCTCCAGAGTGAATCCACCCTCAGCTCCAACTCCGCAACGCGGACCGTCAGGAGCCGGAGGTGGACACACTTCCCGCACATGTAGTCGTCAGGGACACTGGTGTTGTCCCCGTGTTCCCACATGGTACAGGAGGAGCATATCACGTGACCGAGCTGTCCTGCCATGACTTAACCCTTAGATGCACTTAAATTGGCGACAACAATGTTAAAAGTTACTGACTAATAAAGAAAAAGAAAAACTACTCACCAATCACCAGCCAATCACTTACCATGTTGGCTGTGACGTCACCTTTTGATTTCTTTCTACTTCTTTTTTGCCTTCTCTCAGCTGGAGCTGCACCGGTACGTCTCTCTCTACTCGATACTAACGGAGTGGAGGAGGATGTGTGAGTAGACATGAGCAGGAAAAGATCCCTCAGATAGAATGGGTGATGCCAGGGATGGGTTTGAAAGTGAGGCTAGGAATTTTGAAATTGAGGAGGTGAAGGTATGAAGTGCGGGACTTTGTGTGGTTGAGGGCAATGGCTACATTGAATGAATTGAAGCCTGTGGATAGTTCAACCAGACAGGTTGGCTATAAGGACCTTAGATAATTTGAGTCACAAAATGAAAAGGCATGGAATAAATGTTTTTATTGGTGGGAAGAAGAGGTAGAATGAATGGCCTATAGATAGTAAACAGGAGGGGGCACAGGATGGACATCTTGGGCTACATCAAAGGTGACAATCCACACAGCGAAGGAGAAGCCATTGACAGCAATGTGATGCCTATATTGTGTCAGGTAGGAGTGAAAGCAGGAGATAACAGTGTCTTGCAGTTTGACAGTGAAGGAGAGACATTGGAGGAGGATGGAGACATTGTTGAAGACAGGATAGAGGTCAAGGAGGATGAGAAGAGATAATGAGCCATAGTTACAGCCACACAAAATATATTACTCAGGATATGGTGACTGTTGCTGGCTGACTCAAATGATACAACTAAGGATGAATGGACGTTTCAAATGTTGAGCATGACACCATTAACTAAATAATCAATAATCATTGAATTCTAGTTTAGGATAGTGATTTTATTTTGTTCCCAAGTGATCATTTCATGGAATGGCGCACAGGATTATGGTTTACCATTTTGGGTTACAAATACAGCTGAAATGAGACAGGGGGCTTGTTTTGATGGTTAGCATTATAGTGACAGTGGATGTACTAATGCCCATGTTATTTGAAATGACTGGGATTGGGGCTGTTTGATTGTAGCACTAAATCTGGCACTGGTGATTCTTCACAGACAACCTGTAGATTGTTTCAATCAGAGGCAGACAGATAGCCTCACTCCTGCCTGCATCCGAGCAAAGCTAGACAAGTAAGCTGACACCACTATTGCAGAGAAAATGCAAGAAATTTCAATGAGCAACTGATGGATCAATACTTCTCCATGTGGGACATCAATTGGAGACAGCTCTGAGGGAAGCAAGGGCATCGGATGTAGTGTGTGTGGGCAACTTCAAAGTCCACCACCGAGCGGCTTAGCAGTGTCACATCTACTGATTTAGGATGCTGCATACAGATTATTGGTAAGGAAGAGCAGTGCAGTGGTTATGGTACTAGATTAGAAACCTAAAGGTTCTGATTCCAAATCTCACTATGGCAAGTTGTGAAACTGAATGTAATAGATCTGATAATCTATGAGCTAGTTCAATAAAAATAACTGCAAAAGCTGCCATGTTGTTGTATAAACACAACTGGTTTATTAATGTCCTTCAGGGAAGAGAACCTGACACTACTACCTGGTCTTGTCTACACGTGACTCCAGTCCCACATGTGCCTCCGGTCCCACCCAAGGCAGATGACCTATTCGCAATGTTAGCGGTGGGGAAGTTGTTCACCAAGTTGGACCTAACCTCCGCTTACATGACACAGGAGCTGGCTGAATCTTCAAAAAGATTAACATGCATCAACACGCACAAAGGACTGTTTATATACCACAGATGCCCTTTTGGGATTCACTCAGCTGCTGCCATCTTCCAGAGGAACATGGAGAGTCTGCTGAAATCGATTCCGCACACTGTTGTGTTTCAAGACGACATCCTGATCATCGGTCGTGACACCACCGAACACCTGCACAACCTGAAAAAGGTTCTAAGTCGAGTGACAGAGTGGGACTCAGACTGAAACGCTCCAAGTGTGTTTTCCTGGCGCCAAAGGTCGAATTTTTGGGGAGAAAGATTGTGGCAGACGGCATCAGACCCATGGACTCAAAGACAGAGGCCATCAAGAATGTACCCAGACCACAGAATGTGATGGAGCTGCGTTCGTTCCTGGGACTCCTCAACTATTTTGGTAACATTCTACCCGGGTTAAGCACTTTTCTGGAACCGTTGCACATGTTGCTACATAAGGGTGACGACTGGGTCTGGGGTAAATCTCAAGAGATAGCCTTTGAGAAGGCCAGAAACCTACTTTGTTCTCATAAGTTACTTGTACTGTATGACTCGTGTAAACGATTAGTACTTGCTTGTGATGCATTTTCGTACGGGGTCGGCTGTGTGTTACAGCAAACCAATGTATCGGGAAAACTTCAACCGGTTGCATACGCGTCTAGAAGTCTGTCTAAGGCTGAAAGAGCCTACAGTATGGTCGAGAAAGAGGTGTTAGCATGTGTATTTGGGGTTAAGAAAATGCACCAATACCTATTTGGACTTCGGTTTGAGCTTGAAACTGACCACAAACCACTCATTTTGCTGTTTTCAGAAAGCAAAGGTATAAACACCAATGCTTCGTCCCGCATCCAAAGATGGGCACTAACATTGTCCGCCTATGACTATGTTATCCGCCACAGACCAGGCACGGAGAACTGTGCCGATGCCCTCAGTCGGTTACCATTACCCACTACCGGGGTGGAAATGGCGCAGCCCGCAGACTTGCTTCTGGTCATGGATGCTTTTGAGAGCGAGGGGTCATCAGTCACTGCTCACCAGATCAGGACCTGGACCAGCCAGGATCCTGTGCTATCACTTGTAAAAGTTGCATCCTCAATGGGAGCTGGTCGGCCGTTCCCGGGGAAATGCAAGATGAAATTAAGCCGTTTGACCGACGCAAAGATGAAATGTCCATCCAGTCGGATTGTCTCTTATGGGGTAATCATGTGGTTTTGCTAAAAAAAGGCAGGGAAACATTTATACGCGACCTACACAATATCCATCCAGACATAGTCATGATGAAGGCTATAGTCAGGTCGCATGTTTGATGGCCTGGCATTGACTCGGACTTAGATTCATATGTACACCAGTGCAACACGTGCTCACAATTGAGCAGTGTACCAAAAGAGGCTCCATTGATTCTGTGGTCATGGCCCTCCAAACCGTGGTCCAGGATCCACATAGATTTTGCTGGCCCATTTCTCAGAAAGATGTTTTTAGCTGTAGTGGACGCTTACTCTAAATGGATTGAATGTGTAATCATTCATCCAGAACAACCACTGCCATCATTGAAAGCCTCTGGGCTATGTTCGCCACCCATGGCTTGCCCGACGTCCTTGTCAGTGACAATGGACCATGTTTCACCAGCTTGGAATCCAACGAGTTTATGACCCGCAATGGCATCAAGCATGTCAGGTCTTCCCCGTTAAGCCGCATCTAATGGTCAAGCAGAACGGGCAGTCCAAACTATCAAGCAGAGCTTGAAATGCGTGACGGAAGGCTCCCTGCAGACCCGCTTATCTTGGGTTCTGCTCAGCTACCGGACGCGACCCTACTCACTCACTGGGGTTTACCCTGCAGAATTATTAATGAAGAGAGCACTCAAAACCAGGCTCTCCCTAGTCCACCCGGATCTAAATGATCATGTGGAAATCCGGCGTCACCGGCAAATCATGTACCATGATCGCGTGGCTGTATCGCATGACATTGATGTTACGACCCAGTGTTTGTCCTTAATTACAGTCATGGCCCTAAATGGGTCGCTGGCACTGTCTTGGCCAAGGAGGGGAATAGAGTGTTTATAGTCAAACTATTGAATGGACAAACATGCAGAAAGCATTTGGATCAGACCAAACTGCGGTTCACCGACAACCAGGAACAACCTGAAGAGGACACCACCATCATCAATCCACCAACACACACCCAACCAGCAATCGACCTCGCTATCAATCAAGAGGATGAACCCACCATTTCCAACAGTCCTGTCAGACCAGCCGTGCCGCAGTGCAGCCATGATCTGACCAACTCACCCATTCCAGAGTTTGAACTTAGACTGTTATGTCTTTAGATGCTCTGATAATGACTCCACGAGGCAATGTGTTGTACTTGAACTGTAGTGACCTTACCCTTTATTGATAAAATCTCCAGAGTGAGGATCACACCTGGTGGCCTGCCTTTTATACTAGGCCTGGTACACCTGTACAGGTAACCTATAAGTCTCCCACTGCGGCGCCCTCTGGTGGTACACCTTGTAATAGTACAAACAGTAACCACGTAGGATACATGACACAGATGATCAACCAGGGAGCTTGGGCCCCGGGTCGTCTCAACTTGTAAATAATTTGTATCAAAGACTCGGGGGGGGGGGGGGAGTGATGTCATGTATGCAAACATTGTAATTGTGTAAGACTTGCCACCAGAGGGTGCAACTGTTGGAGGCCCAAGGGTCACCTGCACACCTCGTGCAAGGGAGTATAAAAGGTTGTCTGCCACGCTACTTAGGCACTCTGGAGTTGTATTAAAGAGACTAAGGTCACGTCAGATTTAGTTCACAGTACCTCAGTCTTTTGCCGTTCTTCCATACCTAACAAATACGATATCCGGTGGGGTCAAACTAAGAGAGAATACAAAAAGGTCTAAGAAAGGTTTACAGTGCATGTGTGTGAATGTACGAGGCGTGGTAAATAGGTTGCTGAGCTTCAGGCGCAAATAGACACATGGGAATATGATGTTGTGGTGATAACAGAGTCCTGGCTCAAAAAAGGGCAGGATTAGGTACTAAATATTCCTGAATATAAGGTGTTCAGGAAAAGATAGGGAAGGAAGGAAATGAGTTGGTGTGGCAGTATTGATTAAGGAGAATATCACAGTGCAGGAAAGAGAGGATGTTTTGGAGGGATCAAGGACAAAATCTTTTAGGTTAGAATTGAAAAACCACAGAGGTGCCATTAAACTACTAGGTGTATTCTATAGGCCGCCAACCAGGAGGAAGGATATAGAGAAGCAAATTTGCAGGGAATTTACAGAGAGGTGCAAGAACTATAGAGTAGTGATAATGGGGGATTTCAATTATCCTACTATAGACTGGGATAGTAATAGTGTAAAGAACAGAGAGGGGGAAACATTTCTGAAGAACATTCAGGAGAACTTTCTTGATCAGTACATTTCTGGCCCAATGAGGAAGGAGGCATTGCTGGATCTGGTTCTGGGAAGTGAGGTGGGTCAAGTAGAGCAAGTGTCAGTAGGGGAACATTTAGGGAACAGTGATCATAGTATCATAAGGTTTAGATTAACTATGGAAAAGGACAGGGAGCAATCTGGAGTAAAAATACTTAATTGGAAGAAAGCCAATTTCAGGTGGTTGAGAATAGATCTGGCCCAGGTAAATTGGAATCAAAGATTGGCAGGCAAAACTGTAATTGAACAATGGGCTGCCTTTAAAGAGGAGATGGTTTGGGTACAGTTGAGGTACGAGGGGGAAAGGTAGGGAAACCAAAGTCAGAGCTCCCTGGATGATGAAAGAGATAGAGAGTAAGATGAAGCAGAAAAAGGGGGTGTAGGACAGATGTCAGGTTGAGAATATAAGTGAATATAGTAAGTTCAGAGGGAAAGTGAAGAAGGAGATGAGGACAAAGAGAGGGTATGAGAATAGACTAGCAGCTAACATAAAAGGGAAACCAAAACTCTTCTATAAGCATATAAATAGTAAACGGGTAGTAAGAGGAGGGATGGGGCCAATTAAGGACCTAAAAGGATTCCTATGCATGGAGGCAGAGGGCATGGTTGAGGTACTAAAAGAGTACTTTGCATCTGCCTTTACCAAGGAAGAAGACGCTGCCAAAGTCATAGTGAAAGAAGGTAGTTGAAATACTGGATGGGATAAAAATTGATAAAGATGAGGTACTGGAAAGGCTGGCTGTACTTAAAGTAAATAAGACACCAGGACCGGATGGGATGCATTCTAGGATGCTGAGGAAAGTAAAGGTGAAAATTACGGAGGTACTGGCCATAATCTTCCAATCCTCCTTATATTGGGCTGGTGCCAGAGGAATGGAGAATTGCAAATGTTAAATCCTTGTTCAAAAAAGGGTGTAAGAATAAACTCAACAACTACAGACCAGTCAGTTTAACTTTGATGGTGGGGAAGCTTTAAAAATGATAATCAGGGATAAAATTAACAGTCACTTGGAGAAGTATGGATAAGTTAAGGAAAGCCAGCACAGATTTCTTAAAGGCAAATTATGTTTAACTAACTTGATTGAGTTTTTGATGAGGTAACAGAGATAGTTGATGAGGGCATTGTGGTTGACGTGGTGTACATGAATTTCCAAAAGGTGTTTGATAAAGTGCCACATAATAGGCTTGCCAGCAAAGTTGAACCCCATGGAATAAAAGGGACAGTGGCAGCATGGATACGAAATTGGCTAAGTGACAGGAAACAGAGAGTAGTGGTGAATGGTTGTTTTGTGGACGGGAGGAAGGTATACAGTCGTATTCCCCAGAGGTCGGTACTAGGACCACTTTTCTTGATATATATATATTAATAACTTAGGCTTGGGTAAACTGGGTACAATTTCAAAATTTGCAGATGACACAAAACTTGGAAGTATAGTGAACAGTGAGGAGGAGAGTGATAGACTTCAAGCGAACATAGACAGGCTGGTGGAATGAGTGGACATGTGGCAGATGAAATTTAAAGCAGAAAGATGTGAGGTACTACATTTTGGTAGGAAGAGCGAGAAGAGGCAATATAAACTAAAACGTACAATTCTAAAGGGGGTGAATGAACAGAGAGACAGGGGGGTATATGTGCACAAATCATTGAAGGTGGCAAAGCAGGTTGAGAATATGGTTAAAAAAGCATAAGGGATCCTGGGCTTTATAAATGGGCGTGTTTATTTGTACTAATAAAATGGCCGCCGTGTCTCCGATTGGCTCTCCATTATCACATGACCTATTGCTGATTGGTCCCCTTGGAGGATAAGCCACACCCTGAAATTTCTCTGGAATATGTAACTGGAACTGCCCAGCCCAAGTTCTGACTGACTTTGCAAATTGTAATTCAATCCATTCTAACTTCAGAAGCCAGAGAGGACAGATCTCAAACAACCCAGCAAAAGCCACCAAGTTTCAGCCGAAGTCCCTTACCCCAGCACAAGTGCATCCCTCTCCCAGCCGAAGTCTCTTACCCCAGCACAAGTACATGACCTTACCCCGTCGCGCTCCCACGGCCATAGATGGGACATTTTGTAGGCCACGGATTTTTAACAAGTTTATTGGGTATGAAGTGGATAGTGACAGTGTCGTGACTTCTGCATTTCATCCACTCCAACGATGTCCCAGACGTACCGAGCTTTTCGAGAAACATGATCCATCTTCCCCAAGTTCCCTATCTCCCCTCTCTCTACCCACCACCATGTGTGTCTCTCTCCCCATCGCCCCTTTCTCCCCATCGCCCCTCTATCCCCGGCGCCCCTCTCTCCCCGCCGCCCCTCTCTCCCCACCACCTGTCGCTCCTCTCTCCCCACCACCCACCGCCTCTCTCTCCCTGTCGCCCCTCTCTCCCCACCACCCGCCACCTCTCTCTCCCCACCACCCGCCGCCTCTCTCTCCCCACCACCCACCGCCTCTCTCTCCGTGTCGCCCCTCTCTCCCCACCACCCGCCGCCTCTCTCTCCCCACCACCCGCCGCCTCTCTCTCCCCATCGCCCCTCTCTCCCCATCGCCCCTCTCTCCCCACCGCCTCTCTCTCCCCATCACCCGCCGCCTCTCTCTCCCCATCGCCCCTCTCTCCCCATCGCCCCTCTCTCCCCGCCGCCTCTCTCTCCCCACCACCCGCCGCCTCTCTCCCCACCACCTCTCTCCTCTCTCCCCGCCGCCTCTCTCTCCCCACCACCCACCGCCTCTCTCTTCCTGTCGCCCCTCTCTCCCCACCACCCGCCGCCTCTCTCTCCCCACCACCCGCCGCCTCTCTCTCCCCATCGCCCCTCTCTCCCCATCGCCCCTCTCTCCCCGCCGCCTCTCTCTCCCCGCCGCCTCTCTCTCCCCACCACCCGCCGCCTCTCTCCCCACCACCTCTCTCCTCTCTCCCCGCCGCCTCTCTCTCCCCACCACCCGCCGCCTCTCTCCCCACCACCTCTCTCCTCTCTCCCCGCCGCCTCTCTCTCCCCACCACCCGCCGCCTCTCTCTCCCCATCGCCCCTCTCTCCCCATCGCCCCTCTCTCCCCGCCGCCTCTCTCTCCCCGCCGCCTCTCTCTCCCCACCACCCGCCGCCTCTCTCCCCACCACCTCTCTCCTCTCTCCCCGCCGCCTCTCTCTCCCCACCACCCACCGCCCCTCTCTTCCCACCACCATGTGTGTCTCTCTCACCACCGCTCCTCTCTCCACACCGCCCCTCTCTCCCCATCGCCCCTCTCTCCCCACCACCCGCCGCTCCTCTCTCCCCACCACCCACCGCCTCTCTCTCCCTGTTGCCTCTCTCTCCCCACCACCCACCGCTCCTCTCTCCCCACCACCCACCGCCTCTCTCTCCCTGTCGCCTCTCTCTCCCCACCACCCACCGCTCCTCTCTCCCTGTCGCCTCTCTCTTCCCACCGCTTCTCTCTCCCCACCACCCGCCGCCCCTCTCTCCCCACCACCATGTGTGTCTCTCTAACCACCGCTCCTCTCTAGACGCCGCCCCTCTCTCCCCACCACCCACCGCCCCTCTCTCCCCACCACCATGTGTGTCTCTCTAACCACCGCTCCTCTCTCCATGCCGCCCCTCTCTCTCCACCACCCACCGCCTCTCTCTCCCCACCACCATGTGTGTCTCTCTAACCACTGCTCCTCTCTCCACGCCGCCCCTCTCTCCCCACCACCCACCGCCTCTCTCTCCCTGCCGTCCCTCTCTCCCTGCCGCCCCTCTCTACCCACCGCCCACCGCCTCTCTCTCCCTGCCGCCCCTCTCTCCCTGCCGCCCCTCTCTCCCCGCCGCCCACCACCTCTCTCTCCCTGCCGCCCCTCTCTCCCCGCCGCCCCTCTCTCCCTCTCTGCCCGGCTCAGTCAGAGGGTCAGCAGCTGGCTTGGACAACGTGGTCAATTACGGGGTCCCGCATCCGGTTCTGGTTTTGAGTGGGCGGCGTTGGGGCTGGGATCCAGAGTATGCAGGCGCAGAAGGAAGAGAAAAGCGTTGGTACGAATAGTCATTCCGTTTATAAATAGAGGCATAGAGTACAAAAGCAAGGAAGTCATGATGAACCTTTACAAAACACTGGTTCGGACTCAACTGGACTATTGTGTCCAATTCTGTGAATTGCACTTTAGGAAGGATGTGAAGGCCTTATAGAGAGGGTGCAGAAAAAATTTACAAGAATGGTTCTAGGTGTGAGGGACTTCAGTTATGTGGATAGACTGGAGAAGCTAGGGTTGTTCTCCTTGGAGCAGAAAGGGTTGAGAGGAGATTTGATAGAGGTGTTCAAAATCATGAGTGGTCTCGACAGAGTAGATAGAAAGAAACTGTTCCCATTGGCATAAGGATCGAGAACCAGAGGACACAAATTTAAGGTGATTGGCAGAAGAACCAAAGGTGACATGAGGGAAAACTTTTTTACGCAGTGAGTGGTTAGGATCTGAAATTCACTGGCTGAGAGGGTGGTGGAGGCAGAGTCAATCATGGCTTTCAAAAGCGAGTTGGATAAGTACCTGAAGGAAAAAAAAATTGCAGGGCTATGGGAAAGAGCGGGGGAATGGAACCAGCTGAAGTGCTCTTACAGGGAGCCGGGCTCGATGGGCTGAATGGCCTCCTTCTGTTACCATTCTATGAAATAATAGTTCAAAAGCAAACAAAAGGGAAGGGAGTAGGGTAACAGTCAGAAATTGTGCTTTAGGCACTACAGGTAAAGAGAAAACTAAAGGATGTAAAGTGATCAAACCAGGAGAGAGAAATAAGAAAAATGCGAGTACAACATTAGAGCTGAAGGACAGGCTAGAGTGTGTGGCCCAAATAAGCGTCTTTTTACAAACAAACTTAGTATAAGGAATAAATTGAATGAACTGCAAGCGCAAACTCAACTTGGAGGGTATGACATGGTAGCAATTAGGGAGACATGGCTGCAAGATGGTCAGGACTGGGAACTAAATATACCAGGTTATAAAGTGATAGAGAATTTAAACAGGCTCATTCACAGACCCCCAAGTCAAGGCTGCTACATGCAGTTCGGCATGTTGCATTAACTTATCAATCAACTTGACATTTTCGGACCTTGGGTAGCGAGCCAATAAAACATTAAAAGACTTTCAATTGAGCCAATAAGGTCAAAGAAGGTGAGTTCTTTTCTGTAAATTGATCCAGGCATAAATACAGCCATTTTGACCATGTGGTTTCAGTAAGACAAAGAAACTGGCAATCAGCCAGCAGCTTGTTGCTCTCTGCCAAGAATTAAAAAGTTAAAACTACCATCGGAGTTCGTATTTCATTGGAAATTAAGAGATCTAACAATTTTGGCACTGCGAGCAGGGTCGCTGAGGAAAGAAACTGAATTTTGGACATCGGACCTACATATTGAGGTAAGAACTCCTCTTTTTAAAAAAAAGTCCTCGGTCAAAAGTCTAAATTCGCCTCTCCTTCTACGCGATTCCGAAAGCCTCCGGTTTGCGAACCCTCTGGTTGGTAGTCAGCTCGAGGTCCCATAGACGTCTAAACTTCGGCGGTGTGTTAGTTAATTAATCACCGACCTATTGATCGGCTAGCAGGCCTACGACTCGAGACCCCAGTAAAGAACTCAGTAAAGAAATGGCAGCAGGAGATAAGGGCAAAGAATTGCCTACAACTGTTAAAGGTGGGCAGGCACCACCTCAAGTTTCGCTAGATTTAATTCTCGAACAGTTGAAAGAATACATAGAGCAACAATTCAACTTATCTAAAACCTGTATTAAGATCGAACAAAAGTACTGAACCTCCAAAGGACAATGGTCCTTGGACGAGATTAAAAGGGTCTGGGGAAAAACGACCCGTATGAAAAATAAAGAGCGAACTAGATGGTCCCTAATGGTTATGGGCCAGATTCGAA
Source organism: Pristiophorus japonicus (assembly GCF_044704955.1). Lineage (NCBI taxonomy): Eukaryota > Metazoa > Chordata > Chondrichthyes > Pristiophoridae > Pristiophorus > Pristiophorus japonicus. The sequence continues at coordinate 47,043,554 of NC_091982.1, forward strand.
ACCGGAATGAAATTATAATGCGTTCCCAACATGATCGAGAACTGACCAGTACAAAGGATCAATTGCAAGCAGTTTGTGCACAGCTGCGACAGAAAAAGCTTGAACTTGAAAAGCTGGAAGCGGAAGTTAAAGATCTTAAAGGTAAAATTAAAGAATGGTAAAAATCATTAGGTCAAGAGACAGTAATAGGAAAAGGAAAATGTATTGATCAATTCCCAGGGTACCCATGTTTGGATAAATTAAAAGCGCAAACCCGAAGACACGACCGAGGAATAGATATGGTTTCTGAATCCTCCGACAATACAGTGTCGGAGGATGATGAAGAATTAGGGGTGCGCTTTGCCCCGTTTAAAAAAAGACGAGTTGTAGTCAAATCAGAAGAGACTGCGGATGAGGGCGGAACCAAAAAAACAAAGAGAAGGGTGTATGCAGAATACTTAGTTCATGATCCGGCAGACCCAGTGAAAATTGATAAATGGTCCAAGGAATTGCCCAATCCAAAGAAAGGGGGAGTAAAAACGTGGGACCAATTGGACCGCTTAAGAAATATATATCAACTTCATCCCTGGGACAGAGTGCAAATTTTGACCATAATGGTGCCAAAAACACAGGGAAGAAAATTGCACGACAAGGTAGATGAAGCTTTGGGGCAGAATGAGCAAGAATTAGACGCAGGATGGGAGGCGATTAAACACTGGCTGCAAGCCTTCAGTCCAGCTAAGACAGGCTGGGGAAAAATTGCAGCCTGCCAACAGAAAGGAAAGAGGAGGTCCTGGAGTATGACGAGCGGTTTAGATGCACGTGGCTAGAACATTCGGGTATGAATAATACGGATGAGGAAATGGATGAACAAGTGTTTGGACCCCTGAAAGCAGCTTTCGTGGCAGGTCTAAAGCCAGAACTGTCCAAAATGCTTAAGGTAGTGTTACTGGACTGGGAAGGTAGAGGAACTACCTTTGCAGCATTGGTGGATCGATGTAACCAATTAGATCAGGATATGGGAGCTAAAGTCCGAGCTGTACAGGCTATGGGATGAAAATCCCAGGATTCCGATAAACAGTCATTAGAAAAATTACCTGGAAAATGTCATTATTGTGGGAAAGAAGGTCACTGGGCCAAGACGTGCAGGGCAAAACAGAAAGGTCGTGGCTGGGGAAGAGGACGCAGCCAGGGATACAATTCAGCCAACAAACCAGGCTTGTCACAAGATAACGAACTCATAGAAGCATTTAAGCGACTGACAATACAACAACAGAAGGAGTTACTTGGGATAGCAAAAAACGATTAGAGCCCACCCTGGCCCCCCTCCTCGCACTAATACAACAAAGGGGAGATGGGCTATATGTAACTGTGAGGGTGGGCGATAAGGATGTGGACTGTCTTTTAGACACAGGGGCGGAATTAACATGCTTACCCCTACAATATGGAGACTTTTTGCCGTTGGATGGTAGGGCACGTACAGCCTATGGAGTTGGAGGCCATAAAATGGAAATTAAAAGGACAACACCGGTACTTATAGGGCTGGGTCCACATGAACTAACCACGCCGGTCTGGATAGGTCCAGTAGATCAACCCCTTTTGGGAATGGATGTTCTAATCCAAATAGATTCATCGTTGCATTTCGAGGATGGTCGGGTGACATGGTCAATTAGAACTTTGAAGAAAGAAGAATTGAAGGAACACCCGATATGGGCTAAAGATAAGAACGATTGTGGCCTACTCCAGATGGAGCCTGCATCATTTACAGGGCCCAAGCCTCCATGCACTAAACAGTATCCCATCAGTCCAACTGCCATCGCGGGAATCTTACCGGTTATTCAGCAATTGGAGAAACAAGGGGTGCTTATTAAAACGCATATCTCCTCCAATAGCCCCGTGTGGCCAGTACAGAAATCTAATGAGACTTGGCGTTTGACTGTCGATTATAGGAAAGCTAACCAGTGTATTGATCAAAAAGCTCCTTTGGTCGCAGATCCCTCCACCATTTTTAATGCCCTCAAACCGGAACATAAATATTTCTCGGTTACAGATATGGCCAACGGATTTTGGTCGGTGCATCTGGCACCGGAGGTTCGACAGTGGTTTGCTTTCACTGTCCAAGGACAACAGTATACTTGGACCCGGTTACCGCAGGGTTTCCACAACAGCCCTACGGTATTCCACAAAGCCATTTGCGAGAATTACCTCCCCTGACATCCACAGTCATCCAATATGTAGACGATATCCTGCTAGCTTCAAACACGGAAGAACAGCATGAACAAGATTTACGAGCTTTGCTGGATCACCTTCGGCTGAAAGGACATAAAGCCAGCATCGACAAAGCACAAAAAGCCCAAGAAGAGGTTGTATACCTGGGACAAAAGATTTCACAAGGAAAGAGAGAACTTACCCAGGATAGAACTGCAACCATTCGGGCTGCTAAAAAACCCACCACTATTCAGGAACTAAGGTCTTTTTTGGGATTGTGTAACTTTAACAGAAATTGGATTGACTCCTTCACACAGCTTGCTCAGCCACTGAATGATATTTTAAAGGGGAAACGTGCCTCTAAAGAAGCCATCACCCTCACTAAAGAACAACAAGAGGCCTTCCTGAGTTTGAAAAAGGTTTTGTGTTCAGCACCGGCTCTGGGAATCCCCGACAGTGGTAAGCCATTTACCCTGTTTGTTCATGAGAAAGAAGGATATATGACAGCTATACTGACACAAGAACATGGGGATCGGCAAAGACCTATTGGCTATTATTCGGCAAAACTGGATGCGGTAGCCCTCGGATGGGGAAGTTGCCTAAGGGCCATGGAAGTTATATGTCGAGCGGTAATGATCACTGCGGGTCTAGTCCTCGACCAAAAGCTGATTGTCAAGTGTCCCCACACTGTACACGCTTTGCTGTCTATGAATAGAATGTCTCAGGTGACAGCAGCAAGATGGACCCGCTGGACAGCAGTTTTGGAAGCTCCTAATCTCCATATCGTCCGGGCCAGCCCGGTTAATCCCGCAACTATGCTCCCGATGTCAGAATCGAGGGAGCAAGAGGGGGGAGAATGTGAAGAGCATGACTGCGTGGAGATTTTAAAAGAAACAGAAGAAGCAGCCTTAGCAGCAGAGGAGCCTCTGCACAACCCAGACCTCATCCTGTTTACAGATGGTTCCCCCTTTGTTGACAATGGTACCAGAAAATCAGGATGGGCAGTTACAATCTTATATGAGGTAGTGGCAAAAGGACGTTTACCCTCAGGTACAGGCCGAGTTACGGGCCCTGTCAGAAGCATGTCGAATAGCAGAAGGACAGACAGCTAATGTCTACACAGATTCGCGTTATGCTTTTGGAGTCGCTCACGACTTTGGTCTGTTATGGCGGAAAAGAGGATTCCTCACTGCTGCTGGTACACCTATCCGAAATGGAAAAGAAGTCCGAGATTTACTGGAGGCCATACAACTACCTCAGGAAGTGTCCATCCTGAAGTGTAAGGCCCATATCAAGGAAAATACCACAGAAGCACAGGGAAATGCCCTAGCCGACCAGGCAGCTAAAGATGCCGCCTCACAGGGCGTTCCTCCAGAAGAACCAACACAGATATGCAGATTGAAAGCACTCAGGACTCTGACACGAGACCTTCAAACAATACAAGGCGAGTGCTCCCGAGAGGAAAAATGGACATGGATTGAGGCAGGAATTAAGCTATGCGAAGATGGTGTCTGGAGACAAAGAGTTACCGACAAGCCAGTCGCGCCACAAGCGCTTATGCCTTTTTTAGCCCAACAGATCCACTCGTGGGGACACTTGGCCTCACAACAGATGACGGCACGGTTTCAGAAAAGCTGGTGGGGTCGGGGATTTAAAAAACATGCCCAGCTGGTAACAGACCGCTGTGTGGTCTGCCAGAAAAATAATTCTGGACCCATCACAGTAATGCCCCAACTGAGACCCCCTGCCCCTGTTGAACCATTCCAGCATCTGCAGGTTGATTATATATCTCTTCCTTCATGCCAAGGATACACTAACATTCTTGTCATGGTCGACAGATTCTCTAGATGGGTAGAAGCTGTCCCAACTAAAAGAGCCACAGCCAATCACACTGCAAAGGTCTTGTGTAAGGATTACATTCCCCGATGGGGAGTCCCGAGTAGCATTGACTCAGATCAGGGAACACACTTCACAGGTGCTGTCTGCCAAGAAGTCTGTAGGTTACTGAAGATTACGTGGGATTTACACTGTCCTTATCATCCACAATCATCAGGACAAGTAGAACGAATGAATCGAACTCTGAAACAACAGCTTGTCAAATATCACCAAGAAGGAACACCATGGTCCCAGGCACTACCAATAGTGCTATGTAGCATTAGGGCAACCCCGAACAGAACTACAGGTCTAAGCCCATTTGAAATTATAAGAGGAAGACCCATGTCGCTGCCAGGAACTATCGATTTACGGAAAGCTGATGTTCACTTAATGAGTGACACTTTGTTATCATACTGTCAGAACTTAACCAATGCTATTAGTTCTGTTTCCCGACAGGTATCGGCAGCTTGGGGTAATCCACCCGAAGGAGGACACGACATCATCCCGGGAGTCTGGGTGTATATGAAAAAGTTGCATAAAGAACCTTTGGGTGCCAAGTGGGAGGGACCTTATCAAGTGTTATTGACCACCCAGGCAGCTGTTAAAGTCCAAGGAAAGAAAGCCCGGGGATCCACGCTTCACACGTTAAATGAGCACCCGTAACTGAAGCTGAAATCTAATAAGGACAATTACTTTTCGCGAAAATGTATAAATTTACTGTAGTATTGATTGTAGGTATTCTAGGCATAGGCCTACTTCTTACTAGCCGACCCTCTGCACCAAAGGGAAATAGTAGAGTACCAAGGGAATTACATGTAAATTGTTTGTTTGTGTTGATTAAATTTTGTTGCGACCAGGCGGCTGTAGCTGCGGTCCCGCAGGTGAGAGACCTTGCAGGTCCCAGCAGACCATCTGTACGTGGCACAGGAGTATGTTATGCTTAAGGAAAGGTTGTTTACTGGTTGAATTAAGTTATTGATTTGGATTAAATTGGAATAAGGTTAATTAACCTATTAAAACCAGACTTCCATTGTGGCCACGATGGAACTCGGGTTGGTGTAAATTTGTGTGGAAGCTACTAGTCCGGACATGTGGCGAAACACATCAACAAATTTTAGAAGGAAACTCTATTAACATGTATGAAATTATTTTATAGAATGTTTAACCAGTGATACCTGAAGTTTTATGATTCAATTTGTGAAAGAATCAAAGGGGGGATTGATAGAGAATTCAAACAGGCTCATTTAGACAGACTGTGAAAATTCACAGACCCCCAAGTCAAGGCTGCTACATGCAGTTCGGCATGTTGCATTAACTCATCAATCAACTTGACATTTTCGGACCTTAGGTAGCGAGCCAATAAAACGTTAAGAGACTTTCAATTGAGCCAATAAGGTCAAAGAAGGCGAGTTCTTTTCTGTAAATTGATCCAGGCATAAATACAGCCATTTTGACCATGTGGTTTCAGTAAGACAAAGAAACTGGCAATCAGCCAGCAGCTTGTTGCTCTAAATTAAAAAGTTAAAACTACCATCGGAGTTCGTATTTCATTGGAAATTAAGAGATCTAACATAAAGTCTTCAGCAAAGATAGGGAAATAGTAGAGGGAGAGGAGTAGCCTTAGTGATTAAAGATGAAATCTCTTCAATGACAAGAGAGGATATAATGAGAGGTAAGCAGGCAATGAAGACTTCATGGGTAGAATTAAGAAATAGGAAAGGATTTTAGTGGGAATTGTGTACAGGCCCCCTGGTAGTCGCTGTGAAGTGCTAGATTGTATAAATACAGAGATTAGACAAGCGTGTAGCAAAGGCAGAGTGGTTTTAATGAGGGGTTTTAACTTTCATATAGATTGGGATAAGCAGACTAGCACCTGTCAGAAAGGTAGTGAATTTCTTAAGTATGTCCGGGATAGTTTTCTACAACAACATGTCCTCGAACCAACAAGAGGACATGCCATATTAGATTTAATAATGAGTAATGAGCCAGATTTAGATAACAGCCTAATGATGCGTGAACATTTATATAATAGCGATCGTAACATGATCGAGTTCAAACGTAGTGTTATAACGGGAGAAATGCGAAACAGCTGCTAAGGCTGCGATTTTGCTGATCTTGGCGGGTCCGTGATGGGCAGTATTGGTGGCGGGTCCTGACCCCGCTGCTGGCTCCATCCCGCTGTGTAAAATGAATTTCCCTTGATTGGACTTGATAAGCACGCCCAGCGCCTTTCCTGGCCAATTAGAGGGAGCAGGTTGGGTGACGTCATTTAAGGTTTTCTTAAATGGCCAACTTTATTTTGACATTTGTGCTGTCAGTGTTCTACAGCATTGAAGTGCTGTAGTAATGAAGTAAAACAACAATAATGAAAAAAAACAATGGCACTAAAGAATGACAACTCCCCAGGACCAGAAGGTTTCCATCTCAGGGTTTAAAAGAAGTAGGTGAGCACATTGCAGATGCCCTAACTATAATTTTCCAAAGTTCTCTCGATTCAGCAATCACTCCTTTAGATTGGAAGATTGTTAAATAGCAGAGTGAAATGCGCAATGTCGAGAGAGGGAAACCAGGGAATTATAGACCAGTTGGCTTAACATCTGTTGTTGGGAAATTATTAGAGTCTATAATTAAAGATAAGGTGACTGAACACCTCGAAAATTTTCAGCTGATCAGAGAGAACCAGCATGGATTTGTGAACGGTAGGTCACTCCTGACAAACCTGAGGTGACTAAAGTAGTGGACAGGAGAATGCTATTTATATGGACTTCCAGAAGGCATTTGATAAAGTCCCTCATAAGAGACTGTTAACTAAGATTGAAGCCCATGAACTGAAGGCAAATTATTGGACTGGTTAGGAAATTGGCTGAGTGGCAGGGGACAGAGGGGTAGAAATTCAGGTCCGCTCGAAACGGGGTGCACCTACTGCTTTTTGGCCGCCATTACCGCCACAATGGTAGCAGCGGCCATTCGATCAAAATTCAGTGACTTTTGAAAAGAAATGTCTGCCAGCAGTACTGTCCGGCGGGAATCGGCAGTTTGCAGCGGTGTGAGTGGGGAGCGGGGAGCAGAGTTTGGACGGGGAAATTCACCTTCTAGTGATTTGCTGTTAACGAGCCAGCTGGTCCCTGGCCTTCTTAAAGGCCAGGGTTTGCAGCTCAGCCCTGAGGAGGAACGGCCTTTCAGTGAAGGTCATGGCTGCTGCACCTGTAGCAAGGAGGGCAAGCCGTTTCTCAGTAGCCGAGCTGAAGACGCACTTGCAGGTTGTGGAGGGAAGGAGATAAGTCCTGTACCCTGACGCAGGCAGACCGACTCGGGAAGTGTTTACAAATGCGTGGAGGGAGATAGCTGTGGAGGTCTCAGGGACCTCCATTCATGATCGCACCGCCACCCAATGCTGAAAAAGGATGAATGACATCTTTCGTTTGACGAAAGTGAGTACCTATTCCACCAACTGCTGACCTTCCATCTGCAAGCCTCTCCTTCATCCTTCTCTCATTTCCCACCTTCATTATATAGTCACTGAAGCAGTATTTCACTGTTGAGGCCTCTGTATATGTGTGCATGTTCTCGCAATGGAGGTGCCCTTTCATGTCACAGATACAGCTGCATGTCAGGGACACACACTTGTGCACTCATTTCTGATGCTTCATGACACTGCTACTGAGCAACCATTCTTTGTTTTGCAGGCCAAGGTTGCGCACAAGGAGGACTGGTGGTGGCGAGGCTTAGCTTCAGATCCTGACTCCTCTGGAGGAGAGGGTTGAGGCGCTTGTGGGCAGACATGCTGCCTTCCCTGTGGCCTCCAGTTCTGTGGATCCCGCTGTGGGCAGCATGGGTAAGGGAAGGCCCTCCTTTAATGCTATCTCTCCCTGAAAGCGCCAGCGCCTACTGTGCCTTTCCTTCTGAAAGTGTGCAAGTTGCAGCCTCCATGCGTCAATTCCCTACCTCCCCCTCACGGCAGCCCTTGTGCCATTTATGATTATAGATGAGATGCCGAGTGAGAGCCAAGGTGAGGGTCGTAGCCCTGGTGCGAGTGGGAGGGCAAGACAGGACGACAGCCATGAGGACAGTGGCAGCCGAGGCCAGGGAGAGGCTGATGTTGAGACTGAGAGGCCAAGCCTGGAGGACAGTCAAGAGGGTAATGACAGCCATGGCGATCCTGACAGCCTGGAGGACATTGGGGGCTGGAGCCTGGATAGGAGCCTGGAGGCCACTCCATCTGTTGGCACCATATCAGATGAGACAGAAGAAGAGGGGACAATGCTGTCAGCACCGCGTCACTGCTTCCTACAGTCACACGCGCCAGCTCAGATATTGGGAGTACGTGGTCCGATCTAGTAGAGATAGCAGAGAGATCTGCACTGGGTGTTGCATCGGGGCCTAGCAGGCTGCAGCATGGTGACGGGCAAAGGGAACCACGGGTGCCATCTCTCCGGGGGGCAAGTTCTGCTGAAGAGGACTCAGATGAGCCCATCGATGTTGGGGCTTATGAAAGAAGGGTGGAGGTCATGCATTCCGGGATGTTGGGGGCAGTGGCAAGGGTGCCGGACAGGCTGTCGGAAGTGGTCAGGACCGTGGAAGAGTCCGCCTCCCGCATTGTACACAGCTCTGCGCGCACCATGAAGCCCATCACTGTCAGTGTGCAGGCGGTGGTGGACTCCCAGAGAGACCGTGTGGATCCAGTTGTGATGCCGTGACTCATTGGTGATGTGGCAACTGCCATTGCAGCACAGGCACCAGGGAACAAGAGTATCAGTGCTGGATTGGAGAGGATGGCCGCGGCCCTGGAAGCTCAGAATGCTCTTATGCACTCTGGGCAACGGGCCAGGGAGTGTCTTACTGCTGTCATCTCTGGTGGCTTTGAGATTCTGGCTGCTCTCATGCAGCCTCAGCTCGATGCCACTCGACACCTCAGTGTTACATTCGCGGCTGGGTCCACCACGGGCCACGGGGGACCTTCCGGTGTGGCACCACAGCACCGACCTGACCTCTCTCAGATTGGTGTCGGTGGTAATGTGCTGCTCCTCAGACCAAGATCCTGATGATGTGCTTTCTCAGGATCACAGCATTCCTGACCCCAGACCTGTCACTCCGCCATTGCCTCCAAGCATGGAGTCACCCGAGCCAAGGCCGACTGAACTCTCCCAGGAGGGTGCTGCCCAGTCTCCAGCTGGCCATTTCAGGGCCAGAGCTGGTCGAGGGCATCCTAGAAAGACATCTGTAACTTCCACACAGGAAACACAGCAGCCTTCCCAGACCCATGAGGCAGCCACAGGTGAGACACTGCAGCGTAGTAGCAGGATAGGTTTGCGTAAGAGGGGTTATAAGGAGATGCATAAGGGTGAGAAATGATTATGTGTCGGTTTTTTGCACCTTTCTTTATTATGTAATAAATCTTTATTTTGTGTTCCTATATCTGGGCAGGTGTATCATTTGACGGTGGGCAATGGTGTATGAAAGGACTCATTGGAATGACCATGGAAAAGCAAAGATGAAGCGTGATGTGGGCATTAACTTATCGGGAACGAGCTGCAATGAGACGGGTCTGCATTTCCCTTGCATGGTTGGGATGGTAACGATGCCTCCTGGGTGTCTGGCGACGCACATCCTGGTCCTCTTCCTCCTCCTCCTCCTCCTCCTCCTCTTGAGCCTCCTCCTCTGCCTCCTGCTGAAGTGCTACTGCAGGATCGATCTCCAGCGGCTGGCCTCTCATGAGAGAGAAAACAAGGAATTATAGACCGGTCAGCCTGACATCGGTAGTGGGTAAAATGATGGAATCAATTATTAAGTATGTCATAGCAGCGCATTTGGAAAGAGGTGACATGATAGGTCCAAGTCAGCATGGATTTGTGAAAGGGAAATCATGCTTGACAAATCTTCTGGAATTTTTTGACGATGTTTCCAGTAGAGTGGACAAGGGAGAACCAGTTGATGTGGTGCATTTGGACTTTCAGAAGGCCTTCGACAAGGTCCTACGCAAGAGATTAATGTGCAAAGTTAAAGCACATGGGATTGGGGGTAGTGTGCTGACATGGATTGAGAACTGGTTGGCAGACAGGAAGCAAAGAGTAGGAGTAAATGGATACTTTTCAGAATGGCAGGCAGTGACTAGTGGGGTACCGCAAGGTTCTGTGCTGGGGCCCCAGCTGTTTACATTATACATTAATGATTTAGACGAGGGGATTAAATATAGTATCTCCAAATTTGCGGATGACACTAAGTTGGGTGGCAGTGTGAGCTGCGAGGAGGGTGCTATGAGGCTGCAGAGTGACTTGGATAGGTTAGGTGAGTGGGCAAATGCATGGCAGATGAAGTATAATGTGGATAAATGTGAGGTTATCCACTTTGGTGGTAAAAACAGAGAGACAGACTATTATCTGAATGGTGTCATGGTACATCAGTCATTGAAGGTTGGCATGCAGGTACAGCAGGCGGTTAAGAAAGCAAATGGCATGTTGGCCTTCATAGCGAGGGGATTTGAGTACAGAGGCAGGGAGGTGTTACTACAGTTGTACAGGGCCTTGGTGAGGCCACACCTGGAGTATTGTGTACAGTTTTGATCTCTTAACTTGAGGAAGGACATTCTTGCTATTGAGGGAGTGCAGCGAAGGTTCACCAGACTGATTCCCGAGATGGAGGGACTGACATATCAAGAAAGACTGGATCAACTGGGCTTGTATTCACTGGAGTTCAAAAGAATGAGAGGGGATCTCATAGAAACGTTTAAAATTCTGATGGGTTTAGACAGGTTAGATGCAGGAAGAATGTTCCCAATGTTGGGGAAGTCCAGAACCAGGGGTCACAGTCTAAGGATAAGGGGTAAGCCATTTAGGACCGAGATGAGGAGAAACTTCTTCACCCAGAGAGTGGTGAACCTGTGGAATTCTCTACCACAGGATGTTGTTGAGGCCAATTCACTAAATATATTCAAAAAGGAGTTAGATGAGGTCCTTACTACTAGGGGGATCAAGGGGTATGGCGAGAAAGCAGGAATGGGGTACTGAAGTTGCATGTTCAGCCATGAACTCATTGAATGGCGGTGCAGGCTCGAAGGGCTGAATGGCCTACTCCTGCACCTATTTTCTATGTTTCTATGATTGCCAGGTTGTGAAGCATGCAGCAGACCACCACGAATAGGGAGACCCGCTCAGGCGAGTACTGCAACACTCCACCAGAGCAGTCCAGGCAACGTAACCTCTGCTTAAGGATCCCAATGCAGTGCTCAATTAAACACCTGGTGGCTGAATGAAAGTTGTTGTAAGCGTGTTCGGCAGCAGTCATGGAGTTGCGAAGGGGAGTCAGCAGCCAAGTGCACAGGGGATATCCCTTGTCACCAAGCAGCCATCTACAATCTTGGTTTGTGCTCGAGAATATGGCGGGTACACTCCTCTGGTACAGGATGAAGATCGTGGCTGCTGCCTGGATACCGGGCATCAACTGCCATGATCCTGTGCTGGTGGTCTCACACCAGCTGAGGGAGTGGAATCTCTTTCTGTTGATAAACATCGCCACATGAGTTTGTGGCACCCTCAGTGTGACATGTGTGCAGTCGATGGCGCCCTGCACCCTGGGGAACCCCACAATCTGCACAAATCCGGTCTGCCACTCCACCAGCTTCTCCCTGGTCATCGGGAACAAAATATATTCCAGTCTTCTCTTGTAGAGAGCATCTGTGACTTGACGGATGGAGCGACGGGCAGAGAACTGAGATATGTTAGATATGTTTGCAGTTGCAGATTGGAAAGAGACAGTTACATAAAAGTTTAATGCAATGGTCAGTTTGGTTTCAACAGTCAGAGCTGTCCTCAGCCTTGTCGGAAGCTGCAGATCTGGGTACAGGAGATTGCACAGCTTCCTTCCTGAATCGGAGCCTTCGCAGACATTGCTCATCTGTGAGCTCCATGAAGGAAAACTGCTGGCGGTACATCCTTGCACGGTAGGGCCTTCTTCCCCCAACTCTATGCTGGGCCCCTCCTATGGCAGTTGGCTGATTGCCTTCTCCCTCATCCTCTTCATGGTCCTCAGCTTCTGCAGGCTGCTGCTGGCAAGCATCTGCCTCTTCGCCCACTATCTATTGCGGGGGGTCAGCGTACCTTGTTATATATGTAAACCTGTAAATACCTTGTTTAACCACCAGAGGGCTCATCCTCTGGAGTCCCAAGGGATCCCACAATCCCTTGGGAGCACTTGTACTTAAGGAGGCCTCACAGGCTGGAGCGACACTCTGGAGACCTGCAATAAAAGACTACGGTCACACTTTACTTTGAGCTCACAGTATCTGGTCAGACTCTTTATTCATACACTACAACTGGCGATGAGATACAGATAACGAACCCCACCGCAACGATGCAGAGAACAGTGACCATTTTGGAGAAATTTGCGGAGGGAGATGATTGAGAAACCTTCGTGGAGTGACTTGACCAATACTTCGTGGCCAACGAGCTGGAAGGAGAAGCGAACATTGCCAAACGAAGGGCGATTCTCCTCACCGTTTGCGGGGCACCAACGTACGACCTCATGAAAAATCTGCTCGCTCCAGCGAAACACACAGAGAAATCATATGATGACTTGTGCACACTGGTCTGGAAGCATCTTAACCCAAAGGAAAGCATTCTGATGGCAAGTTACCGGTTCTACACGGGCAAGATGTCTGAAGGTCAGGAAGTGGCGAACTATGGTGCTGAGCTAAGACACCTTGCAGGATATTGCGAATTTGAAGGACATTTGGAACACATGCTCAGGGACTTCTTTGTACTTGGCATTGGCCATGACCTTCGCAAACTTTTGACTGTAGAGACCCCAACCTTGAGTAAAGCCATAGCGATAGCCCAGGCATTCAGCGTCACCAGTGACAATATCAAGCAAATCTCTCAGCACACGAGTGCTGCTATAAGTACTGTGAACAAAGTAATGTTGTTTTCGAATCGTAACGTACAGGGCAGGCCTCACATGCCTGCAGCTGCATGTCCGCAGATGTCTCAGAGTCCAACATCAAGGGTGATGAATGCAAGGCCATTAACACCTTGTTGGCGCTGCGGGGGTGATCATCGTTTCCATTCATGCTGCTTCAAAGGATACGTTTGCAAGGGCTGTGGAACAATGAGACATCTCCAACGTATGTGCAGGCGAGCTGCAAACCCTGCTAATCCTGCAAACCACCATGTTGCAGAGTAGGACAGATCCACGGCGGATCACGCCGAACCAGAGCCTCAGACCGAGGAGGCAGAGGTATATGGGGTGCACACATTTACCACAAAGTCTCACCCGATGATGCTGAAGGTTGAATTAAATGGACTCCCAGTGTCAATGGAACTGGACACAGGCGTGAGCCAGTCCATTATGAGCAAAAAGACTTTTGATAAATTGTGGTGCAGCAAGGCCAGTCCTGACTCCCATTCACACGAAACTGAGAACTTACACAAAAGGAACGGATTCCCATAATCGGCAGTGCTACTGTAAAGGTCTCCTACGATGGAGCGGTGCAACAGTTATCACTCTGGGTGGTATCGGGCGATGGCCCCACGCTGTTCAGCAGGAGCTGGCTGGGGAAGATATGCTGGAACTGGGACGACGTCCTAGCGCTCTCGCCCGTCGGTGACACTTCGTGTGCCCAGGTCCTAAACAAGTTCCGCTCGCTGTTCGAACCACATCGGGAAGTTCCAAGGAGCAAAAGTGCAGATCCACCTAATTCCAGGGTGCGACCCATCCATCACAAGGCGAGAGCAGTACTGTACATGATGAGAGAGAGGGTGGAGATTGAGCTGGACTGGCTGCAACGAGGGCATCACCTCGCCGATCGAATTCAACGAGTGGGCCAGTCCGATTGTTCCAGTCCTCAAGGGAGATGGCACCATCAGAACCTGTGGAGATTACAAAGTAACTATCAATCGTTTCTCCCTGCAGGATCAATACCCACTAGCAAAGGCAAACGACTTTTTGCGACGCCGGCGGGAGGAAAGACGTTCACGAAGCTGGACATGACCTCGGCCTACATGATGCAGGAGCTGGAGGAATCATCGAAGGGCCTCACCTGCATCAACACGTACAAAAGTCTCTTCGTTTACAACAGATGCCCGTTTGAGATTCGATCAGCTGCGGCGATATTCCAGAGAAACATGGAAAGTTTATTGAAGTTGTTCCCGCGCACGGTGGTCTTCCAGGATGACATCGTGGTTACAGGTTGGGACACAATCGAGCATCTGCAGAACCTGGAGGAAGTTCTTCGCGGCTTAATCGCGTGGGGCTCAGGATAAACGCTTGAAGTGCGCTTTCATGGCGCCTGAAGTGGAGTTCTTGGGGAGAAGAATCGTGGCGGATGGCATCAGGCCCACCGATTCGAAGATGGAGGCAACCAAGAACGCACCGAGGCCACAGAACGTGACGGAGCTGCGGTCATTTCTAGGACTCCTGAACTACTTTGGTAACTTTTACCGGGTCTCAGCACACTGTTAGAATCACTGCACGCCTTACTGCGTAAAGGAGATGAATGGGTATGGGGTAAAAGCCAAGAAAATGCCTTTGGAAAAGCTAGAAAACTGTTATGCTCAAACAAATTGCTTGTGTTTTATGATTCATGTAAGCGTTTGGTACTAGCATTTGATGCGTCGTCATACGGTGTCGGGTGTGCATTGCAACATGCTAATGAATCTGGGAAATTGCAATCGGTTGCTTATACATCCAGAAGTCTGTCTAAGGCTGAGAGGGCCTACAGCATGATTGAAAAAGAATCGTTAGCGTGTGTTTATGGGGTAAAGAAAATGCATCAATATCTTTTTGGGCTCAAATTTGAATTGGAAACTGACCATAAGCCACTGATATCCCTCTTTTCTGAAAGTAAGGGGATAAATACGAATGCATCGGCCCACATCCAAACTGTGGTCTATGGTCCATGTCGACTATGCAGGCCCGTTCTTGGGTAAAATGTTCCTAGTGGTTGTAGGTGCGTACTCCAAATGGGTTGAATGTGAGATAATGTTGGCAAGCACATCCGCTGCCACCACTGAAAGCCTGCGGGCCATGTTTGCCATGCACGGTCTGCCTGATGTCCTTGTGAATGACAACGGGCCATGGTTCACCAGTGCTGAGTTCAAAGAGTTCATGACCTGCAATGAGATCAAACATGTCACATCTGCACCGTTCAAACCAGCATCCAATGGTCAGGCAGAGAGAGCAGTGCAAACAATCAAGCAGAGCTTGAAGAGGGCAACTGAAGGCTCACTGCAGACTCGCCTATCCCGAGTCCTGCTTCGTTACCGCACAAGACCCGACTTGCTCACTGAGGTTCCATCCGCTGAACTGCTCATGAAAAGGGCACTTAAGACAAGGCTGTTGTTAGTCCACCCTGATCTACATGAACAGGTAGAGAGCAGGCAGCTTCAACAAAGTACATATCATGATAGCGCAAATGTGTCACGCGAAATTGAGACTAATGATCCTGTATTTGTGTTCAAGTATGGACAAGGTCCCAAGTGGCTTCCCGGCACTGTCGTGGCCAAAGAGGGGAGTAGGGTGTTTCGGGTCAAACTTTCAAATGGACTCATCTATAGGAAACACTTGGACCAAACCAAACTCAGATTCATGGACTATCCAGAGAAACCCACATTAGACCCTACCTTTTTCGACCCCCCAACACACACACCAGTGGCAACCGACACAGTGGTTGACCACGAAGCAGAACCCATCACCCACAGCAGCCCAGCAGGACTCGCCACACCAGGCAGCCCAGCAAGGCCAGCTGCACAGCAGCCCAGTGAGGGCCCAACAAACGACTCACCAAAACCAGCATTTGCACCGAGACAATCAACCAGGGAAAGAAAGACCCCAGATCGACTCACCTTGTAAATAGTTACACTATTAACTTTGGGGGGGGGGGGGGGGAGTGTTGTTATATATGTAAACCTGTAAATACATTGTTTAACCAGGAGAGGGCTCATCCCCTGGAGCCCCAAAGGATTCCACAATCCCTTGGGAGCACCTGTATTTAAGGAGGCCTCATAGGCTGGAGAGACACTCTGGAGACCTGCAATAAAAGACTACGGTCACACTTTACTTTGAGCTCACAGTATCTGGTCAGACTCTTTATTCATACATTACATACCTGACCCTCCTCCTGACTTTGCTGATGGCGCCACCTTCTCCTGCGTGCCTCCTTGCCGCGCACGATGTGCACCAGGCATTCTCCTGCTAGCATTGAGCTCATTGCGTCTGCTGGCTCAACCCTCACTATGAGGCCTCTGTGGAGTACAGATTGAGGCCCCCAGGCCACTAGTATTCACTGCCGATCTCAAAAGGGCGAGTGAGAAATTTTTCACAAGTCCGCAAAAGTTTTGACAAGTCCGAAAAAGTTTAGTCCGAAATAATGGCAATTCATCCAACACTGCTTTCACCTCTGCTGGTGGTCTCGAGCTGGCCAGCACAGTGCTCCGACACAAAAAGCTGTCGGGAGCACCGTCAGGCAGCAGGTTGCATTTTTTATACTAAATATTGCTTCCAGGGCGGAGAGGCAGCAGTGCGCGCTCTGATTATGTATTTAAAGCCGCATCCACAATACCGCGGTGGAACTGGGGTGGAAGGGAGCACCGCTGCAAAAACCCCCAGCAGAATTTCGCTGGCGGCGGCCATTCGACTGCAAATCGGCGGCCACTCAACTCCACCACTTGGTCACCGCTTCCCGGCGGTAAGAGGCCTATTCGAGAGGCTGAATTTCAGCCCCAGAGAGTAGGGATAATGGGCAAGTGCTCGAATTGGCAGGATGTGACTAATGGTGTCCCACAAGGATCTGTTTTGGGGTCTCAAATATTCACCGTATTTATTAATGACTTAGATGATGGCATAGAAAGCCACATAGCCAAATTTGCTGATGACACGAAGGTAGACGGCATTGTCGGCAGTGTAGATGAAAGCATAAAATTGCAAAGCGATATTGATTGATTAAGTGAATGGGCAGAATTGTAGGCAAATGTGAGATCATCCACTTTGGACCTAAAAAGGATAGAATAGGGTATTTTCTAAATTATGAATGATAAAAGCAGTGGAGGTTCAAAGAGACTTAGATATATCATTAAAATGTCATGAACAGGTACAGAAAAGAATCAAAAAGACTAATGGAATGCTGGCCTTTATATCTAGATGACTAGAATACAAGGGGGCAAAGGTTCTGCTGCAGCTATACAAAGCCCTGGTTAGATCACACCTGGAGTACTATTAGCAGTTGTGGGTTCCACACCTTACGAAGGATATATTGGCCTTGGAGGGAGTGCAGTGTAGGTTTAACAGAATGATACGTGGACTCCTAGGGTTAAATTACGAGGAGAGATTACACAAATTCGGGTTGTATTCCCTAGAATTCAAACAGTTACAGGGTGATTTGATTAAAGTTTTCAAGATATTAGGGGGAACAGATAGGGTAGATAGAGAGAAACTATTTCCTCTGCTGGGGAGTCTAGGACTAGGGGACATAGTCTAAAAATTAGAGCTAGACCTTTCAGGAGTGAAATTAGGAAACACTTCTACACACATAAATCTGAGATTGATAGATCTTTGTTAAACAAAGGTATTAAGGGAAATGGGCCAAAGGCAGATATGGAGTTTGGTCGCAGTATCGCCATAATCACATTGAATGGTGGAACAGGCTCGAGGGGTTAAATTGCCTACTCCTTTTCCGATATTCCTATGTTCCTAAGCCAATCAGGAGTGCATTTAGTGCTGAGATCAGCACTCCAATCATTATAATGAGCAAGCAGAACGAACTTAGCTTGTTGCCTGGAACACTTTCAACAGGTGCAGGAAAATATCGCTGGCCCCATTTTCGGACCTAATCCAATTTGTAGGCCAAAATCTCGTCTCCACAATTAGGACATATTCCATCATGCAGTGTAGTACTACCACCATGCTAAGTGGGACAAGCTAAGGATCGACCTAGCAGCCCAAAACTGAGAACCTATGCGCCGCTATCTGTCCTTAGCCAATTATCTTCAGTTGCTTCATTAATAACTTTCCCTCTATCATAGTGTCATAAGTAGGCTGTTCGCTGGTGACTCCATAGTGTCCAACTCCATTCACAATTCCTACAGCCCGTGCCAAGCTACAGTAGAAATTGGGCTCAAGCGGACAATTGGCAAGTAGAGAAAGAACTTACATTTATAAAGCACAGGACATCCCAAAGTGCTTTACAGCCAATTAAGCACTTTTGAAATGTAGAAATTGTTGCCATAGGTGCCAGATAATGACCATCTTGAACAAGAGAAAGCCCAGCCATTATCCCCAGACTTTTTACAACATTGTCAATACAACATCTTGGAGGTTACCATTGACGAAGCTGAACACTGCAGCCATGGCTACAAGAGTAGCGCAGAGGCTGGGTACTCTGCGATAAGTGTCTCACCTCCTGAAACCCCTCAACGCCTTTCCAAAATCAACAAGGCTCAAGTCAGGAATATGATGGAATACTCACCACTCGCCTGGATGTGTGTAGCTGCAATGACACTGAAAAATCCCAGCATCACCATCATCATCATAGGCAGTCCCTCGGAATCGAGGAAGACTTGCTTCCACTCCTGAAGTGAGTTCTTTGGTGGTTGAACAGTCCAATACGAGAGCCACAGATTTGTCACAGGTGGGACAGATAGTCGTTGAGGGAAGGGGTGGGTGGGACTGGTTTGCCGCATGCTCTTTCTGCTGTCTGCGCTTGATTTCTGCATGCTCTCGGCATTGAGACTCGAGGTGCTCAGCGCCCTCCCGGATGCACTTCCTCCACTTAGAGCGGTCTTTGGCCAGGGACTATTCAGGACAGAGCAGTTTGATCGACTGATGCCCCTGCCATTGGATTCAATATCTACCCCCACCACCAGCGACAGGTTAATTCATTTATTGTGGAACAGTTTAAAATGTATTGGAATTACAACAGTTTACAGCGGAGTCAGATTACAAGAACGGACATTTGAGAATAAAAGCAGTTGCTGCAACCGAAGTAATCTAGAACACATTTACATTTAGAAAGTTCACTGCCATGTGTAAAAGCTACAGGATACCCTGCAGCAACTCATCAAGGTTAATTCAGCAGCACATCTTTCTCTTGCGACCTCTTCCACTGACAAGGACAAGAGCAGCAATGCTGTGGGAAAATTGTAACCTTCAAGTTCCCCTCTAAGCCACACATTATCCTGACTTGGACAAATGCCACTGTTCCTTCATCCCTAACTGGGTCAATATCCTGGAATTCCCGAACTAACACGTGAAGGGAGCAACATTACCATGAGGTCTGCAACAGTTCAAGAAGGCAGCCCACCACCGCTTCGCAGAACAACTAAGGAGATGCAATAACGGCGTCACCCACATCATGAGAACAACATTTAAAAAACTATCTTAATTAGTATAAATACCATGGGTCGCTGCATCCATTTCTGTATTAAAGGTACCGGGAGTAAACTTTCTGAATGTAAATGTGTTCTAGATTACTTATGTTGCAAGGACATGCCTAAACAACCATTCTTGTAACCCATCTTACCATAAACTGCTGTAATTCCGATTTAACATTTTTACTTGTCCCACATTCAATAAATCAGTCGGTCGCTGGTTGGTTTCCTACGTCTAACATGTGCTGAAACTAACAGGACAGGGATTATTGCAACAGATTTAATTACTGTCAGGTTAATTTCTTGAATTTATAATCAGCCAGCCAATTAAAGAGATGTGTTGCAAACGTGAAATCTCATTAAATACAGCAATTAAGGCCATTAGCAGAATAGTGCAGTTTATTCCTTTAACCTGCAAATTAAAGGACCCAACAATGTGTATTTATATAGCACCTTTAATGTAGTGAAATGTCCCAAGATGCTTCACAGGAGTATTATAAGACAAAAAAATTGACACCGAGCCAAATAAGGAGAAATTAGGGCAGATGAGGTAGGTTTTAAGGAGTGTCTTAAGAGAGGAAAGAGAGGTAGAGAGGGTTAGGCAGGGAGTTCCAGAGCTTAGTGCCTCAGCAGCAAATGGCACGGCCGCCAATGGTGGAGTGATTATAATCAGGGATGCTCAAGAGGGCAGAATTTGAGGAGCGCAGATATCTCGAGGGGCTGTGGGGCTGGAGGAGATTACAGAGATAGGGAGGGGCGAGGGCCATGGAGGGATTTGAAAACAGGGTTGAGAATTTTGAAATCGAGGCATTGCTGAACTAGGAGTCAATGTAGGTCAGCGAGCACAGGGGTGATGGGTGAGCGGGACTTGGTGCCAGTTAGGACACAGGCAGAGAAGAGGAGCAGCAGGAAGATGTTGTCACTTTCCATGAACATTCCTCCTTGCCTCTCGTGGCAAGAATTTGTCCTCCCTCCCCACCCCTGAACTCTCCATCAGAGTCCCAGGAGCTCTGCAGAGAAAGCCCAAGGACTGGCTCAGTGCTCAGAGAGCCTGGCGCATGCGCGCAGGCCGGGAGCCAGCACGGCAGTGCGGGAACAAGCGGGGAGAGAGGGGCGGGAAGTCGGCGATCTCCGGGCTCCGTACAAAAGCAGCAACATCTGGCGGGGGTTTAGTGGCCAAGGCGACATGTATGCACTGCTGGCGGCCTAAGGCACTAGGGGGGAGGAGGAGGAGGAGGCAGGCAGGCAGGCGATTGAGCAATGCAGCGGCCACTGACTCAGCAGCCCAGTGGAATAACCCTGCACGATTCCGCAGGTAAGTGAAGACTTGCTGCAAGGTGAAAGCGAGGGGTTTTGTCTGAATGCAGCTTAACTGCACCGAGAGAGTGAGTGAGTGACACGCAGTCAATCATTGCCACGGCTGACCTCTGCATGAAATGCTAGCTCGGGAGTGTTTTTTTTGTGTGTGAAGGGGATGTAACGGCGTGCTGTGTCTTTACAGGGCTGTTCAATAAAAGGAAGAAAGCTTCTCTCTTGGTGAGTGGTGCCCTTCTTATCGCCTCGGTGTTAATTCTGACTGTAGGCTTGGCAGCTACCACAAGGACTCTCAATGTTTCAGTTGGAGGATATTACCCCGGGGTCATTGTGAGTAGTGTGATCAGAGTTAACTTTTACAAAGCAACTGCAACTGCAAGGGCTCGGGGTTTGTTAGTGAGTGCGCGGGGATGTGGGGCAGGGGCAATGTGTTGGAATTATTCACACCCTCCGTTCGTTGCTTTGATCTTCGTGCGTTTTATTTTCCCTTTATCGTCTCACAAGCATTGCGACAGGAACAAGTACGCGCCCGCTGGCTCTGTTCTTGAGAATGAATAAAACTTTGCCAGTCTTTGCAATGCCCGATTGTCTCAGGTACTTAAATCGAGGGAAATTTACTGTTTGCCTTTAGTAATCCATAGTGCTCTCCAGTTAGGACGAGAATTTGGCGATTTAACTAATGCTAGAATTGTACTAACACATAGTAAATGTATGATTTTATAAATCAATTATAAATCCAAAACGGAATTCAGGAGAAACGTCTTTACCCAGGGAGAGTGGTTAGAATATGGGATTTGCTAACACAGGGAGTGTTTGAGGCGAATAACAGATGCATTTAAGGGGAAAGCGAGACAAATACATAAGAAAGAAAGACTTGCATTTATATAGCGCCTTTCACGACCGCCAGACTTCTCAAAGCGCTTTACAGCCAATGAAGTGCTTTTGGAGTGTAATCACTGTAGTAATGTAGGAAACACAGCAGCCAATTTGTGCACAAGCAAGCTCCCACAAACAGCAATGTGATAATGACCAGATAATCTGTTTTTGTTGTGTTGATTGAGGGATAACCATTGGCCAGGATAACTCCCCGGCTCCTCTTCGAAATAATGCCATGGGATCTTTTACGTCCACTTGAGAGCAGACAGGGCCTCAGTTTAATGTCTCATACGAGGGTGGAAGGAACAGAAAGGAAAGATTTTTGCTGATAGGGTGAGATGAAGTAGGTTTGTGTGGTGCACAAACACTGGCACGGACCTGTTGGGCTGAATGGCCTGTTTCTGTGCTGTATGAATCTACACTGAAACTCCAGAACCATTCGGCTGCAGAGTTCATGACTCTACTGGAAAAGCACAGACCTGTAGTGGGGTTTGGATAAACGACATGCCTCTTCCAGTCATCATACTGATTAAGTTTTATTAAGGAGATATAGTTGGTGAGTGTCGGGAGGGAAGGGGAATTGTTGATCAATGTAAAAGATTGGAGACGTTGTAGGTAATAAGCATACCAGTTTGTAGTTTGATATGTTGTTGTGGTGAGACAAGATAAAGAGCGTGCACAATGTGGAGCTGACAGTTCAGTAGGAGACAAGGTTAGGGGAGGCCCATGAGAAATATGTAGCACATGTGGCTGAGTGCAGAGACATGGGTTGGCAGTATAAAGTGCAGGTGGTCAGTACAAGGTACATGTGATGGAGGTGGGGTGTGGGGGGATCTGATGGAGGCATGGATGAGGACTCCCTTCATTAGGCTGGAGAGGGTGTGATTTTGTGCTCCCGTCAGAAAACGGTGTTTGTTGGGAGTCCATCAAGGGCACACAGACCATGATTTTCCGAGGTCGGTTTTAATGGATGGAAAATTCAAGGCTCTGCCTGGGAGCGTCCAGTGGTGTAACGGGTGAGGACTGAGAGTGCAGCGTTGGGGGATGGCGAAGCATTACATGAGAGAAACGGTTCGGATAAAGGCTGTCTCTGCAGAGGCTGATGGGGATATCTGCTTACACCCTGCCTCGCTGTTGTCCAAGTTTAGCAGTACTGTTGTGAGGGCCAGATTTACTGACTATGTCTGGCAACATCTGATAACCTGCGTGGTGGCAGAAGCTGCAACTTTTGTTGCTTGTGTGATATATGATCCAAGCACGGAAACGCCATGTCTATCGACTTCCATGATATAGTGATGTAGTTATGCCTTTGTGTGTTTAATGTTAAACAGTGAAGAGCAGTGGTACAGAACACAGATTTTATCTTTTTTTTTTAAATTGCAGCCAAATCCTTTGAACAGAATGAGAATCTGAAAATGCTAAAATGCACCAGATGAGAAAAAGTTAATTACATTTTGATTTGGTGTTCACTGTCTGATAGTGAGTTGATGTAAATCATGTTGAAATGTAACTTGCCACTTTGTGCATTACATTATTGCAACATAAGAAATGGTTTAAGCACTTTCACGAGTGCAGTGCCTTCTTTTTACTTCTAGATGGCCCAGTGGTGCAATGTATTAGTGTCTGTGTCCTCACACAGTGACTTTCAGTATTCATTCAGGTCATTGAGGAGACTCAGAGCACGGACTGTCTTCCCCACAGAGAGAAAGAGAAAATAGCTGGGAATGATGTGTGAGGTGAAGGAAATTAAAAAAAGATAACACATAATGTAAAAGAATAAGGAGTTAAGGGATATAAGTAAAACCATACAAGTGTGCTGTTCCCTTTTTGTTACTTTGGCACCGTGATGCATCAGAAATGCAACTCATTCAGGGAAATATTTATTTTTATTTGTTTTCAGCTTTCCAAAATGTTCCATGTAGCTTTTTAAAACAAAGTTGCACTTGATGCGTGTCATACCGTGCCAGATTTTTAACTGTTTGTGTTCATGTTGCCTTTAATATTCTGAAAGTTATGAAAACAAAAGTTATTCAGCAACATCTGACAATGCAGATAGTGTGTATGTCAACAAAGCACGGAGTGACTGAATTTTTCAAACTATAGTTTCTGGTTGTTTTTTGTAAAGTATAATTTTCATTGGTTTTGGATTATTTCAGCTTGGTTTCGGATCATTTCTGGGACTGATTGGGGCGAATCTACTTGAAAATAAAAGACAGATGGTAAGTAGAAGGTTTTCTAAAGGAATACTGCTGCATACTTGTGAGCTGCAACATGTGTACCCTTCGGAAGGCCCTGTAAAATATAGAAATGTAAATATGAGTGTGGCTATTTATTCATTGCAATGCTTACTCCCTAGATCCTTTAATAGAAAATTGCATTAGCTGCACTGAGTATTGGATATGGTCAGTGTAAAAGAGTCAGAAGTGAAATGAGGTGACTACATTCAGTTTAATGGATTGTGGGTGAAGCACTTGCCAGGATAGACTCCAGGAGTTTGGTTAGACAGTGATAACTGACAGACACCACATTATCTCCAGTATGTTTAATTTGTTGTGTATTGCTTCAAGGCAACGGTAGCATAGTGGTTATGTTACTGGACTTAGTAATCCAGAGGCCAAGACTAATAATCGGGACATGGCAGTTGGGGAATTTAGTTAATTAAATAAATCTGCAATAAAAAGCTAGGTGACCATGAAATTATCAGATGGTGTCTAAAATTCCATCTGGTTCACTAATGTCCTTTAGGGAAGGAAATCTGCTGTCCTTACCTGATGTGACTCCAGACCCACAGCAATTGCTCTTTGAAATGGCCTAGCAAGCTGTTCAGTTGTAACAAAAAATGACAATAAAAATACAACCAGTACAATAGAAAATTGACTTTAATTGAGTATGGAGCTGGTTTGAATTTTACATAGTCGCTGATGTGTTTTGGGAATCTGTCATTAAAATTCTGATTAAATAGTGACCGGCTAATCATAGCACTGGATTTCAAAATAAATAAAATTCTTCTAAGTTAGTAGCTCACTTAGTAAGTGTTGGACAGCTCAGAGTAGCATTCTCATCTCTGAGTCAGAGAGTCATGAGCTCAAGGATCACTTCAGAGATTTGAGCATATAATGTAGGGCGTGCTGAACTGTTGGAGGTGCCGTCTTTTAAATGAGATGTTAAACGGAGGCCCTGTCTGCCCTCTCAGGACAGATGTAAAAGATCCCAAGGCACTTTTCGAAGAAGAGCATTGGCATTCTCCCTGGTGTCCTTTCCAACATGTATCCCTCAACCAACAGCACCAACATTAGATTATCTGGTTATTTATCTTAGTGCTGTTTGTGGGACTTGGCTGAGTGCAAATTGGCTGTTATGTTTCCCTACATTACTTCAAAAGTAAGTCTGTTCTTCCTTCTCCCAACATATCCATTTTGACATTGTTTTAGAACAGAAAATAGAGGATGACTTGAACTCAAAGGCTAAGTCGTGTTACACATAGACGATGCTCAATGGATGGCTCTTGTTTTTATTTCCACGAGTGGAGCTGCCCGTATAACTAACAAGAAACAAAGCCATGAAGAAGTTCATGGTTAGACCACACTTGGAGTACTGCGTACAGTTCTGGTCGCCATATTATAAAAAGCATATAGAGGCATTGGAGAGGGTGCAGAGAAAATTTACAAGGATGATACCAGAAATGCCAAGATATACCCACCAGAAAAGGATGAACAGGCTGGGTCTCTTTTTTCTCTTGAAAAGAGAAGGCTGATAGAGATCTTTAAAATTATGAAAGGTTTTGATAGAGTTGATACAGAGAGAGTGTTTCCACTTGTGGGGAAGAGCATAACTAGAGGCCATCAATAGAAGATAGTCACCAAGAAATCAAATGGGGAATTCAGAAGAAACTTCTTTACCCAGAGAATGTGGAACTCGCTACCACAGGGAGTAATTGGGGGAGATTAGTATAGATGCATTTAAGGGGAGGCTAGATAAGCATATGAAGGAGAAGGTTGATAGTTAGATGAGGCAAGATTGGAGGAGGCTTGAGTGGAGCATAAATGCCGGCATGGACTGGTTGGGCCGAATGGCCTGTTTCTGTGCTATGTAAGTTCTAACCAGACTGGTAGATTTCGATTTAAAATCACGTAACATGGAAGGCCATATGGTATTCTGTTTAGTATTTTATATTGAGTGTTTCTAAGTATAGATTTTTTTTGATGATGCCATTCCCTTTGTAGCTGGAAAGATGTGTTAAAACCAAAAACGTGGTTGTGACCCATTAAAGTGAAGATTCAATTTGTTTCTGCAATAAAATGAGTGAAATAGATGGTTTCAAAACTCAGCATCATATGAATGATGGAGCAGAACTGGTTAAATGGTAACTACTTACTATTTTGATTTCAAAATTTTCATCCTTGTTTAAAAATCCCTCCATGGCCTCGCCTCTCCCTATCTCTATAATTTCTTTCAGCCTCACTACCCCTCGAGATGTCTGCGCTCCTCTAATTCTGCCCTCTTGAGCATCCCTGATTATAACTGCTCAACCATTGGTGGCCGAGTCTTCAGCTGCTTGGGCCCTAAACTCTGGAACTCCCTCCCTAAACCTCGCTTCCTCTCTACCCCTCTCAAAAACGCTCCTTAAAACCTATCTCTTTGACCAAGCTTTTGGTCATCTCTGTAATTTCATCTGTGTGGCTCGGTGTCAAATTTATCTCTCTTTGACTTTTTGACTTTTAACACTGCTGTGAAGTGCCTTAGGACGTTTTACTATGTTAAAGGTGCTATATAAATAAAAGTTGTTATTAATAGTGCCTTTAGTATTTGTATCTGTTCATTAAGAAATTCCATTCTTTTGTTATCAGGGGTTAAGTGTTACTTTATGAATTTTCTTTGGCATTAATACAGATATAATGGAGAATCTGTAGGGTGGATCTACAAAAAGTGAATTTGTATATGAGGATGTAATGGGCAACATGTAATGGTAAATGCCTATCTATAATGGAATAGGGAAAGTTGTGCAGATAAGTGCCCATCGGTGGTGGTGTAGCAGGAATTGTGCGGATATGATCTTATCCTTGATGATATAGTAGGAACCCTGTGGGCAAGTATCAATAATGGTCCAGGAAGAGCTCTGTTGTTTCCCATTGGCTCAGCTCAGGAACAGAAAGATAAGAGTTTGAGCCCCACTTTGGTACAAATTTCAGCCAACCCTCCAGATTCTACATTGTCGTAGGAGCGGGCCTTTGGAAGAGGCGTTAACCGAGCCCTCATCTTGCTCTTCGGGTAGATATTCAGAATCCCCTGGCACTGTTCAGAGGAGAGCAGGGCGCTCTTTGCACCCTGGCCAGCATTCCCTCCTTTGACCAATACAATCATAAAATGTCATTTGGCTCAGTTTGTCGATCATTGTTGTTGTGGAATGGCTGCGGCTTGTGGAAAAGAAGCACTGGGCACTCATAAAATAAAGAAAGCACTTGGTTTGGACACCTGGGGGGTAATTTCTCCGGACAGGAAACCCACGGGATCAGATGATGGAGAGTAAACTCATGGTGGGTATAAACCAGCCTTGCACCCGATTCCGTCGATTTCTCGATGGGCTGGGTTAGGTTAAAATTGTTCCTGTAATTCTTAGAGGGGTTTGAAATTAGTGACATTTTTGCAAGATTATTAAATTTGGAAGAAATTCAACAGAATTGGAAAGTTGCTAATGTACCTCCATTGGAAAAAAATATAAATAAGCTTCCCTGGAAAATATAGTCAAGATTTTAACACCAGTATCAGACAAATAAGTGTTTGACATTATTTTGAAATCTAGCAGGTAAAAACACTTGGATAAAAGATAACTTGTTAAAGGACGATCTGCATTGATTCCTGAAAGAGGTCATAACTAACAAATCTGACAGAGTTCTTCAAACAACATTTTTGATCTTGAAGATAGGGACGATGCAGTTAATATATTTGATTTTCCAAACGCTTTTGATAAGGTTCCATATTGACCATTAATGGCTAAAGCAAAGAGTCACAGTATAGAGTGTAAAATATGGTACTGGATAGAACAATGGCTTAGTAACAAGAAATTGAGGGTTGCTATCAGTGGGAGCACCTCAAGTTGGAAAGAGGTTACCAGTAGGATCCTCCAGTGATCGGTCTTGTGACCCTTGGCATTTTAATATGTATGAATGACTTCGATGAGTGTATGATAAGCTGTCTTCAAATTTGCAATGGATACCAAAATTATGAAGCAGATCAAGTAATGAGGAATTATGGGCCCAAGTTTCCACATGATTTGCGCCTGATTTTAGAAATCGTAATTCTCCACTTTTTTTTCTGCAATTCTAGTCAGGTAGAACAGTTCTACTTTGGAACAGAATTTTTTTCTTCAAAAGGGGACGTGTCCGGCCACTGACGCCTGATTTCAAAGTTTCCACAGTGAAAACGTACTCCAAACCTGAGTTAGAATGGAGCAAGTGAAGATTTTTGTAGAACTGAAAAAACTTGTTCTGCACATTAAAAAATCAGGCGCAGGTTACAAATTAGGCGTCCAGAATGAGGTGGGGGGGGGGGGAGAGAAGGGAAGTCATTAAATTCTACAAAAATCCTTATTTATACTTCTACAAATATTATACAAATAAATCCAACCTGAATAAACATTTATAAGCAAAGAAAAGATTAAATAAACCATCTTCCTACCTGTGTGAAAGTGTTTCAGGCACGGAGAATGCTGCAGTCAGCCTGAGGGGCCCGTTCTTCCCGAGGGGGGGGGGAGGAGGCGCCCGTTCTTCCCGTGGAGGGGGTAAGAGGCGCCCGTTCTTTCCCGCGGGGGGGGGGGGAGGCGCCCATTCTTCCCGCGGGGGGGGGGGGGTGGGGAGAGGAGGCGCCCGTTCTTTCCCGCGGGGGGGGAGAAGGCGCCCGTTCTTCCCGCGGGGGGAGGGGAGGCGCCCGTTCTTCCCGCGGGGGGAGGGGAGAGCAGGCGCCCGTTCTTTCCCGTGGGGGGGGGGGAGGAAGGAAACAGTGAGAAGGCTGCAAGTGCTGATGGCAATGTGCTTTTATTAAAGAAATGTTCAAAAATTAAACAGCTACAAAGAACTACAAAAATGGCCGAGTGCCAATGTTTTTTTCACACTGAGCATGCGCGAACGCTCCAACGCGCACGCGCAGCGTTGCCGGCAGGGAATAAACAAATTTAAATAGTACCCGCCCCCTCCCACTTACAAAATCGGCGTGAGTGCAGGCTCTGCCCCCCTGGGCGCCGCGCCAGGCAGACAAGGAGCTGCAGAACGCTCCAGAATTGCGATTTTTTTTTTTTTTTTTTTTTTTTTTTTTTTTTTTTTTTTTTTTTTTGGCGTGAAAAACGGGCGCCCAGCTCGGAGGGGCACCAGTTTTTTTTATCGTGTGGAAACTTGGGCCCACTGTAACTACAGTATTTAAAAGGATTTCGATCTTTTAGGTAACTGGGCCAATGGGAGGTTGGTGCAACTCATTGTGGCCGAATGTAAGATAATTAGCATTGGAGCAAGGAAGCAAAAAAAAAGATTTATTAAGTGGTATGTGCTAATTAAAAAAAGACCTATGGGATGAAACTGCTTCTGCTGAAAATAGAATCACATTGAAGACAAAATTGATTTTTTTTTCACAAATTATTAATAGGAGACATTTCACCTGCCACAGGGGTTCCAATGGATGAAACTCTCAGTATTGCGTGTGGCTGTTTTTAAAAAAAAAAATGGTAAACAAGGCACTAAATAAGGTTGCATTAACAGAGGAATAGAGTACAAATCTAAAGAGGCTGTTGTTGAACTATTTATAATATTGTATAAAGTTCTAGAAACCTAATCACAGGAAGGATATGAAGCCTTATGAAGATATTAGGGCACTCCTGGGGAAAAGCAAGTCTCCCCAATTATGTGGTCGTCTTGCCTAACAGAAGGCACAATGACTGACTGTTCTGCAGTCTTCCTTGGCCCAGGCATTTCATTCAACTGAGACTAAATCCTGTTTGCGCACTGGTACTACTGTTCCGTCACCGCCCCCACCCCCCATTTCAGTCCATTGTAAGACACTGCTTTGTTTAGGGGCTGATAAAATAGCTGAGTCTCACGGTTGACTGAAATACTGGTCGCTGGGTAGATCATCCAGTCAGGGAGATACGCAAACAGTTGTGGGAGAGGCTGGGCTTTCTCTGCTGTGCTCTCCCCAGCTGTGCGCCTCGGCTAATCTTCTGGCACCCGGGATAGCTGCGTCGCGCTGAAATGCAGGGAAAATGGCCCAGTGACCTGAGACTCTGAGCTGACCTATTGGCATGCTGGCCGATCCCCTGACGATGCAAAGATGGGAGGAAAAGCAATGTGTGAGGAGGACACACAAAATCTGCAAAAGAATATAGACAGGCTAAGTGAGTGGGTAAAAATTTGGCAGATGGAGTATAATGTTGGAAAGTGCGAGGTCATGCACTTTGGCAGAAAAAAAATCAAAGAGCAAGTTATTATTTAAATGGAGAAAGATTGCAAAGTGCTGCAGTACAGTGGGACCTGGGGGTACTTGTGCATGAAACACAAAAGGAGAGTATGCAGGTACAGCAAGTGATCAAGAAGGCCAATGAAATCTTGGCCTTTACTGCAAAGGGGATGGAGTATAAAAACAGGGAAGTCTTGCTACAGCTATATAAGGTATTGATGAGGCCACACCTGGAATGCTGCATGCAGTTTTGGTTTCTATATTTACGAAAGGAGGCAGTTCAGAGAAGGATCACTAAGTTGATTCTGGGGATGAGAGGGTTGACTTATGAGGAAAGGTTGAGTAGTTTGGGCTTCTACTCATTGGAATTCAGAAGAATGAGAGGTGATCTTATCGAAAAGCATAAGATTATGAGGGGGCTTGACCAGGTGGATGCAGAGAGGATGTTTCCACTGATGGGGGAGATTAGAACTAGAGGGCATGATTTTAGAATAAGGGGCCGCCCATTTAAAACAGAGATGAGGAGAAATTTCTTCTGGGGGTTGTAAATCTGTGGAATTCGCTGCCTCAGAGAGCTGTGGAAGCTGGGACATTAAATAAATTTAAGACCGAAATAGAAAGTTTCTTAAATGATAAGGGTATAAGAGGTTATGGGGAGCGGACGGGGAAGTGGAGCTGAGTCAATGATCATCAGCCATGATCTTATTGAATGGCAGAGCAGGCCCAATTGGCCGTATGGCCTACTCCTGTTCCTATTTCTCGTTCTTATGTTCTTATCATCTCCCCACTCGCCCAGTTGTTGTCTTAGTGCATTAACACAGCTGAGTCTGGGAGCTGACTGAAATGTCGGTCGGTTGAACCGCAATCATCCTTCTCTAACGCGATGGATTGGCCTTGGCCATCCCAATCAGTCCACTGGAAATCATTCAGTGAAATCCGTTCCCAGCTGCTCCGTCCATACACAACCTGTTTATTTGCACGCCAATGAAGTGGTTTCTACTGTGTCGAGAATTTGCATTTGGCCAGATTTTGCTGCGAAAATAACGGTGAGGCGAACGGTGCTCACCGTTATTTATGTGTGAATCAACAACTTCTGGCAACCACACACACCCACTTAAACGCAGAAATCCAGATGCTGCAGTCCGAGATGCCCTGCTGCTCCAGAAGCTGCGTGAAAACGGTATCACACCGCCTGACTCACCATTCAAATACATTGAACAGCATGAAGTCATATATATGAACTAAACTCACTAGATAATGCCCAAATTTGCCCAGGAGTTGCTCTGTTTTTTTTTTTTGGAGCAACTTGATTTTTCTGGAGTATCTTAAAAATCCCCATTCTGCACATTTAATTTGCGCCAGTGTAAGTGAATTAGTTAGGATTTTTTTTTTTAGTTTCGTTTTCTTTTCAAAAGGGGGTGTTACCAGCCACCTACACCAGTTTTGGCCATTTAAGCCAGATTGGACAGCTAATAGTTGTTCCAAACGAACTTTTGTGGCCACACAGAAAACCCTTGCGGAGAGTTAAGAAATCAGCGCAGGTAGCCAGAGATGGGGGGTGGGCGGGGGGAAAGTGGAGAGGACCTTGCAAAGCACTAAACACCTTCACAACAGCTAATACAGATCTTGTACTGTAACCGTTGCATAATTTACACATTCCACTATATAAAGCTTCATAAAATATGCACTTTTTAATATCATTTATATCAGAAGACAAAGGATTTCATAAAACCATTTATGAATCAAATATTTTGTTAGCAGGGCTATGTTAATGCAAGTTGTTATCTTGTTTCATCACGCCATCATGAGGTAGTGATCGTGGGTGGTGCAATGATGGGAGTAATACAACTGGCCTTGTTGTCATCGGGTTAGGGAGCGGAAAATCAACCGAGGTTCCAGCTCTTGGTCGCTATCCATTGAGCCTGATGGAACTGTTCTATGTGTAGAGGTCAGGTGAAAAGTGGAACAGGCTGTGAAGTCCCTTGTGGTCACATAGCCTGCCTTTCTCCAATTGTCAAGGCTTGGGCTTGCACATGAATGAACAATGGTCACTTACACAAGGTACCTGAGGGTGCCCATGTAGTTACTCCCCAATAAGGCACCCGTGGGTGCTGATGGAATGTTCCCAACAGGGTATCTACGGGCATCCATGCAATTGTTCACTAAGAATTGGTGATATTTTTTAAAAAATTGACCCAAGTCATGATTACTACCAAAACAAAAGCCACAACCAGATATTTGCTGGTACTGAGATCAAACCTAAGGAAAGTTTTCTCTGGTCATTCTCACCTCAACAGCCAATTGCATTGTGCTATTGACAGAGACTTTTTCTAAATCATTTAAAGAAACTCTCCTCCATCCAACCCCCCCGATCAAAAGTCTCCTCGCACCAACCTGTTTCTTGTAGCCCTCAGCACGGGAAGGCAGTGACCAGCCTGTGCGGCAGGCCACTCGGCCCGGGACGCGTTGGGTCCCATGCTGCAGGCACGCATCATCATAATCATGGGAGGAGCTACTGCCATTGCGCGAACGCTCTACTGCCAATGCGGACAGCTGCCGGCACTCTTAGGCGCAGGGCCCTAGCTCCGCCTCCCAATGGACTCGCCACGCCGCGTCAAGCCCCGGGAGAGTCAGCAGAGGGGTTAGAATATGGGGATATCTTTTCGGCACCGTTTTGAGCGCAGGAAGTCGGCACACTTCACATAAATGTGCCGAAAATAATGGAGGGCCAAATTTGGGCCCAAAATTCGGGCATGTACATTCCAGTCTAAGTATCCTTTTAATGGTTTGTGAAGTCTTAATTACTGCCAAACGACCACCCTGGCACTGAAAATTAACTTTTACAAGCGTGAAGTCTCATTCCTTCAGCTTTTAATAATTTAGATTTAAAAATAATTTTCCTTTCTTTACTTTTTCTTTCTGTTTTTTTTCTCACTCTCTTAATCCAATCTTTCTTTCCCTCTTTGTATTTTACTTTCTGTATCTGATTTGACATTGAATTCAATATTCTAACTTACACTTCCTGGTTCAGACTCTGCGCTGCTCATTAACGATTCTGGTTAAAAAGATACACAGTTGTTCGCACAGGACCCAGCTTCCCTGTAGAGGGTGCTGTGCTTTTTGGATGTGTTGGCTTTCAGTAACTTGCCATCAATGGGAATGTGCAAATCTAACAAATGGCTGGCCCTGTTCGTTCACCGCTCAGAGGAAAACCTAGTCAATGCAACCTAATGGTTACATGGTTGAACAAAGCTGTTGTGTCTGCTAGTATGTTCCTCAGAGGGAACAGCTGAAGACTGATAGTACTGCTTGACAAAACACAACCTTGATGGTAACTTGTAACTATTGCTGTTATCATGCAACCAGTGACCTTGGAAGAGTCGTACAGTGAAAGCTGTGATTTTCAGGTGAATCTGCATTTTAATTTTTCCCACCATCCACTGGGTTGCATGACTAGGTCCTCCACCTACTGTCGTGCTGTGGCGTGAAATCATGGCAGTTTGCGGTACTATTGGTACTCCATAATAGTGGTTACACTGGCAAAGGAAAAGCACTTTTGCTTTCCAATGCACTGCCACTAATGCCTCTTGTCAAGCTTCTCAGCAACGATTCCAACAAGGCAACACATTTTCAGACGTGATTATGTGCAGATAATTCAATACTGGCCTTCATTCCTCTTGGTGCTCAATGTATGATGACATTGGACCATACCTAACCCAGGGCTCCACTGTGCCAAAACTCCTGGTTTCCTTATCTACACCCCCTTGGAGGCAGTGCATTGGAGGTTCACTCGATTGATTTATGGGATGTGAGGGGTGTCTTATGATGGATTGAGTAGAATGGGCCTATACTCTCTGGAGTTTAGACAAATGAAAAGTGATCTCATTGAAACATACAAGATTCTGAAGGAGATTGACAGGGTAGGTGCTGAGAGGTTGTTTCCCCTGGCTAGAGTGTATAGGGGGCACAGTCTCGGGATAAGGGGTCGGCCATTTAAGACAGAGATGAGG
This sequence comes from Pristiophorus japonicus, assembly GCF_044704955.1. Lineage (NCBI taxonomy): Eukaryota > Metazoa > Chordata > Chondrichthyes > Pristiophoridae > Pristiophorus > Pristiophorus japonicus. Next base: position 47,077,608 of record NC_091982.1, read on the forward strand.
AATTTCCTCACTCAGAGGGTTGTGAACCTTTGGAATTCTCTGCCCCAGAGGGCTGTGGATGCTGAGTCTCTGAATATATTCAAGGCTGAGATCAATAGATTTTTGGAGTCATGGGGAATTAAAAAATATGGAGATCGGGCGGGAAAGTGGAGTTGAGGTCGATGATCAGCCATGATCTTATTGAATGACGGGGCAGGCTCGAGGGGCTGTAGGACCTACTCCTGCTCCTATTTCTTATGTTCTTATAAGTAAAGGATGCTGAGACTAAGAAGAGTCTTAGCTACTAATAATGAATCTGCTCCTCTGATGTTATTGGTGAGTTACGCTATCTGGTGAGTGCCCTGGCTAGCTATCTGATTATCAAGACTGGCACTGAGATTTTCACATATTTGTTCCAAAGGACAATCCATGCACCCCAGATGATGATGATGATCTTCACAACTTAATTAAATGAAAATCAATTCTGATGAAGGGTCGTCGACCTGAGACGTTAACTCTGTCTCTGTCTCTGTGTCTCTCCGCAGATGCTGACTGACCTGACCTGAGTATTTCCAGCATTTTCTGTTTTTATTTTAGATTATAAATAAAATTCTCACAAGCCAAGCTTTCAGATGAGGTCTGATTGAAGCCATACAAACCAGTACTTTCGTCATGCCATCATATTCTGACAGCATGCATCTCACTGAGCAGCAAAACATATCAAAATATGACGCATCCTGTCTTCACACATCTTCAATGAAATTCACATTCATCTTCCACACGAGGCCTGCTGTCACAAGGCCAACCTTTCTGATGAAGAGGATAAAGGGAGAGGTAGATGTTGAGTTTACGACATGTATAGAACAGGGAGGACACAGATAGAAGGAGACAGTTACACAAGGAAGGAGAAGTCGTCCGAGACAACCAGAATCACGAGCAAATGTACTTGAGATAGACCTTTTGTCCACTGACAGGAGATTTAACTAGTGTTTTTATAAGAATTAATAGAAGGCCAATGGCAAGATCCATTTACCTTTTGGATTCATATGATCTACATAGACCATTGAAGCTTTGATCTTGTGGCACTGAAACTCATTTCTTGCTCCTGACCTCTCGGAGACCTACATTAAAACTGTTCGCTCCCAGTTACACGTTGATTAGCTCTGCTCCTGAAATGCTGAGCTTCCCAATTATAAATGCAGAGTTTTCACACAGGGAAGCTCCACGTGAATGCAAGTAATTTCTGCTGAACATTTACACTAATTTATGCAGAGTAAGGCATGAAATCAAGGACTGGATTTTCTCCAAGAGTCGAATATAACCTAATGGATATTGAGACTAAGTAAGTGGTGGACTTAAGGTCTCCATTTGGAAACTGAGGCAACATTTGGGCCATTAGGCTTCACTTGAAGGTCAATTAATAACAGTATGGATTATGTAACTTCATCTCAATCATTTTTTTTGTACCAGACCAGTTCTACCCTTTACAGTCTGGAAACCCAATGATTCATGTAGCCGTATTTGCACAGATGGTTTCGAATTTCTGGTCAGTATAGATCTGTTAAAATCAAGAATTACCATGGGTCTTAACCAGAGACTTTTCATTGATGGTAATACAATATTTAGAATGATGCTAAACACTCAAAGTTAAATGTAGCTGTCAGTATATATGTTTTCTATGAACTTGTTTGTCTGTCTGACAGTCTATTCATCCGGAATAAGTGCTGCTATCTGATTCAATTCTGGTCATCGTGTTACGGGTAATTTAACCCGTCCTGACCGTGGTAATGACAAATGCAAATGATCTATTCACAGGCTGAAAAAATGCTCTGAATTAGTATTAAATATAGAAACTGCTCTGACCATGTAGATAACAATGAGGTATTTGATAGGTCTCTGCCCTGATCCACACTGTAACACTCTTGTCATTCAGGAAAATGTTCTATTTTCTAGTGTTTAGAAATAATCATTAATTTAAGGAGTATAGTTGTATTCTCTAAACTGTTTAAAAAAAAAAAACTTGCATTTATATCGCACCTTTCACAATCACCAGATGTTCCAAAGGGCTTTACAGCCAATGAAGTACTTTATAAAAAAAAAAGTGCAGTCACTGTTGTAATGTAGGAAACATGGCAACCAATTTGCGCACAGCAAGCTCCCACAAACAGCAATGTGACCATGACTAGATAATCTGTAATTGAGTGATGTTGATTGAGGGATAAATTTTGGCCAGGACACCAGGGATAACTCATCTGCTCTTCTTCAAAATAATGCCATGGGATCTTTTACATCCACCTGAGAGCAGACGGGGCCTTGGTTTAACATCTCCTCCGAAAGACAGCATCTCCAACAGCACAGAACTCCCTCAGTACTGCACTGGAGTGTTAGCCTAGATTTTTGTGCTCAAGTTTCTGGAGTGGGACTTGAACAGACTTTGGCAGAAAAAAATTGAAGAGCAAGTTATTATTTAAATGGAGAAAAATTGCGAAGTTCTGCAGTACAGCGGGACCTGGAGGTACTTGTGCATGAAACACAAAAGGTTAGTATGCAGGTACAGCAAGTGATCAGGAAGACCAATGAAATCTTGGCCTTTATTGCAAAAGGGATGGAGTATAAAAGCAGGAAAGTCTTGCTACAGTTATACAGGGTATTGGTAAGGCCGCACCTGGAATACTGCGTGCAGTTTTGGTTTCCATATTTGTGACAGGATATACTTGCTTTGGAGGCAGTTCAGAGAAGGTTCACTAGGTTGATTCTGGAGATGAGGGGATTGACTTATGAGGAAAGGTTGAGTAGGTTGGGCCTCTACTCATTGGAATTCAGAAGAATGCGAGGTGATCTTATCGAAACGTATAAGATTATGAGGGGGCTTGACAAGGTGGATGCAGAGAGGATGTTTCCACTGATGGAGGAGTCTAGAACTAGAGAGCATGATCTTGGAATAAGGGGCCGCCCATTTAAAACTGAAATGAGGAGGAATTTCTTCTCTGAGGGTTGTAAATATGTGAAATTCGCTGCCTCAGAGAGCTGTGGAAGCTGGGTCATTGAATAAATTTAAGACAGAGATAGTTTCTTAACCAATAAGGGAATAAGGGTTTATGGAGAGCGGACAGGGAAGTGGACCTGAGTCCATGATCGGATCAGTCATAATAGTATTAAATGGCGGAGCAGGCTCAAGGGGCTGTATGGTCTACTCCTCCTATTTCTTCTGTTCTTATAACCCACAACCTTAAGACTCAGGCGAGGGTGCTACCCACTTGAACCACGGTGGACATTTGTTGTAAACATGGGAAACAACTTCACATAATCCTTGCAAGAATCTGTCTTAGTTTTATTGTCATATGTACTGCAAATTTTTTTACACTCAGTAATACATTTTTATTGTTGAAGTTATTGTTTGTGTGTTTCCACCATTTGATTTTCTGGGATGTCATCGTACTATACAATATCCCCAGATGCAAAAGCCAGGGAGTTGACTTGCTCTGAGAGCTTTGTCAGTGCCACTCAGTAGCCAGCTGTGGGAACGGCCTGGGTTCATCAGCCTTTTCTCCTGGTTTGAGAGCAAGCAGCTGGCCTCTGCTTGGCACAGCTGCGGTCAGAAACTCGCTGCATAGCTTGTTTTAAAGCTGTTCTCTTACAGCGATGGCATTTTTTTTCCAGATACAAGAAATGCTAAAACTATCCCCTTCCCTTTCTCCCTTTCCATTTCCTTCCCCCCCCCCCCCGCCCCCCCATCTCAGTGAAGGGTCAAGCCCCATTACATAGGATAACATCAGATATGACACAGAAACAGGCCATTCGGCCCAACCAGTCCATGCTGGCGTTTATGCTCCACTCGAGCCTCCTCCCGTCCTTCCTCATCTAACTCTATCAGCATTGTGATATCTTCACAGAGCACAAGCACACACAGCTTCCAACATGGCAGGCAGCTCTCTCGGAAGCCTCTGGAAATCTGCCTGGTTCTGTTTATTATTAACCCTGCACTTGCAGTACACAAAACATCCACATCCACAGTGTGGCGCTACGAACATTACAAGCTTAGACATTACACTTCTCCCTCCTTAATGAAGAAGTTACTATAACAAACATCATACATAACTTTCATGTTTATACATAACACAGGATATAAACTTATTTTTTTCCATATTTACAAATTTAACTTTACCACTTGTTTTCTGTTTCGAAGAGGATATCTTCGTCTCGAACAGATCCTTCCAAACATGGAGTCGATTTCACACTCATTCGAGACTCATCCTGAGGAACGTTTTCCTCCACGGAATTTCCTTGATTTTCATTTGAACTCACTTTAACTTCAGGCTCTTTGTTTTCCTGACTCGGACTCAGACTTTCATTCTGATTCTCTCCTGGATTTGTTTCCAGTACATTGGATTTAAGATTTGCTACTGGTGTATCAAAACTATCTGATGAGTCAGAAATAATTGAACCATTCCCACCTTCAACTCCTTCCATGTCTGCAGGTAAAATATGAATAAACCTAACTTGTCCATTATCAAACATCTTTACCAAATATGTGCAAGGACCACATATCCTCACTATTCTTCCTGGTAACCACTTTAACCATTTATGGTGATGGTTCTTCACTCTCTCCTTCTGGTTTAATTTCACACTTCTCTCTTTTACTCTACCTCTATCATGATTCTCTTTCTGTCTTAATTGTGTCTCTTCTACGGAATGTGCCAAATTTGGTTTTAACAATGAGAATCTGGTTCGTGGCTGTCGTTTGAGAAACAACTCTGCTGGTGTTCCACCAGTAGTTGTATGAGGAGTATTTCAATATGTAATCAAACATTACAAGCTTACAGACATTACAAGCATAACCCTCTATTCCCTTCTCCCTCATATGCTTGTCTAGCCTCCCCTTAACTGCATCGATAGTATTCGCTTCAACCACTCCCTGTGGTAGCAAGTTCCACATTCTCACCACTCTTTGGGTAAAGAAATTTCTTCTGAATTCCCTATTTGGATTTCTTGGTGACTATCTTATATTAATGGCCTTATAGTTATGCTCTTACACACAAGTGGAAAAATTCTTTCTGTATCCACTCTCAACCTTTCATAATTTTAAATCCCTCTATTAAATCATCCTTCAGCCTTTTTTCAAGAGAAAAGAGAGCCAGCCTGTTCACCTTTCCTGAAGCTGGAATAACTATGAAGGTGGGGATGAAGATCTGGTCAGGTGACACCATGTTTTGACATTAACAAACCTGTACATTAAGAGGAAGTGAAAACTGGAAAAAAAAAGTAACAGTTTAAGAGTTTTGAGGCACTGTGAAAAGAATAATGATTTTCCCAATCTCGTGTTCAAAATGATGAGGGGTTTTGATAGAGTAAATAAGGATAAACTGTGTCCACTGGCAGGAGGGTTGGTAACCAGAGGGCACAGATTTAAGAGCCAGAGGGGTGATGAGGACAAATATTTTTACACAGTGAATTGTTATCTTCTGGAATGCATTACCTGAAAGGGCAGTGGAAGCAAATACAATGCCATCTTTCAAAAGGGAATTGGATATATACCTGAAAAGGAAAAATGTGCAGGGTTATGAGGAAAGAGCAGGGGACTGGGACTGATTGGACAGCTCCATCAAAGAGCCGGCACAGGCACGATGGGCCAAATGGCCTCTTTCTAAGCAGTGTGATTCTATAATTTAACTTAATTTTAAGTTATGATAGCATCTCGGCAAAACAAAAACTGTAGCTCATTGACATGGTGGAGCTGATTTTCCGAATGGAAGCTCTTTCTGGGGAGCCAGAAATAGTTATTGGGGAATCCTGGGTGCTTTGAATGATTTTTCATCCAATTGACGGATGGAAATTTGTGGGGAGCACTGGTGCAATTTGTTGCTTTATGTGATCCTGGTGTGAAGGCTCCCTAACAGAAGCAAACATTCAGGAAATTGGACCTTGCGTTGTCACTGTGCGCACAAGTTATGAAATGCATGCAACATCTAAGATCATCTGCCAGCCATGTCCATGTTTATTGTGCCCTTTTTGGTCTAACTTCTCAAGCGGTTAACTTTGGTCTGTTCAAGCCAACATTTGGATAAGTTCTGCAACCCATTTTATCGTCGTGTCTCTCAAGACAAAGTAAAAATACAAAAATGGCTTTTCATGTCTGAATACTCTGCACCGCCAGTATTTTTTGCATTAAATGTACATTCTGTTTCTTCAGCTGGTGGCATCGATCGTGTTCATCAGTTTTGGTGTAGTGGCGTCTTTCTGTTGTGCCATTGTTGATGGTGTATTTGCTGCCAGACATATTGTGAGTATGACCCCTTCTATCAATGTTGTTTTGCCAAAGAGTTTCAATGTTGCGTGTTAGTGTTTGTTTTCGTACAGCCCCATGTATTAAGGCACTTGGAAAGTATCTTTATCTTCTCCTGACTTTTAGGCACTTGGCTTTTAAGAATACTAATATCAATTCACAGGGACAAGCCCTTGTAAAATAATTTGCATGTACATTCCGGAATTCATGTGATTACTTGAGACACTCTGATTCCAGGAACCTGTGGTCCATGTGCCACTTCTGCCAAGTAATGATAGACGCAACAGAGATAAATGCTGGACATCAAGAACGCCAGGGTAATTCTCTGTGGTTACATAAGAACATAAGAATTCTGAGCAGGAGTAGGCCATACAGCTTCTCGAACCTGCTCTGCCATTCAATGAGATCATGGCTGATCTTCGACCTCGACTCCACTTTCCCACCCGATCTCCATATCCCTTGATTTCCTTAGAGTCCAAAAATCTATCTATCTCCGCCTTGAATATACTCAACGACTCAGCACCCACAACCCTTTGGGGTAGAGAATTCCAAAGATTCACAACCCTCTGAGTGAAGAAATTCCTCCTCATCTCAGTCCTAAATGATCGACACCTTATGAGATTATGCCCCCTAGTTTATACACTCCAGCCAGGGGAAACAATCTCTCAGCATCTACACTGTATCTTGCCTTTGCATATTCCCTAATTTTATTTGAGAGCCGAGACCAACAAAAAAAACTGCTTGCATACACCTATTTTATAGATGCATTGTTTTCTGTTTTATTCAAACAAATCTTTCTCAAAGAAACTCTTTGATCTGAACAGTTTGACTCTGTCTTCCTAGCATACAGTGCAGCCCTTCACGCACACACACACACACTGCCTGCTTAGTTGCTTCGGTATAAAGACCTGGGGATGGAAATTCGGTACCGCCCATTTTGAGGCACCAATGGCGGCGGGCGGTAAATTTTGCGACGGGAAATGGTTTGCATCTGGAGCTGCAAAATTCATCAGCTGGGCCCAGAGTGTGGGGCGGAGCGTTAAGGAGCTGTTTCACACCTCTCGTAGGGCGCATGGCCAGCTGAGCAATTGAGCTAAAGAGCCGGTCTCGGAACGCCCTAATCGGCAAAAAAAAATCACCGAAATCATTTCCAATACCTTACTGATGCCACAAAATCGCAAAAATAAAAAATAATCACACTTCCCTCGGGTAGACATTGCTTCCCTCACAGCTCAGACCGCCCGCTTTCCCAGGCGGTCCCAGTAGGGTGCTCCGAGGCACTACAGGTCCCCCAGAAAACAAATTTCAAAATGGTGTCGCTACCACGGGCGTTGCACACCGGCCCGACTCCCCCTTGCGGCACTGCTCCGCGCCTCCGCAAATCCAACACCGAATGTCTCGGCGGGGCGCTGGAAACTGGCTGCCCGCCCGCCCAGAAATTCTTTCCGCCACCATTAGCGCTCCTCTGGGATGCAAACTGAGGCGACGACAGATCGAATTTCCACTCCCTGATCTTTCTCCACTATTTACTGTGGACCATTAATACAGTCGCAGGAGTGTCAATTAATAAACAACGCACTGGAGGGATCTGTTGGCTTTCAAATCGTTAGCCTTAGTGCTGAACTCCCACTCCCATGGTCACCCGTTTGTATCTCCGCCTCTGCTGAATTCATTAGCGTTGGACCAATGCCTTGCGTTTCCGGCCGGGATGCTTGGTGGACATGGCATCTTTGGGGTGAGAAGAAAGGAATTGCTGCTTGGACAGTGTTGGTCGATCTTGAAGTGCCATTGGACGGCATCCATGGGGAAGTTCACAATGCAGATATTCCTCCTTTTTTCCTAGTTACAGAGAATAACAACACTAAAGCAGGCCATTCAGCCCAACCAGTCTGTGTTGGTGTTTATCCTCCACACATTGCAGCATAATCCCATGTGCCTGCTCTGTTCTCATTTCAGCTTATTCCCCTTTTCTTCAACCGTATACTGATCCTATTCTTCAAGTTGCCATGGCCTCTGCCTGAATCACTAACTCTGGTAGTGCCTCACAACCCTATGTGTAAAAGAAAACATTTCACCTGCTCTCTGTCCTAAAATACTTGCATTTACTCTTGTATCTATGTATCCTTGGTCAGGATGCCTCCATCACTGGAAAGTTTGTTTCTATCTATTCTGGTTCGCACCTCCCCTTCATAATTTTAAACACCTCTATTGAATCGACCCATAATCTCCTTTTGTTGCACTGGCTGGCCTCCCACATTCTACCCTACATAACCTTGAGATGATCCAAATCTTGGCTGCCCGTGTCCTAACTCGCACTAAGTTCTGTTCACCCATCATCCCTGTGCTCACTGACCAAATTGGCTCCCGGTTAAGCAACGCCTCGATTTCAAAATTCCCATCCTTTTCAAACCCCTCCATGGCCTTGCCCCTCCCTATCTCTGTAATCTTCAGCCTCACAACCCCCCGAGATGTCTGCGCTCCTCTAATTCTGCCCTCTTGAGCATCCCTGATTATAATCGCTCAACCATTGGTGGCCATGCCTTCTGTTGCCTAGGCCCAAAGCTCTGGAACTCCCTGCCTAAATCTCTCAGCCTCTCTACGTCTCTTTCCTCCTTTTAAGATGCTTCTTAAAACCTACATCTTTGACCAAGCTTTTGGTCATCTGCTCTAATTTCTACTTATGCGGCTTGATGTCACACATATTTTGTCCCATAATGCTCCTGTGAAGCACCGTGGGATGTTTCACTACGTTAAAGGCGCTATATAAATACACGTTGCTGAAAACCATCCCAGTTTTTCAAATCTTCATATTTGTAATTCCTCATACTCTACAGCATCCTGGTGAATCTGGACTGTACCCTCTCTATTAGCTCAATATCCTTCTGATACGGTACTCCCAACTGTATTCTTTCTAAAGTTTTATATAGATATACCATCACACCTTGACTTTTATATTCTAAACTTACTGCAATATAACCCAGAATTCCTTCGTCTTTTTATGGACTTATCAATTTGAGGAGCTGCCTTTAATGTCTTATGAGACTAATTGATGTCCTGTTACTAACTGCTCCATTTTTGATCGGGGCCCAGGAGAGGCGAATTCGGGGCCCAGAAGAGGCGAGGGCCCAGGGGCAGCACGGGCCAGCCCACACTGCGATCTATGGATAGTAGGAGCATGTGTGCGCACTGGATCTGTGCAGCAGAGCTTGGTTTCCAGTCGTCTTGGTTAACCCTTGCCGCTGGATCAAGACCTAGCTCTGTCAAGCCCGTGTGGTGGCTGGTGTGCAATGGCCATCCCACATTAAAAGAATCCATGCACAGGCACCTTCCACCCTTCAATGTGTAGTTCAGGACCTAGAAAGTCAGCCCCCTCATTGAAACACCTGTGAACTCATCCTTTTTTGGTGTGGAAGTGGGTCATCCTCGATACGAGGGACTGCCTAATACCTACCTCTTATGAATCTGAGCCCCCAAATCCTTTCCCTCTTCCACATCACCCAGCTTTCCCCCAGTCAACGTATAATTATTACTTTTATTCTTTTTACCAAAGTAGACCACCTGACATTTATTGACATTGAATTCAATCTACTCCTCTTTTGCCTATTCCACCATCTTGTCAATATCCCTTTGCAGTTTCCTTTGGTCCTCTGACTGATTTATTTTTGCCCCTAGTTTAGTATCGTCTGCAAATTTAGACACCACTCCCCGTAGCTGTATATCAAAGTCATTGAAATACACGGCGAGTAGAAGCAGTCCCAGAACAAAGCCATGCAGGAGACCATTACCCACATTCAAACCACTCAGAAACTGCCCTTAACTCCTGCTTGCTCTTTTCTCCCTACAAATCAAATTTGCGCTTCTCCTCTAATTCCATATCTCTTAATCTTCCCCAACAGGCCCCTGTGTGGTACCTTGTGAAAAGCTTTCTGAATGTCCAAGGAGATCACATCCACTGCATTTCTCCCATCCACCATATCCGTCACCTCCTCGAAGAACTCACTCATGCATGATCTTCCTATCTGAATTCCATGTGGGCTGCTTTCCGCTCTCCCATGCTCCAGCACACATCTACTTTCAATAGAACCATGAAATATAATTCTTTGGGTTTCTGTTATTCCACCCCCTCCATTTCCCTCAGGATCCTTGATGTATCCCATCAGGTCCCAGCACTTTGTCCTCCGTTTAGATGAACGAACTTCTCTAATTCGTTCCTTAAATTCATTATATCTCTCATCTTGCTTTTAATCAATTCAGAATTTGCTTTCTCCCCATAATCCTGTTCTTCTGTAAACACAAACAAAATACTTGTTTATTTCTAGTTATCCTCTATTTACACACAAGTTTCTCCTCTCGAGTCCCACTTCACACTTAACAATTCTCTCTTTATTGACATTTAACTCCTTCCTGATTAGCCTTGGCTCAGTAGTATCACAATTGCTTATGAGTCAGAAGGGTCATGGGTTCAAGCCTCAGTTTATAGACTTGAGCACATAATCTAGGCTGATACTTCAGTGCAGTGCTGAGGGAGTATTGCACTGGCGGAGGTGCCGTCTTTCAGAGGAGACATTAAACTAAGGTCTGCCCTCTCGGGTGGAAGGTGGCATCGTCAGAACAGATGCGACAGAGATGGAAAAACTGAGAGAATGGAATAGAGTCCTTACAGGAAGCGGGGTGGGAGGAAGTGTAATGAAAGTAGCTGTGGGAGTCAGTGGGCTTATAGTGGATATTGGTCGACAGCCAATCCCCAGAAATGGAGACAGAGAAGTCAAGGAAAGGACGAGGTGGCGATGGACCAGGTGAAACTGAGGGAGGGGTGGAAAATGGAAGCAAAGTTGAGGAAATTTTCCAGTTTGGGCCAGAGCAGGAAGCGGCACTGATGCAGTTGTCAATGTACTGGAAAAAGAGGTGGAGATGGGACTGGAACAAAGAATGTTCCACGTATCCCATGAAGAGGCAGGCATAGATAGCTTGGACGCATAGGGGTTCCCATAGTGACCTCTCTTATTTGGAGGAAATCAGTGGCGTTAAAGGAGATGTTCAGCCAGACGGAAGAAGGTGGTAGTGGATGGGGACTGGGGGCAGGCGGTCCTGGTGAGGGATGGAGGCTTAGAGGGACTGGGTGTCGATAGTGAAAAGGAGACGGGTTGGGCCAGGAAACTGGAAACGATTAAAAGTGGTGGAGGTCATGGGAAGAGACTGAACAAGGAGAGAAGAAATAAAGCCGAGATAGGAAGAAATAAGTTTAGTAGGAGGAGGAACAGGCTGAAACAGTGGGTCTCCCAGGGCAGTCCTGTTTGTGAATCTTGGGAAGGAGATAGAAGCGGGCTGTGCAGGGTGGGGTTGACTGGAGGGGCGGAGGGAGGTAAGTTCTCCAGAACAATGCCTAGATGTTTGGTGATGGGGTACTGGTCCAGGGAGAGGTAGGAGGAGGTGTCGGAGAGTTGGCGTTCAGCCTCCGCAGGTAGAGGTCTGTTTAACCAACAACAACAACATTGTACTTGTCATGTATCGCACACTACTGTACATAACTATCTTACCATGCTATGCATGACTGTAACTAGAGATGACCTGTAACCACAAGCTTACCTTACCACCAGGGGTGCACTTGCAGAAGACACTGGATACCTGTCCCAGACAGGTATATAAGGACAGGTCTCAGGCAAGTGTGGCATTCGAGAGCTGTGTAATAAAGGTGCAGGTCCTGAGTGACCTTGACTTTAGTATGTGCCTCGTGTGAATCTGTACTGCAGGGACAGGACTTTACAGTGGTGACGAGGATGGGATTACAGAATCCACAGAATGGCGACCAACGACTCAGATGAAAAATACAATGCTGGAGATAATTGGGAGGACTTTATAGAAAGGCTCCAGCAAAGCTTCGTAACCAAAGACTGGTTGGGCGACGATAAAGCAGACAAGAGAAGAGCCCATCTCTTGACCAGCTGTGGCTCGAAAACATACGCCTTAATGAAGGACCTGCTGGCACCTGAGAAACCAGCAAGCAAGTCGTTTGAGGAGCTGAGCACACTGGTAAGAGACCACCTGAAGCCAGTGAGCAGCCTACACATGGCCAGACACAGGTTCTACAACTGCAGACGCTGTGTGGGCCAGAGCATACCCGACTTCGTGGCGGAACTTCGGAGGTTGGCTAGCTTGTGAGTTCTCTGATCAACTAAGGAGAGAAGTACTGAGAGACTTTTTTATTGAGGAAATAGGCCACGCAGGCATATTCCGAAAGCTTAGAGACCAAGAACTTGACCTTAGAGGCAGCAGCACTGGTTGCACAGACATTTTTGGCAGGAGAAGAAGAAACTAGGTTGATCTACACTGCGGGTACGACAACTAACGAAACAGCGGACAAGGGGTTCACAGCGTGAAACAAGCCGCTACCCCCACACACAGACAAAGGCAGGAGAGCAGGCCTCAACAGCAGGCAGTGGTGCCAGAAGCCATCAAGGGCCACATGAACGGCCGTTCACACCTCATCAACCCACAATGCGAGCAATCAACTACAAACTGAGAGAAGCTTGAGAGATCAGCCAGACGCAGTTCATCCTTTGGAAACAATGGAAGCGGTCTGTGCTGGAGATGTGGGGGAAGGCACTCATCAAGGGGGTGTCGATTTCAGCATGCTGTTTGCAGAAACTGCGACTATACAGGGCATCTGGCCTGCATCTGCAGAAAAATGGCAGCTCGGCTGGAATATGAATCGGAAGAGTCGGAAAGCAGACCAGAAGACGGTGGGGACAGTACCCAGGACACGGAGGTACAGTGGGTCAACACGATCAATGGCCACTGCTCTTACAACAAGACGCCTCCAATAATGATGAGGGTCCTACTCAATGGGATACCCGTCACCCGAGCTGGATACGGGAGCGAGTCAATCTCTCATGAGCGCTCAACAATTTGAACAGCTGTGGCCACACAAAAGAGACAGACCAAAGCTCACAAGGGTCGACAACAAACTAAGGACCTATACCAAATAAATCGTCCCAGTCCTTGGCAGCGCCATGCTCTCAGTCACACACAAAGGGACAGTGAACTGACTTCCCCTGTGGATTGTCCCCAGAGATCTCCCAGCACTGCTGGGGAGAAGCTGGCTGGCAAAACTAAACTGGAAATGGGATGATGTTCACACCATGTCGTCAGAGGAACGGACCTCCTGCTCAACAGTTCTAAGTCGATTTGAACATCTCTTTCAGCCAGGTGTGGGCACCTTCAAAGCGGCTAAAGTCAAAATCTACATCACACAGGATGCTAGACCGGTCCATCACAAGGCTAGAGGGAAAAGATTGAACATGAACTGGACAGGCTTCTGCGGGAAGGCATTATCTCACCCGTGGAATTTAGCGACTGGGCAAGTCCCATCGTCGCAATCATGAAGCCTGATGGATCTGTAGGAATCTGTGGGGACTACAAATCTACCATAAACAGAGTCTCCCTACAGGACCAATACCCGCTGCCCACAGCGAAGGACTTATTTGGCACATTGGCTGGAGGAAAACTTTTCTCAAAACTAGATCTCACATCTGCGTATATGATGCAAGAATTGACCGACGAGTCTAAGCTACTCACCACCATCAACACACATCGAGGCCTTTTCATGTACAATCAATGCCCATTCGGCATCAGGTTGGCAGCTGCTATATTTCAGCGCAACATGGAGAGTCTGCTCAAGTCCATCCCGGGGACGGTTGTATTTCAAGACGACATACTTATCATGGGCAGGGACACCGACTCCCATCTCTGCAATTTGGAGGAAGTACTAAAGTGGTTGGATCGGGTAGACCAAAGAGTTAAGAAATCCAAGTGCCTGTTTCTCGCACCCGAGGTTGAATTTTTGGGCAGAAGGATTGCCGCTGATGGAATCCGCCCAACAGAGTCCAAAACCGAAGCAATTCACCTGGCACCCAGGCCCCAGAATGTCTCAGAACTGCGCGCCTTTCTCGGGCTGCTCAATTACTTTGGGAACTTTATGCAGAACTTAAGCACGCTGCTGGAGCCTCTCCACGTGCTACTCAGAAAGGGGTGCGATTGGTTTTGGGGGGACGTCCAGGAACGTGCCTTCAATAAGGCACGCAACCTTCTGTGTTCCAACAGTGTTTTGGCTTTCTTTGATCTAGGTAAAAAGCTAGTTCTTACATGTGATGCATCAGCGTACAGGGTCCGATGCATTTTACAACATGTCAATAGTGCGGGTAAATTACAACCCATAGCTTATGCCTCCAGATCACTTTCACGGGTGGAGCGCGGGTACGGAATAGTGGAGAAGGAGGCGCTCGCGTGCGTGTACGGTGTCAAAAAGATGCAACAATACCTTTTCGGGGCCAAGTTCGCGTTAGAAACTGACCACAAGCCCCTCACGTCCCTACTATCTGAGAGCAAGGCAATAAATGCCAACGCCTCGGCACGAATTTAACGGTGGGCACTCATACTGGCCTCTTAAGATTACACCATGAGGCACAGACCAGGCACAGATAATTGTGCCGACGCACTTAGCAGGCTACCCCTGGCGACCACGGAAGAGTCTGACGAACAGGACTGTGAGATAGTTATGGCAATCAATGCCTTTTGAGTCCACAGGTTCGCCCATGACGGCTCGCCAAATCAGAGCCTGGACGACCAGCGACCCCACATTATCCCTAGTAAAAAGATGTGTCTTAACTGGTAACTGGGCAGAGGCTCGCGATGCCTGCCCCGAGGAGATCAAACCTTTCCATAGGCGCATGGATGAGCTGTCACTACAGGCAGACTGCCTGATGTGGGGCAGCCGAGTAGGCATTTGTCCGGGAGCACCACCGCGAGCACCCGGGGATCGTTCTCATGAAGGCCATAGCCAAATCCTACGTCTGGTGGCCTGGCATTGACACGGACTTGGAGCTCTGCGTCCGGCGGTGCACCATTTGTGCCCAACTCAGTAATGCCCCCAGGGAGGCCCACCTGAGCCCCTGGCCCTGGCACACCAAACCGTGGTCGCGGGTGCACGTAGACTATGCAGGGACAGGACTTTACAGTACTAATTTTGTTTCAAATGTTTCAGTTAATTTATAACATTTTGAATTTTAATTCACATTTTTCTGTAGCATGCTGAGTATGATCACATGAAAATTTCTGCTAGGACCATATAAGTTGTCCTGGTTGAATTATTGGCTCATGGGTGTTTATTGTGCCATATATAATATTAATTCATGTTTACATAATTGCTTCTAATCTGGCAACTGTTTTATTGGTTGAAATCTGTACTTGAAATTAAATTGTTACCTTGCCATAGAGAGAGTGCAGCGAAGGTTCACCAGACTGATTCCTGGGATGGGGGGATTGTCCTATGAGAAGAGATTGAATAGACTAGGCCTATATTCTCTAGAGTTTAGAAGAATGAGAGGTGATCTCATTGAAACCTACAAAATTCTTCCAGGGCTTGAGAGGGTTGATGCAGGGAGGATTTTTCCCCTGGCTGAGTAGTCCAAAACCAGGGGTCGCAGTCTCCGAATAAGGGATTGGCTATTTAGGACTATTTAGAAATTTCTTCACTCAGAAGATTGTGAATCTTTGGAATTCTCTACTCCAGAGGGCTGTGGAAGTTCAGTTGTTGAGCATATTCAAGACGGAGATCGATACATTTTTGGATATTAAGGGAATCAAGGGATATGGGGATAGTGCAAGATCAGCCATGATCTTATTGAATGGCGCAGCAGATTCGAGGGGCAAAATGGCCTGCTCCTGCTCCTATTTCTTATATTATGTATTGCCTCCCTGTGTTCAACAGTACATAGGGAGAAATTTGAGATCAATTTGCACTGCAGCAGCAACCCTGCGGCCTGAAGCGATATTGACGGCAGTACTTTTGTATTTAGTATTTGTGCTGTTGTAAGGCAAGAGTTAATCAGAATGTCTGAAGTCTGCTAATGTTATGCTGCTATTGATTTCCCTTTTATTTTGCAGTAATAGTCACCTTTAGCTTTTACCGGTTAAGCAAGAAAGTATAAGTCAATTTTGATGCCGTGACCACTGAACTGTCGAATAATAACTGACAAAGTAATAGACAATAAACTTAATCAAAAGACATTCCAGTGACTATGTACAAGCAGACACCCTCCCTTTGTTCATGCATTAGAATGCCTTGAAGCCTTGAAGATAAGCACCTACCCGAGAGAGAAAGTTGGGGAATTTTACAGGTCCATGCAAAAAGAACTTGTTAAAACTAAAATTATTAATAAGGGACAAGTTTGTTAAAGTTATGGAGATGTACTGGATAATTCAGAAATGTGTGGTTTGTCATGTAGAAGGGGTGGTGGAAAAAAGCTATCAAAAGTGGTCGTTGGAGCAGATACTGTAGCATTCGATTAAGGTCTGATCAACCTGTACAACTGAGCTCGAAAGTGTAATATGTTCGAATTCTCCGGCTAAAACTAGCAAGTTTTTATCTTAAGCGGCTGCTATTCAGTGTATGTTTAATTATTGTATGCTTAATAAATCAGTGAATCTGACATTTAATATTGTAGATCCTATTATTTTGAGGAGTAAATTGATGGAATGAGATGAAGTAAGGTGGGAGGAGGCTCATGTGGAGCATAAACACCATAGATCATCATAGGTGGTCCCTTGAACGAGGATGACTTGCTTCCACATGAGTTCACAGATGTTTCAATGAAGGCCCTGATGTTCCAGTCCTGAACTTCAATTGAGGGGGTGGAAGATGCCCGTGTGTGGATTTTATTTAACGTATGGTGACCGTTGCACATTAGTCACCACATGGGCCTGACAGAGCTGAGCCTTTATCCAGTGGCAAGGGTTAACTAGGACGACTGGAGACCTGCTCTGCTGCATGGACCTAGTGCACACACACATCGCAGTGTGGGCTGGCCCGTACTGCCCCTGGGCCCTCGGCTCTGCTGGGCCCCGTACCCTCATTCGCCGCACCTCCACCACGATCTCTCACCGCTCCTCCGCCACAAACATTTGTCGCACCTCCGACCACGAGCTCTTGCCACTCCTCCGCCACGAGCTCTCGCCGCACCTGCGACCACGAACTCTCGCCGCTCCTCCGCCACGATCACCCACCACTCCTCCACCCCGATCACTCGTCGCAATTCCGCCATGACCTTCCCGCTCCTCCGCAGACCTGTTGTGCTGAATGACCTGTTTCTGTGCTGTAAATTATAAGTAAGGACACCTATCCTCCCAACGCTGCAAAGAAACAGCTGGCAACTTTTTACACTGATTACTGCATTGAGTTGCATCTGCTTTGCTTGTCATTTTGACTACAGAGATCATTCAATCTTTAACTGAACTGAAACAGATGTGCTTAATGGGCCATGCAGTTTGATTCTCAAGATCAAACATTGCTTACAGCTTTCGTATACTGAGAAGCTGGGTTTTATTCTGAGCTAAACTTGCTTATTGAGAAATTGCTGCTTAATTTACAAATACTCTTCTATTAATACTCAGGATGTGGGCGTCACTGGCAAGACCAATAATTATTGTCCATTCCTAGCTGACTTTACAAAGTGATACTTATTACGAGGGGATGAGTGATGTACCAGATTTAGCGCTACTGTTTGGGAACTAGGTTTGAATCTAGTTCAGGCTGATAGGAACAGGAGTTGGCCATTCAAATGGATGATGGTTCATCTGTCTCTTAACTCCATATACTGTCTTGGTTCCGTAATCCTCAGTAGCCTTGCCTATCAATCTCCGTTTTGAAATTTTCAATTGACCCTTTGCCTCAACAGCTTTTTGAGAGCGAGTTCCAGATTTCCACTACCCTCTGTGAAGGAGTGCTTTCTGACATCAGCCCTGAACAGCCTAGCTCTAATTTTAAGGTTATGCCCCATTGATGGGATAGTCTCTTCTGTGACGGCGAGGAACCAAAGCATAATTAAATTGCAATCTCGATCCAGTTGCCAAATCGCGCTAAATTAACAATCTGGCTGGACTGTCAGTGGCTGCCCTATCGGTGCCATTGAGGATTCTTTACTGAGTTAGGAGTTGAGCTGTATTATGGCACAGTATTGAGAGAGCTTTAAAGTGCCTGCATCTAAGCTGAGCTGTATCTGACCAGGGTGTGCTGGATGCAAAAAGTGGAAAATATAAATGCCAACCTAAAAATAACTAGCAAGAGCTGACCAGCAGTTTCAAAACAGCTGACCACTCAAAAACAGATCTTAAATATAAGCTTATGACATGTGCAAACTACTGGATGCACAGCAAGACGTGGTCTTGGAACCTAATCTGTTACTGTATACTCCGTTACTTCACTCTTGGAACAGATAACCCCATCAGCACACAACAGCCTGAAGGAAATACAAGTGTTGAAGGCACATGGTTTGTTTTATGTGGGGCCTTGAAGCATGTTTCACCCCACTCTGGCCCTCCCTCCCCCTCCCCCTCCCCCTCCCTCCCCCTCTTCCCCCCCCCCCCTCCAATTTGGGCGTAGGAGCCCCTGAACAATGCTAAGGTTGAAGGACTCCGATCTGTGCCGAATGTCAGTGCCCCAGAATTCCGAATATTCGTGCCAACCGTGAACTCGTCACATTTGGGATAATGCCCTATTGCCCAGCGTAGACCCTTCACTCTACAATGTGAGACTTTCTAACTGGTTCAATAAAAGTGTTAAGCTTTGATACAGTTGTTAAAATTTAAATTTGCTCTTCAAAATCTTGTCTGTTTTCAGTGCAGAGAGTGAAGCAGATCTCAGTTGCCTTATAAAATGTTGAATAGTAATGCTTTTTTTCCTTTTGCTGCAGGATATCAGACCGTTCCATGCGGGGAGATGTCAGTATTATTCCAGTGGCACTCCATACCCTTCAGATGATTATAATGCAGAGGTACGTTTGCCAGTGCGGGCTCAGCATTGTTATTGTGTTGGCATTTCTGAGTGGCTCAAAGTTGCTCTTTACCGTGGCTCAAACATAACAAACCTGGACATTCTCTATCATGTACACGGACCCCTTTTACTCCTATTACTTTGGTTTTGTTCCTATTTTTTGTTTCAGCATATCTTCGTGCAGTACTGTGGGGAGGTGAGATGACTCCCTACAAGGATCATGTGGATACATAAGAAATAGGAGCAGGCCATTTGGCCCCTCGAGCCTGCTCCGCCATTCAATAAGATCATGGCTG
Organism: Pristiophorus japonicus; assembly: GCF_044704955.1. NCBI lineage: Eukaryota > Metazoa > Chordata > Chondrichthyes > Pristiophoridae > Pristiophorus > Pristiophorus japonicus. Next base: position 47,096,992 of record NC_091982.1, read on the forward strand.
AGCTGATCATGGACTCGGTTCCACTTCCCTGCCCGCTCCCCATAACGCTTTACACCCTTATTGCTCAAAAATCTGTCTATCTCCGCCTTAAGTATATTCAATGACCCAGCCTCCACAGCTCTCTGGGGCAGAGCATTGCATAGATTTACAATGCTCTGAGAGAAAAAATTCCTTCTCATCTAAGTTTAAAATGAGCAGCCCCTTATTCTGAGACTATGTCCCCTAGTTTTAGTTTCCCCTATGAGTGGAAATATGCTCTCCTGCATCCATCTTGTCGAGCCCTCTCATTATCTTATATGTTTCAAGACCACCTCTCATTCTTCTGAACTCCAATGAGTAGAGGCCCAACCTACTCAATCTATCTTTATAAGTCAACCCCCTCATCTCCGGAATCAATCTAGTGAATCTTCTCTGAACAGCCTCCAATGCAAGTATATCCTTCCTTAAAATCGGAGACCAAAACTGTACGCAGTACTCTAGATGTGGCCTCACCAATACCCTGTACAGTTGCAGCAGGACTTCTCTGCTTTTATACTCTATCCCTCTTTAATAAAGGCCAACATTCCATTTGCCTTCCTGATTACTTGCTGTACCTGCATACTAAGTTTTTGTGTTTCATGCACAAGGACCTCCAGGTCCCTCTGTACTGAAGCACTTTGCAATTTTTCTCCATTTAAATTATAATTTGCTTTTCTATTTTTTCTGCCAAAGTGAATAACCTCACATTTTTCCATATTATACTCCATCTGCCAAGTTTTTGCCCACTCTCTTAGCCTGTCTATATCCCTTTGCAGATTTTTTGGGTCCTCCTCACAATTCACTTCCCCACAGTGAGGGAGTGAAGGATAATTAAAGGATGAGTCACCTCAAGGAAGGACAAAGCACTGTGGTCACAGTCACAAAGGATGGACTGTAGTTTGTGACTTTCGTTGGGGCAGTTTTGGTACTGTGTCAGGGGTGGAAACCTGATTGGAGAAATTCAGATCTAGAATTGCAGGAAAGGTGGGCACAAATTTGGGAAGTGACAACATGTTGAAGGACGTTTAAGAGGAAAGGGAGTTGGAGATGGGGACACAGCTTGTAGTTTAGGATGGTTTGTTTGGGAAGGGGTGATGATGGGGAGTTGGATATTACCTAAGGAGAGGGAACCATTTACAATGTCAGCTGACATGGGACCCAGGAAGGGAAGTTGGGTGGGCAGCAGTTTAGTGGGAATGAGGTTAAGGGAGCAGGAGATGGATCTCATGATCAGGGTGAGTGTGAGGGAGATGGTAGAGAATGACGTGGGTTCAGAGTTGGGTGGGGGGAGCCTTGTGGGACATTTGGCTTTATGGGCACGGGGAAGCAGTTGAATAGATGATCTCAAATATTGGTGACCAAGAAATTCATGAGCTGCTCACACCCGTTGTGGGCAGAGAGGGTGGAGGGAGCAAGGAAGAGGCGTTTAAACCGATGGTTTAATATGTGTTGTGCATAATGTTCCAAGTAATTGGTGGTTCTGGCAGAGGAGTGTGAGGCCTGATGGCACTTGATGTGATCCAGCCAGATCTGGTGATGGATGGCAAAACCAGTGTGCAAGACACACTCATGTCTGCGCCCCTTGAACTTGGAGCGAAGATGTGGGGTCATACCGGGGGAAAGAAAGGATGGGAGAGAGTAAAGGTTTTGCTGGGGACAAGAGCTTCAAAGGAGGGGGCGTGGTTGAGCAGATGGAGGCTGCAGTAGGCTCGTGGTGAATAGAGGAGCTGAAGATTAGGAAGTTGGAAGTTTGATGGTGTAGTTGGAAGTGTCTTGGAAGTTTTTTCTGAGCTGTACGCATAAGGAAGAGGGATTGTAAGGGGTTGCGGGGATGTGGGTGGTGAGGGCTACAAGAAATGGTCGGAGATGGCTTTGTCTTTAATGAAGACTATGGGAGTAGAGAGGCCAAGGTCCAGGAAATGCCCATGAATATGCATAGAAGAGTTGATGTTTAGGGAGGGCAGTGAATTCAAAGGCGAACGGGTAAGGGGAGCCAAGACAGAGGTTGAAATTGGGAGATTGTTCAGTGCAGAGACTCGGGGACGAAAGGATGGAAGATATCAGCGCAAATCTCGGGGTGGGTCTTGGGATAGCCATAGCCAATGAGGATTTTAAAGAAAAGGCGAAAAGGATGGATCAATGTGAGGTGTTTGAAGGAGGAGACTACCAGAGGAGAAGGGCGAGATGCCATGTTGTGCTTTAGTGATGAGCGCCGCACCACGACCATGGTGGTTTGGGCGGGACAGGAGATAATAAGTACAGCCAGGCATTGAGGCTTCAGTAAGGGGCAAAGTGTTGCTACCCGTGAGCCAGATTTCAGTCAAAGCCATGATGTCAATTCAGTGACTCATAATCAGGTCGTGGATGGCAAGGACAGCATGGGCACGATGAGCCGAATGGCCTCCTTCTGTGCTGTGTCATTCTATGATCTTGTCGGCATGTGAACAGACAATGTGGAGACAGACGATGATTGTTAATTCCACTTGTAGTGTCCATGAGGACAGTGGTGGGTGGGGGGGAGCAATACAGGTAGGAGCAGTGATCCTGTTAAAACTGCATGCACTCTGGAGGTCCCACGCGGCTGGCTCACCGGCTTTTAAATGGAAAAACCACACCTGCGATAATTGGAATGTTAAAGAGGCCGCGCACCCAAAAAATTAGAGGATCATTAAGTAGCAGGTTAGCACCCAGTGACCTGCTCGATAGCAAGGTCAGAGAGAAGGGAATGGGGCAGTTGGAGTTGCTGCTCATGAGGCAGTGACAGGTGTCTTGATGGACCCTTCAAAGAATGCCAAGAGAGGCCCAGTTGGGGTAGGCATTATGGGTTATTCAAGGAGGATTCAAGCCTGGGACGGTGACCGGAAAGCAGAATGGTAGAGGAGTAATGGTGGGTTGGGGTAGGGATTAGGGGGCAAAGTGCCCGAGATGGAAGAAATGAAAGGGAGATACAAGTAATGTGCTGAAGTCCAGAGTGACTGACAAAATATGTACATGAACTGTGGAGGGCATAGTGTCCTCAGATATACAACCTACAAATAGAAAAGGATGTGGCAGAGATAGGTCTTGAAATTCAAGTATTTTAAATGCCATATTTAGGATTGAGTTGGACTGGACTATGAATGGATCCCTGAAGTATTGTTAGCTTTTATTATTTAAGTGATCTGTACTCGGTGCAATGTATCCTATAATGTACTCGAGTACAACTTAAATCCAGGAGACTACTTTAGGAGAGCATTTATACATCCCAGGAAAGTCCTTGAGTTTGCCACTTGCACATGAGAGGTATACTTCAGTAAAACAGGGTTCATTCCAAGTCTTGGATGACACCTTTGACAAATGTAATCAAGTTATTATAGGCATTGCCTTTGTAAGAGATATTGTTTTGGATTGTCCTTGTATATAGGGCATTGAACCATAGAATCATAGAAGTTTACAGCACGCAAGGAGGCCATTTCGGCCCATTGGATCCATGCCAGCCAACAAGAGGCTATCCAGTCTAATCCCACTTTCCAGCTCTAGGTCCGTAACCCTGCAGGTTACGGCACTTCAGGTGCACATCCAAGTACTTTTTAAATATGGTGAGGGTTTCTGCCTCTACCATCCTTTCAGGCAGTGAGTTCCAGACCCCCACAGCCCCCACATTTCTGTGTGAAGAAATTTTCCCCTCAAATTTCCTCCAAACCTTCTATCAATTACTTTAAATTTATGCCCCCTGGTTGTTGACCCCTCTGCTAAGTGAAATAGGCCCTTTCTATCCACTATATCTAGACCCCTCATAATTTTATATATCTCAGTGAGGTATCCCCTCAGCCTCCTCTGTTCCAATGAAAACAAATCCAGCCTATCCAATCCGTCTCCACTCCCGGCAACATCCTCGTAAATCTTCTCTGTATCCTCTCCAACGCAATCACATCCTTCCTGTAATGCGGTGACCAGAACTGCACGCAATACTCTAGCTGTGGCTTAATCAGTATTTTATACAGTTCAAGCATAGCCCCCCCCCCGTTCTTGTATTCTATGCCTCGGCTAATAAAGGCAAGCATTCCGTATGCCGCCTTAACCACCTTATTTACCTGGCCTGCTACTTTCAGGGATCTGTGGACATGCACTCCAAGGTCTCTTTGTTTCTCTACATTTCTCCGTATCCTACCATTTAATGTGTATTCTCTTTCCTTGTTGGCCCTCCCAAAATGCATTACCTCACACGTCTCTGGATTAAATTCCATTTGCCACTGTTCTGCCCACCTGACCAGTTGATTGATATCTTCCTGCAGCTTTCTTCTTCTTTATCAACCACACAGCCTATTTTAGTATCATCTGCAAACTTCTTAATCATACCCCCCTATATTCAAGTCTAGATCATTGATGTATACCACAAAAAGCAAGGGAGCCAGTACTGAGCCCTGCGGAACCCTACTGGATATAGCCTTTCAGTCACAAAAACATCCATCAACCATTACCCTTTGCTTCCTGCCTCTGAGCCAATTTTGGATCCAACTTGCCAGTCGGACCTGGATCCCAAGGGCTTTTACTTTTGTGACCAGTCTGCCATGTGGGACCTTATTAAAAGCTTTGTTAAAATCCATATATACTACATCATACGCTTTGCCTTCATCGATCCTCCTGGTTACCTCCCCTCAAAATTCAATCAAGTTAGTCAGACACGACCTTCCCTTAACTAATCCGTGCTGTCTGTCCTTGAATAATCCGTGTCTTTCTAAGTGAAGATTTATTCTGTCCTTTGAATTCAAAGCAAGGATGTAATGTAGAATTTGTACGAGACATTGATTAGGCCATAGTTGAGTATATTGCGCAGTTCTCGACAGCCCCTTACAAAAGGATATCAGAATCATTGGTATAGATTCACTTGGATGATACCAAGAATGAGAGGTTAGTTACGGAGAAAAGCTCAAACAATGGTGGCTTTTAAAAATAATTCTGAAAGGTTTTTTTAAAAAAAGAGGATGAGTAATGAAAAGGTAAGCCATGAAAGTTTGCTTCTGCTGGCTGGCGTATCCGTAATGAGGGGAGGCATGACCTCCTGGATTATCACTATGAAGGAGGCATTTAGAATCAAATTCACAGCAGGTCATTAAAATGGAATGTTTTACCACAAGTGTCTATTCAGGCAGAGATGATCACATAATTGTGACGGATACAGAGATCTGTTACACTTCACGTCTTAAAGATATCTATTAGGAGATTTTGAGAGTCACTTTAATTTGCTCACTGCATGATAAGAGAGAATCTCTCGGCTTTCTGTGTGTGTCTCTGCTGACTTGTCTTCTCCATGTTGAAGTGGATAGTGTCAGGTATGTAAACTGTCACTTCAAAGGCAAATGAGTTGCTGCTGATTGGACAAGATGAGTCCATATAGGCGACAGAATCACTGAATATTGTTTACCTGGCTGTAGAAGGCTGAGAAATTACCTTCGACCTGAGGTCTTTAAAATGATGAAGGGATTTGATAGGGTAGACAGAGATGTTTTCACATTTAAGGGATTCAGAAACTAGGGCCCCAAGTTTCCACACACGGCAAAACAGGCGCCCTTCCGAGCTGGGCGCCCGTTTTGCGCGCCGAAAACTGTGCCTGAAAAAAAAACGCACTATTCTCGAGCGCTTTGCAGCTCGATGTCTGCTTGGTGCGGCGCCCAGGGGGCGGAGCCTACCACTCGCGCCGATTTTGTAAGTAGGAGGGGGCGGATACCATTTAAATGAGTTTTTTCGTGCCGGCAACCCTGCGCGTGCGTGTTGGAGCGTTCGCGCACGCGCAGTGTGAAGGAAACATTGGCAATCGGCCATTTTGTAGTTCAGTTTTTAACATTTTTTAATAAAACCACATTGCCATCAGCACTGAGACTTCTTGCAGCAGTGAGAAGGCTGCAGGAAGCCTCAGAAGTTGAGGCAGCCGTTTCCCGACAGGCCCGACCGACGGCATGGGGGCCTTCCCCCCCCCCCCCCCCCCCCCCCAGCCGTCGGGAATGGCTGCCTCAACTTCTGAGGCTTCCTGCAGCCTTCTCACTGCCTCCCCCCCGCTGCTGTTGGTCGGGCCCTCACTGCCCCCCCCCACCCCCCCTGCCGTCGGGAACGGCTGCCTCCTCCCTGCTTCCCCCCCCCCTGCTGCTGTCGGTCGGGCCCTCACTGCCTTCCCCCCCCCCCCCCCCCCCCCGCCATCGGGAACGGCTGCCTTCTCCCCGCTGCTGTCGGTCGGGCCCTCACTGCCTTCCCCCCCCCCCCCCCCCCCCGCCATCGGGAACGGCTGCCTCCTCCCCGCTGCTGTCGGTCGGGCCCTCACTGCCTCTCCCCCCCCCCCCCTCCCCCCGGCCATCGGGAATGGCTGCCTCCTCCCCGCTGCTGTCGGTCGGGCCCTCACTGCCTCCCCCCCCCCCCCCCCACCCCTGCCATCGGGAATGGCTGCCTCAACTTCTGAGGCTTCCTGCAGCCTTCTCACTGCTGCCTCCCGCTCCTGCCCCCGCTGCCATCGGTCGGGCCCTCACTGCCTCCCCCCGCTGCCGTCGGTTGGGCCCTCACTGCCTCCCCCCCCGCTGCCGTCGGGAACGGCTGCCTCAACTTGTGAGGCTTCCTGCAGCCTTCTCCCTGCCTGAAGCACTTTCACACAGGTAGGAACATGGTTTATTTAATCTTTTCTTTGCTTATAAATTTTTATTCAGGTTGGAAATATTTGTACAAGTATAACTAAGGATTTATTGTAGAATGTAATGACATCCCTTCCCCTCCCCCCACCTCGTTCCGGACGCCTAATTTAGTAACCTGCGCCTGATTTTTTTTAATGTGTAGACAAGATTTTTTCAGGCCTACAAAAATCTTCACTTGCTCCATTCTAAGTTAGTTTGGAGTACGTTTTCACTGTGGAAACTTTCAAATCGGGCGTCAGTGGCTGGACACGCCCCCTTTTGAGAAAAAAATTCTGTTCCAAAGTGAAACTGTTCTACATGACTAGAACTGCAGAAAACTTAAATGTGGAGAATTGCGATTTCTAAGATACTCCGTTCTCCACCAGTTGCTCCTAAAAATCAGGAGCAAATCATGTGGAAACTTGGGGCCTAGGGGCCATAAATATAAGATAGTCACTAATAATAGGGAATTCAGGAGAAACTTATTTACCCAGTGAGTGGTGAGAATCTGGAACTTGCTACCACAAGGAGTAGTTGAGACGAATAATGTAGATGCTTTTCAGGGGAGGCTAGCACACGAGGGGGAAAGGAATAGAAGGATATGAAGAGGGGTGGGAGGAGGCTCGTGTGGAGCATTAACACCGGCATCGACCATTTGCCTACTGGGTATGATGACCTTCACCCCATTGATCAGCTCTTCCAGTTGTACTGTACTACAGTCCGTGGAGAGGGGGCCTGTGCCGAAGCTCCCCGAGGGTGGGTTCAACTTCCACTACAAGTCTTTGTTTGTGGACACCTTTTATTTATATGTCCAAGGAATTGTAAACTTTCTGTAATCAAGAGACATCGGTGGCCTTGATCTATTGCTACTGTTTTTATTTTCAGTAGCCCGATTCGTAGATTATAGTATAAGCCACACACTCCGATAGTGTGAGCATGCTTCAGCTTTCCAGCGAGCAAGTTAGAGTTTTGCTTCAAGCCTGGGCAGCCCTACATCACCAGATACTGTATGTATAAGGTCCATCTGTTCAGAAGGCACAAGGATTCACTTACAGGAGTAATGTTGACACAGAGCACTGAGAAAAATATCGAACGCATCATGTGGGAGATCGAGCAAATGGTTCCATAATATTGGTGCCGTGCTCCTGTTTGTTCACGAAAACCCCCAAAAGTCCCAAGCCTTTTCGGGGGGGGGTGGGGGATGGTGGGGTCAGTCTGCCCCTGTAATACAGTCCCAAAATCAGAACCATCATTTAAAAAGGAGCTGCATAATTGTAAAGGACTTGCTTAAGAGAATACTGGATATGGGCATAGAAGTAGAATTAGAGTAAGTGGCTCCAGTTGATGAGCTGTCAGCAGGACATGTGCGGTGGGCCAAGTGTCCTCCTCTTGTGCTGCCATTTCTAAGACTTCAGCACTGCCATGCTTAGTATTGAAAACTACAACTTGATATTCTCTACTTAGTGTCTGACTCTGAGAGAGTTTCACTGGAGGCGATATAATGAAGAAGGAAAAAAATGAAGTATGATTTTTTTTTTTGTAAAACTAGATTTTAATCGGAGAACATTAGTCTTAAATAAATCCTTTTCTTTTGTTGCAATTTTCAGACGTTCTTCGCTATCTCAGCCACACCTTCAGCTCAGTTTTTGTTGCACATTTCTACATGATTGTTAGAAAAAAAAACTCCAGCCACTAATTTCAGGTAATCATGCAGGCTCTGCGATCGTACGTCCTCTGTTACAGCAGAGTCCAGACATTTTGCCAGCTTTGTGTATAGTACTTGTGAAATCCATGCTGCATTGTGAACGTTTCTTCCTTTGAGCCCCTTTCCTCCCACCCCCAGTTTTCTCCTCATTCTGAAGTTGGGGAATGAAAACTGCCTTTGGAGAGGGGGAGAAATCAATGTTCTGGTACCTTGGCTGAGTCACCGTTCTTCATAGAAACATACATAGAAACAGAAAATAGGTGCAGGAGTAGGCCATTTGGCCCTTCGAGCCTGCACCACCATTCAATATGATCATGGCTGATTATTCACCTCAGTATCCCTTTCCTGCTTTCTCTCCATACCCCTTGATCCCTTTAGCCGTAAGGGCCATATCTAACTCCCTCTTGAGTATATCCAATGAACTGGCCTCAACAACTCTCTGCGGCAGGGAATTCCACAGGTTAACAACTCTCTGAGTGAAGAAGTTTCTCCTCATCTCAGTCCTAAATGGCCTACCCCTTATCCTTAGACTGACCCCTGGTTCTGGACTTCCCCAACATCGGGAACATTCTTGCTGTCCAATCCCATCAGAATTTTATGTTTCTATGAAATCCCCTCTCATTCTTCTAAACTCTAGTGAATACAGGCCCAGTCGATCCAGTCTCTCCTCATATGTTAGTCCTGTGTGAATCCTAGACAATGATGGCTAACCTGGTGATTGTTCATGAGAGGCATTCTAGCAGTGCTTTAATCCTCTCCTTGTGCACACCCTTTCTAACGAGGGTCACTCTATAGCAATCAGGAACAGGAGCCCTGGCTGATCATTCTTTCCTTCCACCCCCTCACCTCTCCTTCCTCACTAGGAACACAGGCCAAAGGGAGAGGTACAACCATATATCAAGAATTTGGGAGAGATAGAGGCACAGATAGCCAGATCAATTCCAGGATGTGACAGGGAGGACAACATAAGCCATGTCCAAAATATGGGGGTTGGGGAAAGCATACCCCTAATGCCACCCCAATTGAGATTGGCTAACTCGGCCCCATCTAGGAATTGTACCTGGGGACTTCCTGATGCATGTGGCTCAGTGCGGAGAGTTGTGTATTCAACTATCATAGCAGTCCCAACTGCTGAGCATGAGCCTGTCGCTTTTATAATAACTACAGGTGGCTAAAACCTCTTCTTGCATTTTAAGGGTTAACATTGCCCACCTTCAAAGAGATATGGAGGTTATTTTGACTTTTGGTGATATCAGATCAGCTGCCCGTTCTACATCTCTCCCGATCTTAGAAATCTACAGTGCAGAAGGAGGCCATTTCGGCCCATCGTGTCCGTGCCAGCCAACAGAGAGCCACACAGCCCTTGGTCAGCAACCCTGAAGATGACATATAAACCAATGAACAATGGCGGACAGGTAAAGCGCATCCAGCCCAACCAGTCCGCCCCACACAACTGAGACCCCCTTGTACTGAAACATTCTATACTCCACCCCAACCAGAGCCATGTGATCTGTGGACTAGTTGGAACTAAGTTGAGGCTCTCCAACTCATTCAGAACCATTGCAGCCATTTTTCAGCTCAAAAGTCTGAGCCAGATTTTAACAGTAATCTCCCAGACAATTTGTTTTTTTAAATAGAAATGATTTAGTTGATTCACTTTCCAATAACATAGGAAGGAACAAATGGAAGCTAGGAACAGGAGGAGACCATTCAGCCCCTCCAGCCTGTTCTGCCATACAATTAGATTGTGGCTGCTCTGTATCTTCACTCTGCTTGTCCACTTTGGTTCTGCAACCTTTAATACACTTGCCTAACAAAAATCTATCAGTCTCCGTTTTGATATTTTCAATTGACCCCCATCTAATTCCTATTCTTTCTACACTATTCTATATTCTGTTGTCGTTTGTCCCTCCTATTTTTCTGTGTTCCTTGTCTCCCCTCCCCCGACAAATGAGTTTAAACTCTCCCCACAGCACGAGTTAACCTCCCTGCGAGGACATTAGTCCCGGCCCTGTTCAGGTGCAACCTGTCCGGCCTGTACAGGTCCCTCCTGCCCCAGAACCCGTCCCAATGCCCCAGGAATCTGAAGCCCTCCCTCCTGCGTCACCTCCTTGGCCATCCACACCATCTTCCTGATTCTGTACTGACCAGCACGTGGCATTGGGTAAACCAGAGATTACCACCTTTTGAGGTCCTGTTCTTTAATCTTTTTCCTAGCTCCTGAAACTCTGCCGGTCGGATTTCCGCCCTTTTCCGACCTATGTCATTGGTTCCAACATGGACCGTGACTTCTGGCTGCTCCCCTCCCTCTCACAGAATGTGCTGCACCTGTTCGGTGATGTCCTTTACCCTGGCACCAGGGAGGCAACACACTGTTCAAGATTTGCGCCTGTGATTACAGAAGCAACTATCTATCTCCCTGACTATCGAATCCCCTAGAACAACTGCATTTCTACACTTTCTTGTGCCCCCCCCCCCCACATCATCCCCCCCCCCCCCATACAGCTGAGTCTCCCATGGTGCCGTGGATTTGGCTCTGACTGTACTCCCCTGAGGTGTCATCACCCTGAAGACTAGTTTGTGCGTGCCACGTTCCCAGGGGAGTCCTGCCTGTTCCTCCTCGTCTGCCTGCTACTCACCCACTCAATCTCCGCCTGAACTCTCTGCAGCTGAGGGGTGACCACCTCCTGTAACGTGCTATCCAAAAACTCACCGCTTCCTGTACGTGCTGTAGTGACGCCAGCCGCCCCTCAAGCTCTGAAACCCTGCACTTCCAATATATCTCCCTTTTCTTCTCCTTCCTCCTCCTCTGCCAATTTTTACCCCTCATCTTCACGCTAGAAGGTATTCACTCACAAGTGGATGACAGACCCACAGGCACTAGTGGCCCTCTGCCTCTTCAAGTAGCCATTATTCACCTGAAAGTCTCCACAATGAGTGCTGAGGGGTCATTCTACTATGGGAATGGGGGGGGGGGCGGGAAGGGGAAGAGAGAAAGGTGGGGATTAGCCAAGTGTGCAATCCTGTTCTCGTGCAACATCTGCACAAACCACCTTCCGGTTGGAGTCAGTGACGAGTTATTAGGAGTAGGAACTGTCGTCAATGTTCCCCTCCTCAATCCAGGGCCAAGTGTATCTTCCCCGACTGTGATAAGAGTGGCAATTAACAGAGCATGCCTGAACCTGCCGTTTGTTAGACCAACAACCCATCCTGCACTTCTGTGTATTGGTTAAAAAATCAATTGCAGGTGAAAATCCCCAGTTAAAGTCATTTTGAATTTACTCAATGCAAAAACAAGGTAAAGGTATAAGGACATAAGAACATAAGAAATAGGAGCAGGAGTAGGCCATTTGGCCCCTCAAGCCTGCTCCGCCATTTAATAGGATCATATCTGATCTTGGGCTCAGATTCCCTGCCTGCTCCCCATAACCCTTCACTCCCTTATTGTTCAAAAATCTATCTATCTCCACCTTAAATATATTAAGTGACCCAGCCTCCACAGCTCTCTGGAGCAGAGAATTCCACATGTAACTTTGAAAGCAAAACTATGTATAGCTGAAGTTCCACAAATGCAATTGGCAAGAACAGAGTCAAAGTTAGATTATAGCTAGAAGAAAAAACAAAAATGGGGAAGGAACAGTGGCTGGGGGCGGGGGGCTTTAAACAATGTTCCCTCTAATATTTTTTTCGGTGCGGTATTTCTTCCAGCGGCAGCAGCTGGTGATTGGCCTGTGTGGAACCTCATGATTGGTGCATGGTCGCGCACCTTAGGGGGAACATTGATGGTAGCGGGGGGGGGGGGGGTGATAAATTCTTAAAAATGGAAAGCCTGACCCCCAACCTGCTGTGTGACTCAGATTTTAGCAGCCATTTTGGGTTTAATGGCTATGGGCTGGGTTTCCCGGGGCTCTGGAAACCTGGCAGATAAAGGGAGGCGAGAACTCCTGGATCCAGCAGGTAAGTGCTTTTTCAGAACTGACTGCTGGCCAGGAGGAGCAGGAGTGTTCCTCCGCCCCCCCCCCCCCCCCCGACCCCCTCGCAACTTCCAGGACAACCTCTTTGTGTCAACCCGATCTCTTACCCCGTCCCCCCAGGATCGAGGTCATGCTCGTCTGCAATGTATTCTAAATGGTTACAGCCGCTGCCTTTTTTTTTTAGTTGTGCCTGTACCTCGAGACCTTGAAACAATCATTGTTCATATACAGGATAGCAAGTTCTGAAAGGACTGCACCATGCCTCATGTTTGGAGGGATGTTCTCAATAATAGTATTAATTTAAATGAAACATTTGAGAACACCACTATTGCAAGGTTATTTAGTAAATAAGGAAAGCTGGAAATTAATTTGTCTTGGGTTTTATATATTTTTGGTGTTTAATATGAAAACTCGAAAACCCTAATCACATGGGCAGTAAAGGCAAATTGCTGCTCTCCCAGATTTATTTATTTAATTTTCTACTTGCAGTATACAAGGGACATATTTTCTTTGGTTTGCATTTTTAATTTCTAATAATCAATCAAAAAACATGTCGTCTTTTTCTCTGGGAGGATCTCATACAAACTTTATTCCCAATTCTTTCTGTGGAAATGCGCACCTCTCAAATTCTACCAGATCCTTGTTCCCACCCCCTTGCAGCAGGGTAAACCCTAACCCCTCATGAGCAATGCCATGGGAGATTGGTTAGTATTTTTTTTAAATCATACCATAAGAAATAGGTGCAGGAGTAAGCCATTTGGCCCCTCTCACCTGCTCTGCCATTTAATATCTGATCTGACCATGGACTCAGCTCCACTTCCCTGCCCGCTCCCTATAACCCTTTATTTCCTTATCACTCAAAAATCCGTACATATTCAATAACTCAGCCTCCACAGCTCTCTGGGGCAGAGAATTCCATTGATTTACAACCCTGTGAGAAAAGAAATTCCTCCTCATCTCAGTTTTAAATGAGCGGTCCCTTATTCTGAGACTATGCCCCTAGTTTTAGTTTCCCCTTTGAGTGGAAATATCCTCTCTGCATCCACCTTGTCGAGCCCCTTTGTTATCTTATATGTTTCGATAAGATCACCTCTCATTCTTCTAAACTCCAATGAGTATAGGCTCAACCTATCTTCATAAGTCAACCCCCTCATCTCCAGAATTAACCAAGTGAACCTTCTCTGAACTGTCTCCAATGCAAGTATATCCTTCCTTAAATACGGAGACCAAAACTGTACACAGTACTCCAGTTGTGGCCTCACCAATACCCTGTACAGTTGTAGCAGGATGTCTCTGCTTTTATACTCTGTCCTCCTTGCAATAAAGGCCAACATTCCATTTGACTTCGTGATTACTTACTGTAGCTGCATACTCACTTTTTGTATTTCATGCACAAGGACCCCCAGGTCCCTCTTTACTGCAGCACTCTGCAATTTTTCTCCATTTAAATTATAATTTGCTTTTCTATTTTTTCTGCCAAAGTGGATAACCTCACATTTTCCCACACTATACTCCATTTTCCAAATTTTTGCCCAATCACTTAGCCTGTCTATATCCTTTTGCAGATTTCTTGTGTCCTCCTCACAATTCACTCTCCCACCCATCTTTGTATCATCAGCAAACTTGGCTACATTACACTCGGTCCCTTCATCCAAGTCATTAATATAGATTGTAAATAGTTGAGGCCCCTGCACCAATCCCTGTGGCACCCCATTAGTTACTGTCTGCCAACCGGAAAATGACCCATTTATCCCGAGACTCTGTTTTCTGCTAGTTAGCCAATCCTCAATCCATGAAAATATATTGCCCCCAACCCTGTGAACTTTTATCTTGTGCAGTAACATCTTATGTGGCACCTTATCGAATGCCTTCTGGAAATCCAAATACACCACATCCACTGGTTTCCACCTTATCCACCCTGTTCGTTATATCCTCAAAGAACTCCAGCAAATTTGTCATATGATTTCCATTTCATAAAATCATGCTGACTCTGCTTGATTGAATCATGCTTTTCCAAATGTCCTGCTACTACTTCCTTAATAATGGACTCCAGCATTTTCCCAACCACAGATGTTAGGCTAACTGGTCTATAGTTTCCTGCTTTCTCTCTGCCTCCTTTTTTAAATAGGGCGTTATATTTGTGGTTTTCAAATCCGCTGCGACCTCCCCAGAATCCAGGGAATTTTGGTTGATTTACAACCAATGCATCCACTATCTCTGCTTGCATCCTAGGGTCTTAAAAGAAGTGGCTGCAATCAGGTCTAGGGGACTTGTCTGCCTTTAGTCCCATTATTTTACTGAGTACTACTTCATTAGTGATAGTGATTGTATTAAGGTCCTCCCTCCCTATAGCCCTTTGATTATCCACTATTGGAACGTTTTTAGTGCCTTCTGTCATGAAGACCGTTACAAAATATTTGTTCATAGTCTCTGCCATTTCCCTGTTCCTCATTATTAATTCCCCAGTCTCATCCTCTAAGGGACCAACATTTACTTTAGCCACTCTTTTCCTTTTTATGTACCTGTAGAAACTCTGTTTGTATATTTCGTGCAAGTTTGCTTTCTTAATCTATCTTCCCCCTCTCATTTTTTTAGTTCTTTGCTGGCTTTTAAAAGTTTCCCAATCCTCTGGCCTCCCACTAGTCTTGCCATTTTGTATGCCCTTGTTTTCAATTTGATACCATCCCTTAGTTCCTTAATTAGCCACGGATGGTTATCCCTTCTCTTACAGTCTTTCCTTCTCATTGGAATATATTTTTGTTAAGAGTTATGAAATATCTCCTTAAATGTCTGCCACTGCTTATCAACCGTCCCACACTTTAATCTATTTTCCCAGTCCACTTTTGCCAACTCTGTCTTCATAACTTTGTAGTCTCCTTTATTTAAGCTTAGGACACTGGTTTGAGTTCCAACTTTCTCACCCTTCAACTGAATTTAAAATTCAACCATGCTTTTGTCACTCATTCCTAGAGGATCCTTTACTAGGAGATTGTTTATTAATCCTGTCTCATTACACAGTACCAGATCTAAGATAGCCTGCTCCCTGGTTGGTTCTGCAATGTACTGCTCAAGGAAACTATCCCGGATACACTCTATGAACAACTCCTCAAGGCTACCCTGGCCAATTTGCTTTGTCCAATCAATATGAAGGTTAAAATCACCCATGATTATTGCTGTTCCTTTTTTTACAAGCCTCCATTATTTCTTAATTTATACTCCATCCAACAGTGTAGCTATTGTTAGGGGGCCTATAGACTATGTCCACCAGCAACTTTTTCCCCTTATCATTCCTTATCTCCACCCAAACTGATTCAACATCTTGATCTTCTGAGCCAATATTGTTTCTCACTAATGCACTGATCCTTTATTAACAGAGCTACCCCACCTTCTTTTCCTTTCTGTCTGTCCTTCCGAATTGTCAAATACCATATTACATATTAAAAGTTTTATATCAATAGAATTAGCCTCTGTTTCTTTCTTCTTTTAACTTCATTATAAATGCCTTATGGCACACTTTGAGATTGTATCCCTTCTATTATATTTCAGATGTAGTATGTAAAATAAAGCAAATTTAGTTAATTGAAATGTATTGTATTCCTTCATAGACACCTTATTACAAATTACTTCTAATACCTTGTGCATATAAGTTGTTAGCTTAAATGTTTACTCACTAATTAATTACCAATTTCTGGTCAATAAACTAGCCCACAGAATGAAGTGAAAACTGGCATTAGGGAATTTATTTAAAGAAACAAGTTCCAACATGTACTGACGTTGTGACCTGTAAAAGTGTGGAACTACTCAGTCCTGTTCAAAACAAATATGGAATATATAAACTTCCTTTGAACTAATTTACTATTGAAATAGTGGAGTTGTTACCAGCGTTCCCTCGAAACTGCCCACACATTCTAATGTTAGTGTGAAACTCTGGCCATGTAGCCCCTTAAAGGGACCATGCATCCAAATAAGAATTCGGCGGAACATTGGCTGCTACTGTTAGTGTCAGGAGGTCAGTATATTTAGATAGATGCAAATCTGCTGCTTTTTTAAAGCATGTTCGCCTTTAAAGGTGGGCAACTGAAAAGGGAAAAATACATAAGTCATATAGCATTTAACAAAACCGCCAAAATACTTTGGGCTCAAAGTGTACAGGTTTTGTGTATTACACAACTTGGCAGAAAGAAATTATTTATACAAAGCAAAATACTGCGGATGCTGGAATCTGAAATAAAAACAAAAAAATGCTGGAAATCTCAGCGGGTCAGGCAGCATCTGTGGCATTATTTATGTTTGTCGATAAATGTCTGATAGGTTCACTTGCTCTGTTTGGGTTCTTTTCTTTCAGGTTAAGTACAGAAATAAAGTTTTATTGCTTATTGTCTGGTGACGGGATTTATTTTTTCCATTAGGTGACGTGTCCAGGTCAGTCACGTGGTCCCTGCATTCTGAAAATAAAGAGCAATACCTGCTACTGTTGTGACCTTTATAAATGTGGCAGGTGGGTTTCACTTCAACCTCTCCATTTGTACATTTTGAAGTAATGTTTGCTTTGATGTGAGTTAACTATTCTTTTCTTTTTCAGTCTACATCAGTAGAAGTACATACTATTGGGGGTTGTACCAAATCTATTCATCCATCACCCCTGTGCTTGCTGACCTTCATCGACTAAGCCTCGATTTTAAAATTCTCATCCTTGTTTTCAAATCCCTCCATGCCCTCGTCCCTCCCCTATCTCTAGAATCTCCTCCAGCCTGGAGATCTCTGCGCTCCTTTATTCTGGCCTCTTGTGCATCCCCAATTTCCTTTGCTCCACCATTGGCGACCATGCCTTCAGATGCCTTGACCCTAAGCTCTCAAAATTCCCTCATTAAACCTCTCCGCCTTTCTTTCCTCCTTGAAATCACTCCTAAAAACGTATCTCTTTGACCAAGCTTTTGGTCATCTCTTTATGTGGCTCGTAATGTTCCCCCTTATTTTTGGGGGGGGGGCGAGCAGCCCCTTTAACAGTGCATGCATGGTCTTTGCATTTAAAAGCTGGAGAGCTGGCTGCATGGCTGCGCAGCTTAAAGGGAACATTGGTGACTCGTTTTCAAATGCTGTTTGATAACGCTCCTGTGAAGCGTCTTGAGAAGTTTTATTACGTTAAAGGCACTATATAAATGCAAGTTGTTGTAGCCAAGGTCCCAAAAATACAGTACCTTGTACCAATATTTTCATAACCCACCCTATTCATTTTCTTAAGGAATCTACTATAAAACATATATTAGGCAATGACTATTGGTCAGATATGTCATTGTTAATCACATTTGTAATATTGCAGTTCCTCTGATGTAATCCAATGTATTTTCAGAATCTATTATTAAAATGAGTAATCCCGTTCTGCTTCATGGAGCAATGCTTTCAAATTCAAATAGCACTGCAAATTTTTCACACAAAAAAAAACTTGTATACGCCTTAAAGTGTAGGAGATTGGTGCCGACAGCACCCTAGTTCATGAAAAAACTTCTGATGATCGAGCAAAATTGGGATACTTGCTCATTTAAGTGAATTGATCGGATGTGAAATTGAGCACTTAGATTTTAAAAGAAAGAAAAACTAGCATTTATATAGCGCCTTTCATAACCACCGGATGTCTCCAAGCGCTTTACAGCCAATAAAGTACTTTTGGAATGTAGTCACTATTGTAATGTAGGAAATGCGGCAGCTAACTTGCGCACAGCAAGCTCCCACAAACAATAATGACCAGATAATCTATTTCTGTTATATTGATTAAGGGATAAATATTGTCCAGGACACCGGGGATAACTCCCCTGCTCTTCTTCGAAATAGTGCCATGGGATCTTTTATGTCCACCTGAGAGAGCAGACGGGGCCTCGGTTTAACATCTCATCCGAAAGACGGCACCTCCGACAGTGCAGCACTCCTTCAGCACTGCACTGGAGTGTCAGCCTAGATTCTGCTTAAATCAGACGTCTAAAATGAAAGAGCAATGTTTTAAGGTGCCACTCTATTTATATAAAATAAACTATTACTTATATATAAATGTTATTTGATTAATTTTCCGATGAAAACACTTTGTTTTTAAATGCCCACTTTGCAGCGTCACTTCACTCCTTGCCCACATTATTGATCCCAATCAATGGCTTCTTGTTGGAGCCATTTGCTTTGCATGTAATTTGAGTCGAGCCCACAGTCTCCACTTTTATCTGTCACTGTATTTGAGCTGTAGCTTTGGTCAACTGGTGTGGAGCAGGCCTCATCTTTATATGCAGACCATATTTTGTTATTTCTGAGAGTTCGACAGGGAACCCTTTGTATTTTACCGTCTAGATCCCATATTGATGATCTCACGGTAAAGATCAATTGCTTAGCTTTGGAGATGCGGCTATTTATACATTGCTCAAAGGAGCTTTTGTTGCGACAAGAATGGCGTGAATTATTTGGGAGTTTTTGCCAAGACGAGGGGTGACACGAGGCTGTGGGTTCAATCCCCACAATAGGAATTGAGCACATAATTTAAGCTGACACTTCGGTGCAATAATGAGGAAGTGCTGAAAATGGCAAAAGCTAACATGCTAAACTGACTGACCGAAGATCCCATTGCAATATATAAAGAAGAATTCTTCTAGTGTCCTAGCTGAGATTTATCTCTCTACCTATCAAAAAATGATTAACTAGTTATTATATTATTGCTGTACACAAATTGGCTGCTGTATTGGCCTACATAATAATGGTGACTACACTTGCAAAATAATTCATTGAGAAGTCTTTTGGGACATCCAGAGGATGTAAAAAGCAGTATATAAAGCACACTCTCTGCCTCTTCCTCTCCAATCTCTACTTGAAAATTGTTATTACTGATTTGTTTTGCAATATAGATTTGTTTTTTTATGTACACTGGATGAGGAAAGGCCATCAAGCCCATATGCACTCGTCCCACTTCTTCTTGAACTCATCCCTGTATCCCCATCTTTAATTCTCCCTCCCTGCCCCATCTCTACTCAGCCCCATGTTTTCAAACAATCCATCCAGCTGAATGCCTTTAATAGCTTTAAAGATCTGAATCAGATTGATGTCTACACTCCTGGCAAAGACATGAAGTCCCCAAACCCAAGGCATGAAGTCTAATTCTATAACTCAGTGCACTTACACATCCTCTGCTCTTCTCTAAACCAGAGCTAATATGTCCTTCTTGATGTGGGGGTGGGTGGTGAGGGGGAGAGACAGAGGGTGCTCCAGATGAAGCCTCAGTAAATCCTATGATTAATGTGATCCCAGTTTTATACTGAACAATACTGCCCAGTACCCTTCTAGCTTTGGCTGCCTGGCATTGAGCTTTGAACCTTCAGGGGCAGTCCAGGATCACTCCCAAGTATCTCTCCATTACAAACTTTTTAACTTGCACCCATTCATTATACTCTATCTTTGAATTCTGCACACCTCGGTGCAAAGATTTAGTACATGTATTTAGAGCAGAAACCTGCACACTTATCTACATTGAACCATATTTGCCACTTTTGGACCCACTTGCCCAATCTGTCCAGTTCTACTTGTATTCTATTTCATCTTCTAAAGCACTTCTACAGCACAATTTCATATCATCTATAAACTTATAGATCCGGCTCATCATGTCCGTGCCGGCTCTTTGAAAGAACTATCCAATTAGTCCCATTCCTCACAGCCGTGCAAATATTTCCCCTTCACTGATTTATCCAGTTCCCTTTTGAAAGTTACTATTGAATCAGTTTCTACCACCCTATCAGGCAGCACGTTCCAGATCACAACAACTCTCCACGTAAAAAAAAAAAATTCTCCTATTCTCACCTCTGGTTCTTTTGCCAATTACTTTAACTCTGTTTTCTGGTTACTGACCCTTCTGCCACTGGAAACAGTTTCTCTTTATTTACTCAATCAAAATCAAAATCAAAATCATTCATGATTTTGAACACCTCTTTCAAATCTCTCCTTGATCTTCTCTGCTCTAAGGAGGACAACCCCATCTTCTCCAATCTCCACGTAACTGAAGTCCTGCATCCCTGGTACCATTCAAGTAAATCTCTTCTCCATCCTCTCCATGACCTTGACATCCTTCCTAAAGTTTAGTGCTGAGTACTGGACACAATACTCCAGCTGGGGCCTAACCAGTGATTATGGGATAACGTCTATGCTTTTGTACTCTATGCCTCTATTAATAAAACCAGGGATCCCATATGCTTTTTTAACCGCCTTCTCAACTTGTCCTGCCACCTTCAAAGATTTTTGTACATACACCCCCAGGTGTTTCTGTTCCTGCACCCCCTTTAAAATTGTATCCTTTCGTTTATGTTGCCTCTCCTAATTTTTCCTACTAAAATACATACACTTCGCCGCATTAAATTGCATCTGCCATGTGTCTGCCCATTTAACCAGTCTGTCTATGGCCTCCTGAAGTCTGTTACACTCCTCGCAGCTTACTATATTTCTGAGTTTTGTGTCATCTGTAAACTTTGTAATTATGCACTATACCCAAGTCCAGGTCATTAATGTTTATCAAAAAGAGCAGTTGCCCTAGGGGAATACCACTGTGTATTCCGCCCTCCATTCTGAAAAACAACTGCTACTTTCTGCTTTCTGTCTTAGAAAATGTTGTATCCATGCAGCCACTGTCCCTTTTAATCCCATGGCCTTCAATTTTGCTAACATGTCTATTATGCGTACTTTATCAAACAACTTTTTGAAAGTCCATATACACATCTACCGCACTACCTTCATCAACCTTCTCCGTTACTTCATCAGAGAACTCAATCAAGTTAGTCAAATGTGATTTCCCTTTTACAAATTCATGCTGGCTGTCATTTATTAACCCATATTCTTCCACGTGACAATTAATTTTGTTCTGGATTATTGGGCCCAAGTTTCGGGTGGAGTTGCTCCAATTTTTTTTGAGCAACTAGTTTAGTTTGGAGTATCTTAGAAATCGCAATTCTCGGCATTTAGTTACTCTAGTTCTAGTGAGCTAGTTTAGTTTCGTTTTAGTTCAGTTTTCTTTTCCAAAAGGGGGTGTGTCCAGCCACTTGGGCCTGTTTTGCAAATTTAGGCAGTGAAAATTTACTCCAAATTAACTTAGAATGGAGTAAGTGTCCACTTTGTAAGTTCTGAAAAACCTTACCTAGAGTTAAGTTCAGTGCAGGCACAGCCAGAGACGGGGGTTGGGAAGCATTAAACACAAAGGGCTAAAGCATTAAACACATCACTTAAAATGGCCTAAAACTTCTGCATTGATACAACAACATTAAAGAAGCATAAGTACATTTAAAGCACCAAGCACTAAACGAAGCACAAAAAGTAATAAGCAATTAATTAACAAATTTAAAAAATAGAAGGAACCCTGCATCTAAAGCACCAAGACCAAAATAATAAGCAACCAATCAATAACAAGTAAAAAATAGAAGTCCTACCTTTATGTGAAGGAAAGGTGTTTCTGTCAGCCTCTGTGTTTCTGTCCATGTCTCTCCCTTTGTGCCTCTGTCAGTCTCTCTCTTTGTGCCTCTGTCAGTCTCGCTCTCTGTGTCAGTGTGTGTCTCTCGCTGTCTCTGTCAGTGTGTCTCTGTGTTTGTGACAGAGAGGGGGGGCAGGAGGGCAGGGAACGGCTGAACAGGAGGGCGGGGGAGGGGGGCTGAACAGAGCCTGAACATGGGGGCTGAACAGGAGGCCCTGTAGATTTGTTACAGCTAGACTTTCATTCAAAATTCTTGCCTGTATTCCAATAATTCTACGTAAATTTCCTGAGATTGACAGTTTACTATTATAGTCTACATGAAATAATAAATGGATAAACTGTGCCAAATATTTTGGTTCTGGCTACAAGTAATACATGTTCACTTTGACAATTGACTAGACCAAAATCCATTAAATAATACATTTGCCCCAAACTTTTCAAAAATCAAGATTCAAAGTTATAAAGCCATTGGCTTCTGCCCAGACAACCAGTCTTATTAAGAACACAACAATGCTAAACAGCATCATATACACAAAACACATTGCCAGAGAAGTAAACTACTCCCAGCCATATTCAGTAGTTTTACCCATGTGTTACCTGACCGTAGGAGGCTGAACGCGGTGGGGGCTGAACTGCAGAGCGTCGGGCTGCAAGGCGCTACTGCTCTAGCGCACATGTGCAGAGGTCCCGGCACTGTTTTCAGCGCGGGGACCTGGCACCGCCCCACACCCCTTGTGCAACGCTACGCCGAGCCCGAAGACGTCCTGAGGAGCTCGGAGAGTTAGCAGGTAAGTTTTTATTCCAGAAAGTCGGCGCACCTTATGGAGGTGCACCGTTTTTACAGGGGGCGGAAACTTGGGCTCAAAGTTCCCCACCACCACCGTTGGGCTGACTAGCCTCTAGCTGCTGGGTTTATCCCTCACCTTGTTTTGAACGGGTGTAACATTTTCAATCCTCCAGTTCTCTGGCACCACCCCCATAACTAAGGAAGATTGTGGCCAGAGCCTCTGCTTTCTCCACCCTTACTTCCCTCAATAACCTAGGATGCATTCCATCCAGACTAGGTGACTTTTCTACTTTGCATGCAACCAACCTTTTCAGTACCTCCTCTTTATCTATTTCTATCCTATCCAATTTCTCCAGTACCTCCTCCTTTACTGTGACATTGGCAGCATCTTCTTTAGTGAAGACAGATGCAATTTAGTAACCGTGCTTTCTGTGTTCTGCTCCAGATTGTTAATGAACAGGCGGTGACCTGGCACAGATCTTTGGTGCACCCCACTAGTGACCAGACCCTATTGGGGAAACACTCCCATTTAAAACCACCTCTGGCTGATTTGCAATCCATCTGATTATATCCCCCTTAACACCATTGATCTTAATTTTAGCATAACATCCCTCATCAGGCACTTTGTAGAAAAACCTTTTTAGAAATACAAGTAGGTGACATTTACATCCCAAATTAATCTTCATTAATTTGGAATCCAGGGGCAATATTTTAAAAAGGTAGAATGATAGCTTCTCACAGGTTATTGATATGGAGAAGGATATTGCCTTCTAAAAGCTGCTAATCTACACGTAAATTTTTTTAAAACAGTCCTGTGTTAAGTGCTGCTTTTATCGTTTCTATGTATACATTTTGCTGTATTTGAGGTCTTACAGAAAACTCTGCTCACTAATTATGGTAAACCAGATCCCAGTTTTACCACCTTATCTTGTGTATGATTTTAGTACAATATGTACAGTAGAAACAAGCAAAACACCGGTGGGGGAATCTGGGAGAAACGTGGACTCCGGGAAAGGTCCGATCAGGATATCGGACTGCTGTAGATAAGACTGGCTCCTTCCGTTGTGAATGTGCAAGAACTGGTGGATTTGTTGACGTAGGGTAACCAGGCAGTGAGAGTGGCTGAATTGGATTGTGCAAAAGGCAGGAGATGAATTGCAAACAGGCCGGCAGGCTCGTTAACCCTGCTTCTTTCAGCATGCCTGTACAGTAATATATTTATTCTGATGAGGGAGCCAAATAACCGCAGGTAACACATGCAGGAAAAGGATTAAAAACTCTGCAATTTTTCCCAAGCCCTCCTGAAGGTAACGGAGTGAAAATTCTAATATATCAATTTCTCAATGTATAATATGCTATTCAACCCTGACCAGTATGCTTGCTGGCTATTCCAGCTCAAAAACTCTCTGGAAAGTAAATGGCCATTTTTTGGGGAGGAAGAAAATAGCAAGTTGGTTTCCGGGAAGCATGGAACTTGCTTTGTTCCCAGTACCATTTTTCAGGCTTTCCAGGAAGACAGGTGAAGAGGATCTTCCTTCTGCTGTGCTGCTGTCTTATTACATAGAGCAAAATTAATAACATTTCAAAAAGGGGATTGTGTACAATGAAATTTAACAAATAATAGATCTTTTTTACTTTTCTACGCCACAGTGAGAGTGCAACAACTTCCTATTTCCTTTCTCCCCTATGCTCGCTGACCTCTCTGTTCTTGGCCAGCAGTAGGGTAGGGCCTTCGGTGCTTGGGTCGTAGGTGGTCTTGACAGCGCTGAAGAATCCACGCACGTTGTGGTTGTCGGCTAACTGCTGGATCTCCTGCGCTTTTTGCACCCGCCATCTGTTTTCTAGGTTGCGGGTTTTTCGTTGGACCTCGGCCTTCAGCCGTCTGTAGAGCTGCTTTCTCGCTCTCGAGTTGGGTTGCTGTTTTAAATTCAGAAATGGCTTGCACTTGCGGATAATTAATTCCTGGATCTCCTGGTCGTTCTCGTCAAACCAGTCTTGGTGTTTCCTGGTCGAGTGACTGAGCATCTCTACGCAGGTGCTGATTATGGAGGCCTTGAGGGCAGACCAGGCGCTGTGGGCACCCTGGGTCATTGAGGGTCGCCAGGTTGGGAGTGAGGCGCTGGCTGAATAGGGTTTTCTTATCAGGGTCCTTGAGTGCCTCTGCATTGATTTTCTGTGGCATTATTTCTGTTGCCGTCGCTACAACTACAAGAGAAATGCAGGGAACAGCACCAAGCCTTGTACATGGCCTTCTTTGACCTCACAAAGGCCTTTGACACCATCAACCATGAGGGATTATGGAGTGTCTTCCTCCGTTTCGGCTGCCCTCAAACGTTTGTCACCAACCTCCGTCTGCTCCAAGATGACATGCAAGCCATGATCCTGATCAATGGATCCACCAACGATCCAATCCACGTCTGGATCGGGATCAAGCAGGGCTGCATCATCGCACCAACGTTCTTTTCGATCTTCCTTGCTGCAATACTTCATCTCACCCTTAGTAAGCTCCCCATTGAAGTGGAGCTAAATTATAGAACAAATGGGAATCTGTTCAACCTGCCCCGCCTCCAGGCCAGATCCAAGGTCGTACCATCCTGTCATTGAACTACAGTACGCAGATGACGCTTGCGTCTGCGCACACTCGGAAGCCACACTCCAAGCCATCGTCACACCTTCACCGAGGCGTACGAGAGCATAAGCCTTGTGCTAAACACCCGTAAAACAAAGGTCCTCTACCAACCTGACCCCGGCACACAGCAGTGCCACGCGCCCCCTCCACGCCCCCCCCCCGATTATCAAAACCCACAATAAGGCCTTGGCCAATGTGGACCACTTTCTATACCTTGGGAGCCTACTGTCAGCAAGAGTGGTCATTGATGATGAGGTCCAACACCGCCTTCAATGCGCCAGCGCAGCCTTCAGTCACCTGAGGAAGAGTGTGTTTGAAGACCAGGACCTCAAATCTGGCACCAAGCTTATAGTCTACAGGGCAGTAGTGATACCCGCCCTCCTGTATGGCTCACAGACGTCGACTATATACAGCAGGCACCTCAAAGCACTGGAGAAGTACCACCAGCACTGCCTCTGCAAGATCCTGCAAATCCACTGGCAGGATAGATGCACCAACGTCCGTGTTCTCACTCGGGCCAACATCCCCAGCATAGAGCGTGGTCAATGCTTCGATCAGCTCAGTTGGGCGGGCCACATCATCCACATGCCTGACTCGAGATTCCCAAAGCAAGTGCTCTACGTGAAGCTTCGACACGGCAAATGAGCCCCAGGTGGGTAGTGGAAACGCTTCAAGGACACCCTCAAAGCCTCCATGATAAAGTGCAACATCCCCACCGACACCTGGGAATCCCCGGCCCATGACCGCCCAAAGTGGAGGAAGAACATCCAGGAGGGCGTTGAGCACCTCGAGTCCCATTGCCGAGAACAAGCAGAAACCAAGCGTAGACAACGGAAGGAGCGTGCGTCAACCCAGGCTCCCCGGCCACCCTTTCCTTCAACCACTGTCCCGCATTGGACTCTTCAGTCACCTGAGAACTCACTATTAGAGTGGAAGCAAGTCATCCTCGACTCCAAGGGACTGCCTATGATGATGACATTGGCTCCCGGATAAGCAATGCCTCGATTTCAAAATTCTCATCCTTGTTTTCAGATCTCTCCATGGCCTTGCCCCTCCCAATCTCTGTAATCTTCTCTAGCCCCATAGCCCCACACCCCCACCCCCCATGATGTCTGCGTTCCTCTAATTCTGCCCTCTTGAGCATCCCCGATTGTAATCACTCAACCACTGTTGCCTGCGCCCAACCTCTGGAATTCCCTGCCTAAACCTCTCTGCCTTTCTACCTCTCTTTCCTCCTTCAAGATTCTCATTAAAACCTATCTCTTTGACCAAGCTTTTGGTCATCTGCCCTAATATCTCCTGTGGCTCAGTGTCAATATTTCTTTGTCTTGTAATACTCCTGTGAAGCAACTTGGGACTATATAAATACAAATTGTTGTTATTCTCCTAGAGTTTTCTCCCTTTTTCTTTACACCCTGCAGTATCCTGGGGTGAGACAGTAGGCATGTGAATTCCTCCTGGAGCCTCTGCTAATGGACCTTGAAAATTGGCTACCAAGAGGAGCATGAACATGGCCCAGGGAGACTCTCGCTGTGGTTCATCCCCCTCTCCCCACCACCAATATTCCCTCTAAGCTGCGCCCGTACGTGGCCACACAGTAATCCGCAAGGCCCTGTGCAGCCTGCTCACAAGCTTTTACATTGGAAATGCCGTGCATGCGCAGAAGTTTAAAGGGACCACGCATTGAAAGAGACAGGCCTCACATAACATGGTGAGGTCTACAGGGAAACCTGTCCACCAGCTGAACCTGTTCTTCAAAACCCCCTCCCCCTTCCACCTCGGCGAGCCCACCTGGTATCTACTGACCCCCACCCCACGACGTCAAAGTTGGAGAGGCTAATTTGCACTGCAAAGTGTATGGTGTGGCAAGCTGTGACTAAATACAAGGCACTCACTCATTTCCTGTAGTTTAGGTAATTAAATTCTTTTGGTTTATGATCATTACTAGGATCCCTTGAATAGATTATGATCTTGCAATTCATTTACGTGCATCCATTATTCTCTTTTTCTTGTAGGAAATTAAAGTAATCCATGTAAAAAGCAAAACAGGATTATTCTGGCAGGTACAGAAAGTTTGTTTGTCTCTGCCTTTGAAAACAACAATAGGATTAAAGGTTCTTCGCGTTAGCACAAATAAATGCTTCTGAGCTCCTGGCACCGTGGATACACCATGCCATGGAAAGTAACTGGTCATAGGTAAATAATGTATGTTGCCATTCAAAATGGTGCTGCGGTTTTCTTCAATACCTGTGCTTCTAGGGGGGAGGGGGGGGGGAGGTGCACGGACATTTCAGAGTCTTCTCTTGAGAGATTTGGGTCGGAATTTGCTGCAATGGCACATCTCACGGCAAATACCATTAATTGGATTTTTTTAACCTCACTGTTCATATCGCGTTAATTTGTTGCCGCAAATAATGGCAAGCACCATTAATGCATTATTATCTCAGCAATTGATCGCCCGTTAAATAAGTTGTGCAGAATACATTGTTGGGTAAATTGATGGAAGTGGGCGTTTGTTCTACTAATGGAGGTTTGGGAGTGCAGTGAACTTTATAGTGACTGAGGCAAGGGCTGCATTTGCAGGTCCCTCTCCCTCCGATCACCTATTAATAGCAATGTGTGTGTGGAGATGTGAGCAAGTGGATTGCTTCCTGTAATTCACTGGAATATATTTCTTGCTACTCTATATTTTCAATATTGTTTTGGTTCGGAATATACAAAACAACAATTCTCAATTTCCTTTGCTCTTTGGGCATGAATGGATTGGTGCCGAGATAAAATACATAGAAGGGTGCATCTCTGTGGAGAATGCAAATACAATTAGGGTGAAATTGCTCTACTCCCCAGAAACCCTATAAATAAACACACTGGTAAGTATGTCACTGAATACCAAGTGGTTTAACGATGTAAGCTATAAATGGCAATCATTAGTTCAATCATGAGCATTATTAATATTTTCTATTCTTTAACCACTTGGTGTTGATGACGTTCATGCATTTTATTTTGTCAAATGTTGAATTAGTCTCATTACACATTCAACTACATTGTCTTAAAATTTGCCTCATCAACATATTTTCTCAAACACATTTATTTTGTAATATACAAATTCTATTCTGTGTCTGTCACCTGGCACAAGTTTACATATTCAAAACAATGAATTCAACACAGTGTCTTAAAAACTTTCCCACACTTTAGAAGGCATTTCTAGTTCCAAGTAAAGGCAGATATCGTTTCAGTTTGGATTATGATACAGCACCTTAGGATAGCTGGAATGCATTCTCTCCTGCAAGGAATCTGCTACTTTATACCTGGACGTATCAAGTATCAGATTGATTCTAATATTTCAGCTTTTATCTTCGCACCTTGTAAATTTGATGTTTTTGCTGCACTGTATGAAGGATGAATGGAATAAGGGGGAATTACAAATATATCCATTTGTTAAACCATATTTATTTTTGATAAATGGTTTGGAAAGTATTGTGTATCCATGCATGAGAAAATTAATGGAAAAAATTGATTCCCCACTTGCTACGATTGAATTCAGGCAGTCTGACACTCAGAGCACTGAATACTCAGCTCACAGTGTCGGGTCTGGCTGCCTGGCTCTCCAAACCAGTTGCCTAAACTAGCTGGATGTCGCTGATGAAAAGGCTGGTCAAGTTGTACGCCCTGCTTAGTTGCAGGATGGGACATTCACCCCTGCAGAGTTTACCCTCCCATTTTTGGAGTGGAGGAAATTCGGTGGTATGTGGCGTGAAGACTTTCTCATCTTTCTATGTTCTTTTAATGCAGTCGAGACGCTTTGGGTGGTTATTATGAATATAATGATGTCGGAAGTTGCCAAGAGGTTATCCACCTGTACCACCTGCTGTGGTCGTCGACGATCCTCAACATCGTGGGTTTATTTCTTGGAATCATCACAGCCGCAGTCCTTGGTTCCTTTAAAGATATGGTATTGAACTTTCTCAGCTTTATTTTTGCAAGCAATTGTGGAATATAGGGCCCAAGTTTGACACCCGTTTTTCGCGCCAGAAAGTGCGCCTAAAAAAAAAAACTTGCCTATTCTTCGGCTCCCTGAAGGCCCTCTGGAGCTGGGCGCTGAAAACAGTGCCGGGACCTCTGCACATGCGCGCTACAGTGGGCACGCATGTGCAGTAGCTCCAGGCGCCCAAAACTGTAAGAGGGGCCCGAAGCACGCAGCCCCTAGCCCTGGCCGAATGGCCTCACTAGGGCTGCGTGTATAAGGCTCCTCCCACCCGACCAGACCCCCGCTCTCTTTCTCCCCCCCCCCCCCCCCCGGACCTCCGCGACTCTCTTTCTTTCTTTCTCCCCCCCCCCCCCCCCCTCTTCCCTGGACTTCCGCGACTCTCCCCCCACCCCTGGACCTCCACGACCCCCCCCCCCCCCCCCGAGACCCGACGCCACCTACCTGTAAATCCAGCCTGAAGTCTTGGGCCCGGCCGTTCAGCCTCCTTCTCTCCCTTCCCCCCCCCGCCTCTCCTCCCCCCCCCCCCCCTCTACTTTCCTCCCTCCCTCCCTTCTCCCCCTCCCTCCCTTCCCCTCCTCTCTCCTTCCCTCCCTCTCTCTCTCCTCTCTCTCTCTCTCTCTCTCTCTCTCTCTCTCTCTCTCTCTCTCTCTCTCTCTCTCTCTCTCTCTCTCTCTCTCTCCTTCCCTCCCTCTCTCCTTCTCTCTCTCTCTCTCTCTCTCTCTCTCTCTCTCTCTCTCTCTCTCTCTCTCTCTCTCTCTCTCTCTCTCTCTCTCTCTCCTCTCCTTCTTCTCCCCCTCCCCTCCCTGTCAGAAACACAGAGAGTGAAAGACACACACTGGGGGGGAGGGGCGTCCCAGCACGCTGTTGGAGGACTCTCGGTGCTGCAGTCGGTAAGTAGAAAATGTTTTATTTATTTACTTTTTTTAAAAATTATTTTTTATAAAATTTTTTTGATTGATTTATTGATGTATTTATCATTTTATTATTGATGATGGCTCTTTATTTGTAAAACTGAAGTGTTTAATGTTTGTAAACTTTCCTTTAAACCCCCCCCGCCCTCCCATTCCCTACGCCTAATTTGTAACCTACGCCTGATTTTCTAAAGTGTAGACAAGGTTTTTTCGAACGCACAAAACTCTTCACTTACTCCATTCTAAGTTAGTTTGGAGTAAGTTTTCACTGCCTAAACTTTGAAAACAGGTGTAAGTGGCCGGGCACGCCCCCTTTTGGGAAAAAAAATGTTGTTCCAAAGTGAAACTGTTCTAACTGACTAGAACTGGAGCAAACTAAATGCCGAGAATTCAAATTTCTAAGATACTCCATTCTAAACCAGTTGCTCCAAAAAAACAGGAGCAACTCAGGCCAAAACTTGGCCCCAATATCACGTTGGCTGCAGTGTCATTTTTTTTTTTGAGAGGTAGGAATAAGTAAAAACTTGCTTTCTCCTTTTTGGAGCGGATGTGGAGGAAGATCTCCCTCCAATCCACTCCAGACACTTGACCACATAATCTGGGCAGACACTCCTAGTGCAGTACTGAAAGAGTGTTGCATTGTCGAAGTGCCGTCTTTAGGATGAAACGTTAAATCAGGCGGATGTAAAAGATCCCATGGCACTATATTGAAGAAGAGCAGGGGAGTTATACCTGTTGTCCTGGCCAATATTTATCCCTCAATCAATATCACTAAAACAGATTATCTGGTCATGATCACATTGCTGTTTGTGAGCTCTTGCTGTGCACAATGTGATTACACTGAAAAGTACTTCATTGGCTGTAAAGTGCTTTGTGATGTCCTGCGTTCATGAAAGGCCCTATATAAATGCAAGTTCTTCTTTTAATCACATAGCATTCTCCAAACAAGCTCACGGGTCTTTTCTAATCCCGCCCAATAACTCAATCTTGGGAAGTTTTGTAGCAACCTTTTAAATGATGTGCTGCTCTTGCTCTGATTTCCCCACCTCCCCGGCCCCCTCACAGTGAGTAAGTGCTACTTTTCCCAGAGGGCACACCATCTCCGCAGCAGTCCTTGGCCAGTCCCTCTGGCGACTCGTCACATTCTGCAATTCTGCATTATTTTGTGCTCATGTAATCCTCCGGAATTTCTTCTGTTGTGATTAAATGTGTGTGAGTAATGCAAAGGGCATTCATTGTTGGATTCAAAAGAAAAGCTATACAAATGATTTATTACCTTGTTCGCAGTAGCTATGCCCCCGCGTGAGAAGGAAACTTTTTATTTTACTGCCTCTTTAATCAGAACTGGACAGGAAAAGATCATCTTTTGCACAAAAATTCATCAAAATAATGTACAGAATACTTTCCTTAAAAATTGAGGTAAAACAAAAAAGAGTCATAAGAACATAAGAATTAGGAGCAGGAGTAGGCCATTTTGTCCCTCGAGTCTGCTCCGCCATTCAATAAGATCATGGCTGATCTTCTACCTCAACTCCACTTTCCTGGCCTATATTATCCCTTTTAAAGTGAATTTGGAGTTGTGATTTTTTTTTTTTTGCTGATCTTTATAGTGTCTGAGGTCAAAGATTGGTCTTTGGAACAGAGAAGGCTGAGGGGAGGCTTGATTGAGGTGTATAAAAATATGAGGGGCCTGGATAGAGTGATGGGAAGGACCTGTTTCCCTTAGCAGATGGGTCAACAAGGGGGGGCATAGATTTAAAGTAATTGGGGGCGGAGGTTTAGAGGAGATATGAGGGGAAACGTCTTCACCCAGAGGGTGGTGGGGGGGTCTGGAACTCACTGCTTGAAAGTGTGGTAGAGGCAGAAACCCTCACCATATTTAAAAAATACTTGGATGTGCACTTGAAGTGCTATAACCTACAGGGCTACGGACCAAGAGCTGGAAAGTGGGATTAGGCTGGATAGCTCTTAGTCAGCTGGCGTGGACACGATGGGCCAAAATGTCCTCCTACCGTGCTGTAAATTTCTATGATTCTATGATTGTGGTTGTTTGGTGGGGGCGGGGGCAGGAAGCTGGAATTAAAGTAATTGTAAATCTGGATTCAGCCCAGGCCTTTGGGTGGGCATGCCTTGTATGGACTATCTTCTAGCAATTCAATGATGCTGCACCTGCCAAAGCGTGCAGCGTGTGCGCACGCCTTCTGAACCAGACGAGCTTGGCCGCCATATTGGCGTAGACATCAACAAAGACATCCGGGGCCTAGGCCTGAATTTTTTTTTGTTCACGGGGTGTGGGCACCACTGGCAAGGCCAGCATTTATTGCCCATTCCTCCTTGCCCCTGAGAAGGTGGTGGTGAGCAGCCGCCTTGAACCGCTGCAGTTTTTCCCAGTGGTTTGATACAACTGAGTGGCTCGCTAGGCCATTTTGAGAAGGGAAGTTAAAAGTCAACCACATTGCTGTGGGTCTGGAGTCATATAGGCCAGACCAGGTAAGGGCGGCAGATTTCCTTCCCTGAAGGACATTAGTGAATCCGAAGGAGTTTTACGACAATCCGGTAGGGTTATGGTCACCATTACTGATGCCAGCTTTTTATTCCAGATTTATTTAATTAATTGAATTTAAGTTCCCCAGCTGCCATGGTAGGATTTGAACTCATGTCTCCGGATCATTGATCCAGACCTTGGGATTACTGGTCCAGTAACATAACCACTATGCTACTGTTCCCATAGAAACAGGCTTTATGTCCTTTGCACATGCAAATAAGGGATCTGCTGGCTAGAACCAATTTCTAGGCCCAGATTCCACTTGGAAGATACGGAGTATTCAGCTTGGTGCTGATTTATGATCACTAGCTTCAACAACAACAACAACAACTTGTATTTATATAGTGCCTTTAACCTAGTGAAACTTTCCAAGGCGCTTCACAGGAGTATTAGGAGACACAAAATTTGACACCGAGCCACATAAGGAGAAATTAGGGCAGATGACCAAAAGCTTGGTCAAAGAGGTATGTGTTAAGGAGTGTCTTGAAGGAGGAAAGTGAGGCAAAGAGGTTTAGACAGGGAATGCTAGAGCTTAGGGCCTGAGCTCCGGCATAGCTATCAGAAAACTAAATTAGTATCCTAATTTATAATATCTGACTAGAATTGCAACAGAGCCCCATAAGGTGAGTACATCACTCAGGATGGTGCTCAGCCATTCAGACCAGGAATAGCTCGAATTCAGTCCAGATTCTGTGCTAATTTAGCTGATGAGGTGATGGTAGGATATTACAGTTAGTCTCCATGTCTCTCGGGTAGGCAGAGAACATTCAACCTGGATTCCTGCTCCCAATTACTATTCAGTGACCTCCACGAGAAAGTACTTATGGGTGGCTGTTAATGCAGACAGCACTGACGCCTCATTTACTGACTGCTTCTAAGTATGAAATGCAACCCACACGTAAGTTTGTGTTTGTATTTTCCACACAAAGGGTTGTAGAAATCTGGAATTCTCTCCTCCCAAAAGG
This sequence comes from Pristiophorus japonicus, assembly GCF_044704955.1. Classification (NCBI taxonomy): domain Eukaryota; kingdom Metazoa; phylum Chordata; class Chondrichthyes; family Pristiophoridae; genus Pristiophorus; species Pristiophorus japonicus. Next base: position 47,130,627 of record NC_091982.1, read on the forward strand.
CTGTGGATGCTGGGGGGACAATTGAAGCTTGAGCGATAGATTTTTGTTAGATATAGAGCTGCGGTGGGGAAATGGAGTTGTGGTACAGATCAGCCATGATCGAATTGAATGGCAGAGCGGGCCTGAGGGGTTGAATGGCCTCCTTTCTGTTACAATGCAGTGAGTTACCGGAAAGCTGCTCGCACATGTGGAATGGGGCCCTGGTGTGAGCCTGCACCTTGAGAAAAGCAAAAGATGAAATGTTTTTTTAAAGTGCTAAGACAAGACATTTCTAGAGTGTTGCGATCTCGTCACGTCGGGCAGGTATTGTCATATAAAATGCCTTGGAGACATACTTCTGAGTTGTGCAGTGCCAGGTTACCAGCTGCCTCTTCACAGTGCTATAACTACTACGGAATCGATTTATCATGCTGGCTTCAAAGTGTTAAGACCGTGTGATAAATGGGCAGATATTGCTACTTGTTTCTTCCCTCAGCAAGTGTTAGCCTGACGGCAGTGATTAGCACACTTGCAAAGCATAATTAGCAATTGGGTTGAGTGAACAGTTTAAAATGAATTTGGTCTTTAAAAGAATGTGGTTTCTGTAATGTTTTTCTGTTTCCTCTAAGCTCTTCAATTTTTAAAAAAATTCTCCTATTGGTTATCTTCATGTGAAGAAGCAAAAATAAATTCTGATGATGAAATAGGACGTAGGGGGCTGTGTGCTACTTTCAGTTTTGAAAAATAACTCTGACCTTGTTAAAGAATCTGTACCAAAAGATGTGTCTATTACAAGCTAAGTGCTCATCATGATTGAGAAGTCATGTATCATTTGGGACGAGTGCCTGCGTTAACCCAATAAAGACATGACCAAGGCTGTGATGCATTGAATAATTGGTCAAATTTAAATAATATTCATTTAGAAGTATCGCATGTGAAGAGCTTTTTTTTTTTAAATTCCCCTTTTCTACAGTATTAAAATACCACTAACCTCTTCATTGAAGGGTCTCTGTATCCCTGGACTAGGGAGAGATAAAATCAGCAAGGGCTCCCTGGTCACTATCCGGTGACCAATACAGGAAAGTCCGTGGGTTAGATCTCGACTTTAAGTGGTCGTGGTAAAACTCACTGTTTTGCACTGTCGCACAAAGTCACAAGCTACATCCATGTGTGTGCATTGGGTGATGACAGGATCTAGCTCGTCTGTAATGCCACTACACAGTCAAACAGCCTTGCCAATCCTCACTGTCTAGGCTGCCGTGGAAAGAGCAGCAATTTTGACAAGGTATTAGAGGGCTTCCATGGCCGGTGGAGCCAAATCCCAACGTGAGTCATTCTGTTCAGTATGGCAAGAAGATTGGGAGCGCTGGAAGGGGACAAGTGATTTCTCAAACTGCCTCCCTTGCTCTCGAACCAGGAGGATGTTAGTTGAGTAGCTATAGTGTGCCATCAGGAGTCACGGCCAGACCCCTTCAACATTGAATCAGATATCTTCAATAGAACCTCCCAGTGGCTAAGTTATTAAAGAAAGAAAGACTTGCATTTATATAGCACCTTTCTAGACCACCGGATGTCCCAAAGCATTTGTTTTAGAGCCAATGAAGTACTTTTTGGAGTGTAATCGCTGTTGTAATGGAGGAAATGCAGCAGCCAATTTGCACACAACAAGCAGCAATGTGATGATGACCAAATAATTTATTTTTGTTACGTTAATTGAGGGATGAATATTGGCCAGGACACCGCGGATAATCCCCTTGCTCTTCTTCGAAGTAGTGCCTTGGGATCTTTTACATCCACCTGAGAGGGCAGACGGGGCCTCGGTTCAACGTCCAAAAGTGCAGCACTCCCTCAGCACTGTACTGCCGTGTCAGCCTAGATTTTTGTGCTCCAGTCCCTGGAGTGGGACTTGAACCCACAACCTTGAAACTCGGAGGCGAGAGTGCTGCCCACTGAACCACAGCTGGCACTGCTGTAAAGGTACTGCTGAGTTTGGAATTGAGATATAGAAGCAGGAAGGTCCCAAGATTGTTGGCCAGTCTGTGCGATTTAGGTGGCCTCAGCAAGTGCAGCATTTAGTGTGCTGCAAATGGTCCCAAGCCCCCACTGGGCGATGAAATGTGGAAAAGTAGCCAGGTGCCCTACTCTAATCACTATCCACTCATTCGTGCTGGAAATTGTCAAGCCCGCTGATGTTCACTCGCTAGGCTCGAACATATCCCTAGGACCTATTTCCCCTATCAGAGAGGTCAATAATCAGGGGGCATAGATTTAAAATAATGGGTTGAAGGATTAGAGGGAAGTTGAGGAGAACTTCTTTCCACCCAGAGGGTGGTAGGGGTCTGGAACTCGCTGTCTGAAAGGATGGTAGAAGCAGAATTGCTCATCGCATTTAAAAAGTGCTTGAATATGCAATTAAAATGCCGTAACCTATAGGGCTACGGACCAAGAGCTGGAAAGTGGGATTAGGTTTTTTTTGGCCGGCATTGACAAGGTGGGCCGAATGGCCTCCTTCTGAGCCACAAATGATTCCATGATTTGAGGAGTACCAGACGGCAGCTGGTATCCGAATGTACCCCAGCATGGGACGGTGCGGGCAGGAGTGCGGAATTTATCATTTCTTGTATGAATAATTTTAAACTACAGCTCACGTATACAACTTTAAAACACTTTTAAGTAAAATCATTCCTCCTGCTTTTTAGTCCGCGTGCATTGGAGAAATATTTAAACATTTCTTGCATCTCGAATAATATTGTGGGAGCGTTCCCATTGGAAGAACACTTTTTCAGTTGACTCTGCACATCCCAGTTATCTGTCGTCTCATTGGCAGTGTGGGTTGATGGCAGGCAATGGTGATTGTGATGCCTTTTATGTGGTCAAATTTCAGAAATAAAATATTCAAGTATGCAAATAGCACAAAATGGTTTTATTCTAAAAAATTACATCAGCCTTTGATTTCACCCACATCACCCTGAGAACTGCTTAACTGAAGTAATTTGGTGAAAAACTTTTAAGCAGTTTATCGGGAAGTCGCGATTTCAAAATTGATTTAGGATGAGTTCACCCCTGTTGCACCCATGTGGTTTTATGTCTCTTTCTCTGATATTACTCCAGCAGACCCCTACTGCTTCTCGTGTTACCCATGCACCTGAACCACCACCTCCACCCATAATGTATGATCCTGGACAGCAGGTACTGGCCTATACCAACTTTTACCCTGAGCCTCCACACCTGCCACCTTACAGCCCATATGATATTCAGGTACTTGTCTGTTGAACTGTTTAGATAATATCGCTGCCCCTTCTTCCAATACCTTATCCACTTCACTAATGAAATGTATTTATTTCTGTAATATTTGCTGAGTGTTTGTTCTTTAAATCTTGCTATTCTTTGATACCAAACTTTTTGCCAGTGCTTTAAGATTAATGCAGTGCCGGCTTGTCCAATAGGTGAGCGCAAAGCATGATGGCACTGAGCCATATGGACCAGAAGGATCCCAGACTTGTTGCTTGGTCTGTGCTATGATAGCTGATCTATGTAGCCATGTTACAATTGGCCTCAGCATACTTGGGCTTCAAAGGGTAAGAAAAGTCAGATAGTATACTTGGACCACACTTGGAGTACTGTGTCATCATCATCATAGACAGTCCTTCGAAATCGAGGAAGACTTGCTTCCACTCTAAAAGTGATTTCTCAGGTGACTGTACAGTCCAATACAGGAATTACAGCCTCTGTCACAGGTGGGACAGACAGTGGTTGAAGGAAAGGGTGGGTGGGTAGTCTGGTTTTCCGCATGCTCCTGCTGCTGTCTGCGTTTGGTTTCTGCATGCTCTCGGCGATGAGACTCGGTGCTCAGCATCCTCCCGGATGCTCTTCCTCCACTGCATACGGTTCTGGTCACCATATTATAAAAAGGATATAGAGGCACTGGAGAGGGTGCAAAGAAGATTTACAAGGATGATACCAGAAATGCAAGGTTTATACCTAATTAGGAAAGGATGAACAGGCTGGGTCTCTTTTCTCTTGAAGAGAAGGCTGAGAGGTGACCTAATAGAGTTCTGTAAAATGATGAAAGCAGATTCAGAGAGAATGTTTCCACTTCTGGGAAAGAGCAAAACTAAAGACCATCAATATAAGATAGTCACCAGGAAACTCAGAAGAAACTTATTTACCCAGAGAATGATGAGAATGTGGAACTCGCTACCTCAGGGAGTAGTTGAAGTGAATAGTATAGATGCATTTAAGGGAAGGCTAGATAAGCATATGAGGGAGAAGGGAATAGAGGGTTATGCTGATAGATTTAGATGAGAAAAGACAGGAGGAGGCTCAAATGGAGCATAAACGCTAGATGGACTGGTTGGACCAAATGGCCTGTTTCTATATATCCTATGTTATCTTATATAATCCTAGGGTTCCTGCACTTGATCTGGTAAGTATGTCAGAATGTATAGATGTCGGGTGAGACTAGTATCAGGCTCTACTGTCCTGAATCCTACAGTCAAATATCATGCCACGACTTGTGATGGGGAGAATTGCCCTTCTCCTCTCAACAAGCCCGGATTCAACAGATGGATACCTTGGATAAGTTTCAATGACTTTAATTCCAACACGTGCAGGGAGAGCATCTCACTTCTCAGCCGTCTGAGCGAGGATCTCCAACGAGCTGTTCAAATAGCACCTTAATTATACAGGTTTTGGCACGAGTGTCCTCGTGGACAGACCTTAACAGTGATGTGATTGGTTGTACCAACGCATGATCAAATACCCATTTGTTCCCTTCTTCCTGGTGTCACTCATCTTATATTATTATATGGTTATATTAGTTCCTCTTTGGATGTTCTTTATTGCTCCCTTGAGCCCGAGGTCAATGAGTGGTCATCTTGTGTACGTGTGGTTTTAAGCATACCTTTTGTTTAGCCAGCTCAGGGCCTCCATAATAGCCAGATAACATCTTTGATATTCAATCTTGCTCTTGCAATCCCTCCTTTTGGCCCTTGGCTATATACCCCAAGATAGGTCAATGTGCCGTCCCCTCATTATTTCATCCAAAGGGGAAGTGATATTGTCAGCTTAATCCGTTCGTCTGGGTGGCCAAGCCCTTACTTTCGGCTGGCTTCTCGTATCTCTTTCCCTTTACACACCATTTATCTGCTTTATAGATTTTTCCTTAGATACTAAAGGTTTAGTTTCTTCTAAGGTTTTTATGGGGGCCTGAGCTATGGCTTTCCTCATCCGTCGTTTACATCTCCAACATAATTCAATCTAAAATATCATTAAAACCACACATTGCACAATCACCAATACTTGGGATATTATTCTCATCCAGAGGCGCACCTGCACATTTAGTCCAAAGTTCCAAAGCCTCGCATATCAGGGTTGGTTTGCCAACATTTCTTTAATGTCCTTCTGGAGTTTGTCGATCTTCTTCATCAGGATGATGTACTTCTGCCGTTGTTCATGGATGCCCTGTTCCAACATAGTTTGTTCTTCACTAAGTCTGGGTATAATGTCGTCCTTGTGGTTCCTCGAAACCTTTATATCCTGCTTTAATAGTGTCCACCACCGTCCCATTGATAGACTCTCCTTTCAATTCTGGATATATGATTTATCCCTGAATATCGACAACTTATTTTGGCGCAAAGCAGAAGTCGGTGGTCATGATAGGGCAGTGGGTAACTCCCCCCACCGTCACTGTTGACTGCCGTGGTGCTCACACACCATCCTACCTTCCCTTGTGAGGCTGCAGTCGTTTCAGAGTCCAATGTCAACTATGTGACACTCAATAAACATCCTTCTGTTCGGCTATATCCACAGTCGTTGTTATCGAGGTCTGGGTGCTCACGGCATAAAACAACTTGATTATTCTTATAACAATCTTTAATATAGACACCTTTTGGTATTTTTTCCCTTTTTTAATTACGGACTGGTGCAATTTGTGATACCGCACACTGGTCTGATTCCTAATTTCTCCTATATCACTTACTTGGTACAATATGTTGCCCTTTGTCACGTCGTATTGTGGTATTGATAAAACAAACCCGATTATATTCTGATGTCTGGTTACACACCTGTTCTTAGTGACCCAGGTATGGCTATTCCTCCGGGTACTGAAGTTGCATGATCAGCCATGATCATATTGAATGGCAGTGCAGACTCGAAGGGCCGAATGGCCTACTCCTGCACCTATTTTCTATGTTTCCATGTTTCTCACAGGCTTGGATATCATTCTTGTCCAATGTCCATTTAGCAAATACATCATTGGTCATCCAGTCCGGCACCTCCCCATTCTGGAGTTGTTCTAGGTTATGTTCTACTGTATTGAGCATCCAAGCCCCATATCCCGCACAAACTATCTCGGTCGCCATTCTTTTACTCATAGTTTGTCCAGCCTGGTTATCAAATGTATCGTTTTTGCATGGTCACGCAATGTAAGGGCAACCTGTAGCAGTTCCCGTTCCACCCCATCCCCCAGCTGGGCCTGTATTTTCTTGTCGTCATCTCTCCTTTCCAGCAGTCCTTTGAAGGTCTGTGTGAGGGTGATGACCTGCTCTTCTATTGTTTGAAGATCTATTGTATTAACCGTCAACGCCTGGCGCGTATCCCGCGTCCACCATTTCTAATATTCCTCTCTCTCTCCTCCCGCCTTTCCTGTTTTTGTTCCCCTTTTTTTACGTTGAACTTCATAGTCTTGGATTCAGACCCCTCAAGGGCTCTTAGGGTTAGGTTTTTATCTAAGCTTATAGTTTTCTTACCGCAAAACAGTGGGATAGTTATATCCGTTGGGTTTAACAATACCGTAATTACCCTTTGGTGTACCCCGAAGTGGATTTTGTCTTTAGTTCTTTTTATTACTAATTCTCCGCTTGCCCCCTGTGTCATGTTTGGGCATCCTGGGGGTTCTGGGGTCATTGTGGTTGGGGCTATTGTGGTGGTTGGGATCTCTATCTTACACACGAACATTCCCCATAAGGAACCATTACCGCATTGTGATTCCCTGATGGGTATGGGGGTAGTCCCTTCTGCCTCTCTGGTGAGGTTACATCTTACCCACACACGTGTGGATTTTCTTGGTCCGAGCTATTCATGCATGTCCATGATTGGTTCTGCCATGAGTGTCCCTTATCCGGGCTTGTCCGTTCCACTTAAAGTCGCCCCCTTTGGCATTTTCCACAAAAGATTGAGTTTGTAGTAGAAATATTTCCTTGATAGCCTTATGGGCAACTTACTGCTGGGTCATGGTATAAGATGGAGTTACCCAGTATTCCTCCTACTAGGACTAAGGTTCTGTAAAACACAACATGTTTTCCCGGTCGTCACCGGTCAGTTAGGGTCTCATGTTATGCATAATGTTTTAGCTGTGTCCAATGTTTCCACCGTCCGGTTCCACCTATCGCCACACACGGCATGTATCGCTTACCATTATTACCTGGTGAGGGCCTGTCCATTTTGGTGAAAAGCCTGGTTTTTCAGGGTTTATTTTTACCATTAACTTTCTCCCATCCTGTGGTATCTCAGCCTTTTGTTCCTTGCTGCCAGTTTCCAAGTCCTTGATCACTTGCTGATCCCTGGCGTGTGCCTTCGGATCGTGTAATTGTTTACATAATTCCATCACCCATCTCCTCACTCGGTCCCGGTAGGGTCCAACGTCATCACTCCCTGTCACTAGAACCTCAAGTAATCTCATTGCCCTTCCTGTCTATTGTGTTCCTAACACAGATGAGGCTGCACACAGGGAGGTTAAAGTAACAGTGACCTTAGTCTTTAATAAGATACTCCAGAATGAGGAACAGACCTTAAGGGCCGGCTTATATACAGTGCTCCCAAGGGATGCTGGGATTCCTTGGGACTTCAGAGCATGAGCTCCCTGGTGGCGGAACATGGGAGTGCATGCTTTACAGATACACACCACCGTCATTAGTTTGAAATGCGTGGGTCCGGTTTGGAGTTGCCCTTAACTTGATTAAAATCCGGGGCAGCATATCTACCCATCCCTTCCCTGTCTCGTTGATCACCTTGGCCAATGCATTCTTCAGGGTCCTATTCGTTCGTTCTACTAATCCGGATGATAGGGGATATGTAATTTCTGCCTGATTCCCAGTAGGGCGCATGCAGTGGATGTGGTGTATTTTGACTTTCAAAAAGCTTTTGACAAGGTCCCACACAAAAGATTGATGTGCAAAATTAAAGCACATGGTATTGGGAGGTAATGTACTGACGTGGATAGAGAACTAGTTGGCAGACAGGAAGCAGAGAGTCGGGATAAACGGGTCCTTTTCAGAATGGTAGGCAGTGACTAGTGGAGTGCCGCAGGGCTCAATGCTGGGACACCAGCTCTTTACAATATACATCAGTGATTTAAATGAAGGAATTGAGTGTAATATCTCCAAGTTTGCAGATGACACTAAACTGGGTGGCGGTGAGAGCTGTGCGGAGGACGCTAAAAGGCTGCAGAGTGATTTGGACAGGTTAGGTGAGTGGGCAAATACATGGCAGATGCAGTATAAAGTGGATAAATGTGAGGTTATCCACTTTGGGGGCAAAAACACGAAGGCAGAATATTATCTGAATGTACCTCCCACTTTCCAACCAATGAGACCTGGGTGTCATGGTTCATCAGTCATTGAAAGTTGGCATGCAGGTACAGCAGGCGGTGAAGAAGGCAAATGGTATGTTGGCCTTCATAGCTAGGGGATTTGAGTATAGGAGCAGGGAGGTCTTACTGCAGTTGTACAGGGCTTTGGTGAGGCCTCACCTGGAATATTATATTCAGTTTTGGTCTCCTAATCTGAGGAAGGACGTTATTGCTAAAGAGGGAGTGCAGCGAAGGTTCACTAGACTGATTCCCGGGGTGGCGGGACTGACTTATGAGGAGAGACTGGATCAACTGGGCCTTTACACACTGGAGTTTAGAAGGATGAGAGGGGATCTCATAGAAACCTATAAGATTCTGATGGGACTGGACAGGTTCGATGCAGGAAAAATGTTCCTGATATTGGGGAAGTCCAGAAACAGGGGCCAGTCTTAGGATAAGGGGTAGACCATTCAGGACTGAGATGAGAAGAAACTTCTTCACTCATAGAGTTGTTAACCTGTGGAATTCCCTACCGTAGATAGTTGTTGATGTCAGTTCATTGGATATATTCAAGAGGGAGTTAGATATGGCTCTTACGGCCAAAGGCATCAAGAGGTATGGAGAGAAAGCAGGAAAGGGGTACTGAGGGAATGATCAGCCATGATCTTATTGAATGGTGGTGCAGGCTCGAAGGGCCAAATGGCCTACTCCTGCACCTAATTTCTATGTTTCTATGCTTGTTTCATTACTTTACCTGTGAAGTGTGTACCCTGATCTGAATCTATCTGTAGGGGCATTCCCCACCTAGATATAATTTCTTCTGCTAATATTCTAGCCACCGTCTCAGCTGAGCAATTTCTAGTTGCGAAAGCTTCTACCCATTTTGTGAATTGATCTATTATAACCAAACAATACGTTTTTCCCTGGTGATTGGGCAGTGGGCCCGTGAAGTCTTTCTGCAGGTTTTCCCATGGTCCTTTTGGTTGGGGTTGGTGTCCCATTCTGACCTTTATTTTTCCACCTGGGTTATGCTTTGTGCATGTTAAGCACTTCCTACAATAATTTTCTATATTTCGTCCCATTCCCTCCAACACCAGCATCAGGACATTGAACTCGTCATGCTGGTCTTACCTGTATGCGCATACCCATGGTATATACTCAGTAGATTTTGTCGTATGCACTCTGGGGCTACCACATTACAATCTTTCTTCCAGATTCTGTCCCCGCCTTGTTTAGCTCCCTGTCTTTTCCAGTAGTCATTTTCCTGCTGTAGGGTTACCTCCTGTACTTTAAACATATTTACGTCTTCTGGCCTAAGCGCACAGGCGCTTATTTTAGCCTGTAGGCCCTCTGCTTCTGCCGCTCGCTTAGCTGCCTCATCCACTCATGCATTCCCTTGCTGATGTCTGTCAGTGATTTTCTTATGGGCTTTGATCTTTATTATTGCGCATTCCTGGGGCTGGAGGGAAGCCTTTACCAGTTCCTTAACTATGTTTTCGTGTCGAATTGGTCCTCCCCTCATATAACCTTGCCGACTCCAGGCTACCATATAATCGTGGATCACCCCAAACGCGTATCGGCTGTCTGCATGTATATTTACCTTTTTTACCTTTTGTCTGTGTTAGAGCGACTAATTCGGCCACTTGGCTCCCTTCTAACTGCCCTACTCCCTGTGTTTGCCCTTCACCATCTACTACCGCCCATCCTGTTCGTGGCGTTCCGTCGATGTACCGATGGGACCCATCTACGTAAAGCTCCATGTCCACTCCCTCAAGTGGCTCTTCCTTTTATCGAGCTGCTTTGCTCTGCCCCCTCTATCGGGTTACAGTCATGATCTTGGCCTTCCGTAATGATCCATCCTGCGGAGTTGTTACCGCTATCTTTTACTATTGTTACTGTGCAGCTCGGGGGTATTAGTACCACCTCCCACATCACCCTTCTAGTGTCTGACACTGTTCTCAGTCTCCCCGTGTTTAGTAGCTCTACCAGGGTATGTTGCGTATGTAGGATAATTTGTCCTGACATTACTATGGGTTCACTAATTCTGACTGCCCAGGCTGTGCAGTCGAGAGCAGTTACACATCTAGATAATCCTGCAGCTACAGGTTGTTGCTTAGTGGAGTAATACGCCACTGGTCGTTGCTTGTCCCCATGTTGCTGAGTCACCACCGCATTATAGTGGTTTTTGCTGTGGTGATTATAAATGTGGAAGGGCTTATTCCGTCCCAGGGTGGGGGCACCCATAAGGGTCTGTTTCAGCTGTTGAAACGCTGCTTCTTGTCCGAAGCCCCAATCTATCAGTTCTGGGAGGGCTTTCCCCCTTTTACTAAATCTTGTATGGGCTGAGCCATTTCTGCATATCCCGGGATAAAGTTCCGACAATAATTAAACAGTCCGAATACTACCTGTCTGACTCCCTTTACGGTCCCTGGCTTTGGCATCGTCCTAACGGCCTCCTTCCTATCCTCGGACGTCTGCCTTTTCCCTTGTGTTACTACGTACCTTAGGTACGTGACGTGGCCCTTCCCTATCTGGGCCTTTTTTGGGTTAGCTTTCAGCCCTGCCTGTTGTAGGGCCACAAGCACCTGGTCAATGCCAGCACGTGCTGTTTTTCTGTGGTGGACGCTATAAGAATGTCATCCATATATTGCAAGAGGGTACTTCCTTCCCCTACATCTATTGGCTCCAGGACCCCAGCCAATGTCCAGTGGAATATACTCGGCCTGTTTTGGAATCCTTGGGGCACTCTAGTCCATGTATACTGTTTTCGTCTTAGTGAAGACGAACTTCCCTTGTGATTCCTCGTCTAAGGGTATGGTCCAAAATCCATTTGCTATATCCAGTACGGTGAATATTTTATGTTCCGGGCCTAGGCTATTGAAAATTCTTGTCGGGCTGGCCACGATCGGGTGCTCCCGGGGTGTAACTTTATTTAAGGTGGTATTGTCTATAATCAGCCTATATGAGGCGTCTGGTTTCTTTACTGGCCATACTAATGAGTTGGTCATAGCTATTGTTTATCTCACCACCCTTTGCCTTTCCAATTCTTTCATGATCTGAAAGACAGCTGCTTCAGCGTCGGGCTTCAGTGGGTATTGCCGTTGGGCTTTATGTTCTGGGATCTTGACTGACTCGTGCCCTACCAACTCTCAGACCTGTTTGTGTTGGGCCCATAGGGCAGGGTATAACTGACATATACTTCCCCAGGCGCCCTTTCATTCCCACTTGAGATCTATTGGATGGATCCCAGCCACCCGCTGCTGCTGCTGGCCCGGGTGGTTAAATTTACACTGAGTTTGGTGCTTGTCTCCCCAGACTACTCAGTCACGTGGGGGGGTCTATTAGTACCCCTATTTCCTTTTAATGTTTCTATTCCTAATATGGTGCATTCAGGATTGAGGCAGCACCAAAACTGGGTGGGTAGTATTATCCCCTATACTTCCAATAGTACAATTTCACTTGAAGTTGACTTTCTGTTACCTCCTCCCACTCCTTGTATGCTGATCATGTCCTTGGTAAGGGGTAAGTCTAGATTAGTTATGGATATTGACGCTCCCGTGGCTATCAGCATCTCGCACTGCGCTAACAAACATTCTTGGGTCCTCTCTTTGTGGTCCCACATCTTCACCGGGAGCTGGTAACCCGTATTGAGTATCTGCCAACCGCAGCATACTTATGATGTCCTCGTTAGAAAGCGTATCTTGCGGGGGGTTGACCGCGGAGGCTGCTGAGCTTCTCTAAGGAGCGCTACCACTTCTCCCTAGTCAGGGGTGGTTCTCCTCCTGGGACTCCTCTAATCTGTTCAGGTCCCTGTCCTTCCGCCCCTCCCCTCTTAGCCCAGCATTTCCTCGCTGTATGGCCTAGTTTGTCACAGTTCTGGCATTTCGACCTTGATTGTCCACCCCTCCGTTGAGCCTCCTTTTTCTGCTGGTGCTCTCTACTAAAGTGGCTGCCTTTTCCACAATTAAAACAAGTCAGGGGGCTGCTCATAGTTTTCCTTCCTTACTCGTTCCTTCCGCAGCTGCGGCCACGTGCGCTTCTACCGACTCCTTTCCTTTTCTGAGTAGCATCCAACTCCGATGCCCATCTGGACAAGTCATCATAGTTTTGCATTATGACTAGCCCTGTTTTTAATACGTCTTGGTGTGTAGTACTCAACCCATCTTTGTATATTGTTAGGAATGCTTGATTATCCCTGGTGGGGTTCAGTATTCCCGAATATGCTTGGAAGCTCAACCATTTTCGCTCTGCATAGTCATGTGTGGATTCCCCCTTGTTTTGAGTGACCCCCATGATTATTCCCCAGTTTATGGGTATTGCTCCTGCTACCCGAGATAAGTCTGCTTTAAACATCTGATATTCTGCCTCCGACTGCGCAACATTGGGGGCCATCATCGTACACCAAGTGTCGTCCCTGTATCGTTGTCCCAACTGTTGCCACATTTCTTCAGTCATTTTTGCTCTTACTAACATAGAAACATAGAAAATAGGAGCAGGAGTAGGCCATTTGGCCCTTCGAGCCTGCACCACCATTCAATAAGATTATGGCTGATCATTCACCTCAGTACCCCTTTCTCTCCATACCCCTTGATCCCTTTAGCCGAAAGGGCCATATCTAATACCCTCTTGAATATATCCAATGAACTGGCATCAATAACTCTCTGCGGTAGGGAATTCCACAGGTTAACAACTGAGTGAAGAAGTTTCTCCTCATCTCAGTCCTAAATGGCTTACCCCTTATCTTTAGATTATGTCCCCTGGTTCTGGACTTCCCCAACATCAGGAACATTCTTCCTGCATCGAACCTGTCCAGTCCCGTCAGAATTTTATATGTTTCTGAGATCCCCTCTCAGCCTTCTAAACTCCAGTGAATACAGGCCCAGTCGATCCAGTCTCTCCTCATATGTCAGTCCTGCCATCCCGGGAATCAGTCTGGTGAACCTTCGCTGCACTCCCTCAATAGCAAGAACGTCCTTCCTCAGATTAGGAGACAAAAACTGAACACAATATTCCAGGTGAGGCCTCACTTAAGGCCCTGTACAACTGCAGTAAGACCTCCCTGTTCCTATACTCAAATCCTCTTGCTATGAAGGCCAACATACCATTTGTCTTCTTCACCGCCTGCTGTACCTGCATGCCAACTTTCAATGACTGATGAACCATGACACCCAGGTCTCGTTGCACCTACCCTTTTCCTAATCTGCCACCATTCAGATAATATTCTGCCTTTGTGTTTTTGCCAGCAAAGTGGATAACCTCACATTTATCCACATTATACTGCATCTGCCATGCATTTGCCCACTCACCTAACCCGGCCAAGTCACCCTGCAGCCTTTTAGCATCCTCCTCACAGCTCACACTGCCACCCAGCTTAGTGTCATCTGCAAACTTGGAGATATTACACTCAATTCCTTCATCCAAATCATTAATGTATATTGTAAATAGCTGGGATCCCAGCACTGAGCCCTGCGGCACCCCACTAGTCACTGCCTGCCATTCTGAAAAGGACCTGTTTATCCCGACTCTCTGCTTCCTGTCTGCCAACCAGTTCTCTATCCATATCAGTACATGACCCCCAATACCATGTGCTTTAATTTTGCACAGCAATCTCTTGTGTGGGACCTTGTCAAAAGCCTTTTGAAAGTCCAAATACACCACATCCACTGGTTCTCCCTTGTCCACTCTACCAGTTACCTCCTCAAAAAATTCTAGAAGATTTATCAAGCAGATTTCCCTTTCATAAATCCATGCTGACTTGGACCGATCCCGACACTGCTTTCCAAATGCGTTGCTATTTCATCTTTAATAATTGATTCCAACATTTTCCCCACTACTGATGTCAGGCTAGCCGGTCTATAATTACCCGTCTTCTCTCTCCCTCCTTTCTTAAAAAGTGGTGTTACATTAGCTACCCTCCAGTTCATAGGAACTGCTCCAGATTCGATAGACTGTTGGAAAATGATCACCAATGCATCCACTATTTCTAGGGCTACTTCCTTAAGTACTCGGATGCAGACCATCAGGCCCCGGGGAATTATCGGTCTTCAATCCCGAACACAATTTCCCACCTAATAAGGACTTCCTTCAGTTCTTCCTTCTCACTAGACCCTCGGTCCCCTAGTATTTCCGGAAGGTTATTTGTGTCTTCCTTCATGAAGACAGATCCAAAGTATTTGTTTAACTGGTCCGCCATTTCTTTGTTCCTCATTATAAATTCACCTGAATCTGACTGCAAGAGACCTATGTTTGTTTTCACTAATCTTTTTCTTTTCACATATCTATAGAAGCTTTTGCAGTCAGTTTTTATGTTCCCAGCAAGCTCCCTCTCATACTCTCTTTTCCCCCTCCTAATTAAACCCTTTGTCCTCTTCTGCTGTATTACAAACTTCTCCCAGTCCTCAGATTTGCTGCTTTTTCTGGACAATTTATATGCCTCTTCCTTGGATTTAACACTATCCTTAATTTCCCTTAGCCACGGCTGAGTCACCTTCCCTGTTTTATTTTTACTTCAGACGGGGATGTACAATTGTTGAAGTTCATCCATGTGATCTTTAAATGTTTGCCATTGCCTATCCACCATCAACCTTTTAAGTATCACTCACCAGTTTATTCTAGCCAATTCACGACTCATACCATCAAAGTTACCTTTCCTTAAGATCAGGACCCTAGTCTCTGAATTAACTGTGTCACTCTCCATCGTAATAAAGAATTCTACCATATTATGATCACTCTTCCCCAAGGGGCCTCGCACAACAAGATTGCTAATTAGTCCTTTCTCATTACACATCACCCAGTCTAGGATGGCCAGCTCTCTAGTTGGTTCCTCGACATATTGGTCGAGAAAACCATCCCTAATACACTCCAGGAAATCCTCCTCCACTGCATTGCTACCAGTTTGATTAGCCCAATCAATATGTAGATTAAAGTCGCCCATGATAACTGCTGTACCTTTATTGCATGCATCCATAATTTCTTGTTTGATGCTGTCCCCAACCTCACTACTACTATTTGGTGGTCTGTACACAACTCCCACTAGCCTTTTCTGCCCTTTGGTATTAAACCCTTTTGTCCTCCTCTGCTGTATTATAAAATTCTCCCAGTCCTCAGGTTTGCTGCTTTTTCTGGCCAATTTATATGCCACATCTCAGTTGTGAAAGCTGTGGCATATTCTTATTTCCCGTATTTTCTGTCAAAACTCTTCAGTACTTCATCTCCTCTCTAACTTGGGTAACATTTGTAATAACTTCACTGTGACCCCGGGTGTCAGTGACACATAGGTGGTTTTTATCCGAGGCGCCACGGCGGGAATTGCAGGCGTGCCCGGCAGCCGGTACCGCTGGGACAGCTAGGGTGCCGGGTACTGATTCTACCTTGATTGGGGCTGCCCAAACCTTCTGGTATGGGGGAGGCCCACCTTTTCTTCCCCAATCATCATTGTCTGGATTATATTTGCGAGCCTCATCGGCCAACTCATCCCACTCTGGTCTCCCACTATTCTCGATTTCTTCACTTAAATGTTCCAGTGGGGGATATATTGGTACCGGTGCAGGTAGTGGAATAGGTGGCGCTGTAGGTCGCCCAGTTACTGCTGCACATTTTGTACCATTCCTACTTCTGCCTCGTGCATCTTTTTTATTTTAGCTTTTAGTTCCTGTATTATCTTATCCTTTCTTTCCATCTCTTTATTTTGTTCCCGATAGCAGGCAAATACTACCATATGAGCTCGGTCCCCTTTATTTCTTGGCTGGCACTCCCACCACTTTGCCTGTCTCTCCGGTGGATCGCCTGGTTGCCATCCCTTTTTCTTCATTCCCTCAATTAGTTTCATGGTTTTATCTGCTGGCATTTTTCCTATAGATCCCTCGGGTCACCAGTCATATTCGTCGGCCATTTCTAAGATCGCTAAGCGGCTACCTTTCCCTTAGTGGGCTACTCTTGTATCTCTGTCACGTCTCCTGACCAATACTTGTTCATTAGTACCATGCCCCGGTTGACCGCGCCAGAGCCTACTCATAACCCAAGTCATCCTTATTCCTTGGTCTCTGTCCTCTTCGTGGCTCGTTTATTTGTTCTTTCTACAGATTTCCTCCTTTCCCATAAACAGTTAACAGCTCTAACTTGTAGGTGGTATTTAAAAAGTACTCACCCCAACAGCTGCCACATCGTTTCAGGTCAGCGAGTCTCTCCTGCCAACTACTCCAGTTGATGGGGAGAATCGCCCTACCTTCTCAACAAGCTGGATTCAACAGACCTTGGATAAGTTTCAGTGACTTTAATTCCAACACATGAAGGGGGGAACATCTCACTTCTCAACCGCCTGAGAGAGGATCTCCAACGACCTGTTCAAATAGCACCTTAATTATACAGGGTTTGGCACGAGTGTCCTCGTGGACAGACCTTAACAGTGACATGATTGGTCGTACCAACGCATGATCAAATACCCATTTCTTCCCTTCTTCCAGGTGTCACTCGCCTTATATTATTATATGGTTATATTAGTTCCTCTTTGGATGTTCTTTATTGCTCAATTGAGCCCGAGGTCAATGAGTGGTCATCTTGTGTACATGTGGTTTTAAGCATGCCTTTTTGTTTAGCCAGCTCAGGGCCTCCATAATAGCCAGATAACATCTTTGATATTCAATCTTGCTCTGACACTCTGTCCCTTCTTCCAAGTTGCAATGCAATCAAGATTGCTGATGATACAAAGATGGGAGCAAAGCAATGTGTGAGGAGGACACAAAGAATCTGCAGAAGGACATAGACAGGCTAAGTGAGTGGGCAAAAATTTGGTCGATGGAGTATAATGTTGGCAAGTGTGAGGTCATGCACTTTGGCAAAAAAAAATCAAAGAGCAAGATATTATTTAAATGGGGAAAGATTGCAAAGTGCCGCAGTACAGCGGGACCTGGGGGTACTTGTGCATGAAACACAAAAAGGTTAGTATGCAGGTACAGCAAGTGATCAGGAAGGCCAATGAAATCTTAGCCTTTATTGCAAAGGGGATGGAGTATAAAACAGGGAAGTCTTGCGACAGTTGTACAGGGTATTGGTGAGACCAAACCTGGAATACTGCGTGCAGTTTTTATTTCCATATTTACGAAAGGATATACTTGCTTTGGAGGCAATTCAGAGAAGGTTCACTAGGTTGATTCTGGAGATGAGGGGGTTGACATATGAGGAAAGGTTGAGTAGGTTGGGCCTCTACTCATTGGAATTCAGAAGAATGAGAGGTGATCTTATCGAAACATATAAGATTATGAGGGGGCTTGACAAGGTGGATGCAGAGAGGATGTTTCCACTGATAGGGGAGACTAGAACGAGAGGGCATAATCTTAGAATAAGGGGCCGCCCATTTAAAACTGAGATGAGAAATTTCTTCTGAGGGTTGTGGATCTGTAAAATTCGCAGCCTCAGAGAGCTGTGGAAGATGGGACATTGAATAAATTTAAGACAGAAATAGACAGTTTCTTAAACGATGAGGGAATAAGGGGTTATGGGGAGCGGGTGGGGAAGTGGACTTGAGTCTCTGATCGGATCAGCCATGATCGTATTAAATGGCAGAGCAGGCTCGAGGGGCCGTATGGCCTACTCCTGCTCCTATTTCTTATGTACTATGAGGCTCACCCATCAAGAATAGCTACTTGGGCAAGGCTCGCCAGCCTCATGTAAATGAGGAGAACAAGGCCAACTTAAGAGATACCTTCTAGCAGAGTCTACAGACCACGCCAATCCTTTAATGATGATGTCTGCTTAAGGAGGCAAAGGTTCGGTAAGGAGGCTTCGAAGAAACAGTCACCTGGTGAAAACTAACCTCCAAACATCCTCTCAAACGCCAAAGAACAGACTTGCTTCTGAACACTACACTTCATATCACAAGGTGGTTTTTCTATGTACGTGTTTATTTACAGCAGGCTTCTCGTAACCATTTAAAAAAAAAAAAAAAAAAATTTTTATTCATTTCTGGGATGTGAGTGTCGCTGGCAAGGCCAGCATTTATTGCCCATCCCTGATTGCCCTTGAGAAGATGGTGGTGAGTCGGCTGCTTGAACCACTGTTCTGTGGCGGTTTGGTGCAACTGAGTGGCTTGCTAGGCCATTTCAGAGGGCAGTTAAGAGTCAACCACATTGCTGTGGATCTGGAGTCACATGTAGGCCAGACCAGGTAAGGACAGCAGGTTTCCTTCCCTAAAGGATGTTCGTGAACCAGATGGGTTTTTATGACAATCCGGTAGTTTCAAGGTTACCATTACTGATGCTAGCTTTTTTTTTTAAATTCCAGATTTATTTAATTAACTGAATTTAAATTCTCCAGCTGCCATGGTGGGATTTGAATTGGTGTCTCCGGATCATTAGTCCAGACCTCTGGATTACTAGTCCAGTAACATAACCACTACGCTACCTGCCCCAATGCCTCACTCACTTAAACCTATCCCTATTCTCCGCTACCGTGATACCTGAGACAAGGAACACTTGGCTTTGGCTGTGCTGAGGTACAATGATCCTCTTGGCGGCCATCAACCTAAGAGAACTCTTCCGTTGCCACTGCGGGTACATGGGCAGCCTAGTCCTGTATCTTGACATCTGAGGGGGTGTAACTGGAAAGGTCACGTGGGCTGCCATCGGAAGAGAAGAAGGCAGATACTAGTCATGACACTTGTGCTGGGCCCTGGATCTGAGTGCCCACTGATCAGCAGGAGGGCAGGCCTAATGGTATCAATTAGATGCTGCAGACACCAAGAGATGTAGCCCCGAAACTTTCGTAGCTACAGGTGCAGCGTCCAAATTCCGGAGTTCCGGACTCTGGACCGATTGGTGGCAGGGTCGTCTGGAATCTGTAATATGTTCCGGAACCCGGACTCTGCTGACCTCGAGGACCCTGCTGACCGAGGTCCCGCTGCTGCCTGACCTCTGACCTCGCCTCACCACTGTTGCCCTTGCCTCGGGGCACCTGAACACTTCCTTGGCGGCGGGGCCCCACCCGAACATCTCCTTGGCAGCTGGGCCCCGCCCGACGACCTCATCAATGGGGCCAGCGGCCCGAACAGCTCCTTGGTGAGCAACCCCCCCCCCCCTCCCCCTTTCTGACGTTCTGAAATACCCGGACCTGGGCTCGGGTGTTTCCAGATTCGTGATGTCAGAAAGATGTTCCAAACTCCGCAAAAACGGAGAATCCGGAACGCCCTTGGTCCCGAGGGTTCCGAATTCTGGACGCTGCACCTATACTTGCTATTCTCTCAGTGGTTCTCAAGCCCTGGAGGTCAGCAGTCAAGGCATCCACTTTGGAGGCACTGATCTGTCTGGAAGGCACTGACGAGAAAGACGTTTTTGGTCCTAACACCACTCAAGGTAACACTCTTTTTGTGTTGGATTCTTCTCGGCTATTGGCGCTGACGATGGCATTGGATTTCGCTGTAACCTCTTTCATCTGTCGAAGATCCTCCAAGATGGCACTCAGTGCCTTTGTGTGAGTGTGATGAAGTCCTTACTACAAGGGGGACCAAGGGGTATGGCGAGAAAGCAGGAAGGGGGTACTGAATTTGTATGTTCAGCCATGAACTCATTGAATGGCGGTGTAGGCTAGAAGGGCCAAATGGCCTACTCCTGCACCTATTTTCTATGTTTCTATGTTTCTTCATGGAGCAGGATGCCAGAGAGCTGAGTCCGTGGGCTCAAGAGCCAGGAGCTGACCTCCGCAGAGCCTCTGCTTCCAACTGTCTGATCTCGCTCTCAGAGCTGACTCTTGGTACTGTGAGGGTAATAGATGAAGGAGTGGTGCATATATAATGAGACTGCATGGAAGGCTGTGTGTGTGTTGGGGTGGGGTTGCAGGCAGCTTACCGTGGCTGCTCACGTGGGGTCATTAAACTTCTTCCCGAACTGCAAATGAGTCCTGGGGTTTAAAGAGGGGGCACTCACTGCCATTCGGACCTCCCTCCCTAAGGTGCGGACCACATTTTTGGTTCCTCAGCCTTTGACCACAAACTGATCCCCTCACCCCCCCCCCCCCCCCCCCACTGAGGACATCCAGTTCTGAACGCGCAGTGACACTGTTGAACATTTGGTTATCTGTCGTGTCCCACGCTCTCGATCATTCAAAACTGTCACGTTAAACCACACGGCCAACTAATTCCAAACGATTCTGATGAAGGGTTTAGACCCGAAATGTTAATCTGTCTTTTTCTCTTTACAACATGCTGCCTGACCTGCTGTGTGCTTACGCTGTGTTTATTTTGGATTTACAGCTTTTGTCATTTGTTTTTAAAATTACAAAATTACAAAGCCGTATTTTTTTTCCATTTTCACCATGTCTCAAATGTTGGGTCAGTTTTTTGGGGACGCATGTTCATCCACATTAGCAAACAAAGGAAAATCGGAGGCCGTCAATACAAGGTAGTCACCAAGAAATCAAATAGGGAATTCAGAAGAAAATTCTTTACCTCAAGAGTGGTGAGAATGTGGAACTCACTACCACAGGAAGCGAATAGCATAGATGCTTTTAAGGGGAGGCTAGATAAGCATAAGAGGGAGAAGGGAATAGAGGGTTATACTTAGAAAGTTAGATGAGAAAAGACGGGAGGAGTCTTGAGTGGAGCAAAAACGCCAGCATGGGCTAGAGCATAAGAAATAGAAGCAGAAGTAGGTCATTCGGCCCCTCAAGCTTGCTCCGCCATCAGTAAGATCATGGCTGATCTTCTACCTCAACTTCACTTTCCTGCACTATCCCCATATCCCTTGATTCCCTTAATATCCAAAAATCTATCAATCGCTGTCTTGAATATACTAATGCCTGAGCATCCACAGCTCTCTGGGGTAGAGAATTCCAAAGATTCACCACCTTCTGAGTGAAGAAAATTCTCCTTATCTCTGTCCTAAATGGCCGACCCCTTATTCTGAGACTGTGACCCCTGGTTTTAGACTCCTCGTCCAGAGGAAACAACCTCGCCGTATCTACCCTGTCAAGCCCTGTAACAATCTTTTATGTTTCAATGAGATCACCTCTCATTCTTCTGAACTTGAGAGAATATAGGACTAGTAGACTCACTCTCTCCTCATAGGAATCCCCACATCCCAGGAATCAGTCTGGTGAACCTTCATTGCACTCCCTCTATGGCAAGTATATCCTTCCTTGGATAAGGAAACCAAAACTGTACACAATACTCCTGGTGTGGTCTCACTAGGGCCCTATATAATTACAGTAAGATGTCGTTGCTCTTATACTCAATTCCTCGTAATAAAGGCCAACATACCATTTGCTTTCTAAATTACTTGCTGTACCTGTGTGTTAACTTTGTGATTCATGTACAAGGACACCCAGGTCCCTCTGAACACCAACATTTCCCAATCTCTCACCATTTTAAAAAAATACTCTGCTTTTCTATTTTTCCTACCAAAGTGGATAACTTCACATTTCTCCACATTATATTCTATTTGCCATGTTCTTTCCCATTCACTTAGCCTGTCTATATCCCCTTGAAGCCTCTTTGCACCCTCCTCACAACTTGCATTCCTACCTAGCTTTGTATCATCAGCAAACTTGGATATATTACATTTGGTCCCCTCATTCAAATCATTGATATAGATTGTGAATAGCTGGGGCCCAAGCACTGATCCTTTAGGCCTGCCAACCCGAAAATGATCTGTTTATTCCTACTCTATTTTCTGTTCGTTAACCAATGTTTTGGTGGGGCCGAATGGCCTGTTTCTGTGCCATATATCCAATGTCCAATTCTATGTTTAAAAAAAAATAGACTTAAGTGGCTCGTGTGGAGCATAAACACCAGTATGGACCTGTTGGGCCAAATGGTCAGTTTCTGAGCTGTAAATACTTTGTAAATGTGACATGTATAGGAAGGGATGCTTAACATTCAAATTGCAGAGATAATGCTGTTGGGTAAGACACAGTTTGCGTGCCTGACTCATGCCTGTGAGCAAAGCGTGCAGTCGATTACTGGGTACATCCCCAGCTTATAACATATAATGGCTGGCAGCTCAATCTCTTAATGCTGCATCCTACCACACAGGGTTTCCCTCTGTTTGCAGATACAGTCCTTTCCAATCTTCAGATTATCCTGCGGGGCGCGGGGGTGGGGCGGGGGGGGGGGGGGAGAAAGAGGAGAGGAGAGGGACTGAAATTGAAAATAAATATATCTGTAAAGAAATAATTTATGTTTAAATGCCAATAAACAATACTTCCTTTAATTGTCTGTTGTTGGTTTGGTAGTGACTGCTAATTTTATCTGTAAAATTGCATTTGCTATTTTTTAAAGAAACTATTTCTACTAAACTCTGGATGCTAGTTATTGTATGGCTTTATTCTTTAAACAAGGTGCCTAATCATGTAAAAATGAACAATGCATTTGTACTAAATTAGGCATTTTAAAGTAGCATTATAATAAACGCTTGATAAATTTTATGAGCTTGTTTCTATAACATGGGAATATTTGACGGTAAACAACAAATCATAGACATTAGGGTGTTTGGTGTAATTGATGCATTTAACGACTACTGTTTCTCTCTCTATACCAGCATCCCAGTATATTCTCAGCCTCAACGCCATCTGACGATTCACAGTCGATTTCACAATCTGCGTCAAGTTACATGTGGCCACCAAACACTCCTCCTCGCTATTCCCCGGCATACTATCCACCCGATGAAAAGCCACCACCCTACACGCCATAAATCAGTCCTTGCTTTCATCATCACTACAGACTTCGGTCTTTTCGAAGCGCTCCACGGCGAGGGCACGAACCACGCGGATCACTTTGCGATCTCCATGTGCGTACTCTTATTACTCACTCATTGTGATGAGTTTGTAGAGAGGAACTCTCCTGTTTTTAAAAAAAAAAAATCAGCATATCATCCTGCTACCTATTGTGAAGGGTCAGTTAGTCTTTATTTGTTGGGAAATGGCGCACTTATACTCTAGGTTGTAGTTTTTTAAAAAAAGATCGATAAAAGATTTGAAGCAGTGTCCAATCAACCACGATCTAATTGAATGGTGGAACAGGCTCAAGGGGCTGATTGGCCTACATCTGTTCCTATATTCCTATGTTGCTAATTTATCAATTAAGCTGTACAAATATATAATTTAAAGTGAATAATCTATTTTAGCTTTGGAGTATAAAATGACCTTTTGATTGTGTTTTTTAAAACCCATTGAAATCCCACTTTTTAGTAATCTGTGTTGCTCTTTATGAAGACTGTGCATATTCTTGGTGTCTAGATAAAAGTTTCAATGCTACTGTTATGAAATAGATCCTGTGCTAAACTAGTTCAAAGGCTCATTTTCATATCATGGACTGGTGGTATACCAGGTCAGTGTGCTAGAAAATTATGCCATTTTATTTTCCTTGTTGCCATAATACGAGCCAGCCAGACCAGGTAGGCCCCAGGTCTGTACCTCTTTCTGTGCTGCGTCAGGTGCTGTCTGCTGGTAGGTGTGTGGGCACTGCAATTGATCTGAGTGCTCCTGGATTAAGGAGTAGGGAAGATCATCCAGGATTTCAATTCCTGATCACTGCCCTGTTGGAAGTCCATGTGCGAGGACATGAGAACAGAATAAGGCTCAGCTCTTCATGGATCATGGTTCAATCGAGTAATGGCCCGAGGTACAAGGTACAGGCGACACTCTAGCAAAGAGTCAGTGCCTTCAGAAGCGAAGGGGAGGGCGAGGGAGAAAATTATGCCTTGGAACAAGTATGGCTCTGGTCACCAATTTCACTCAAAGCTAACTGTGGCCACACGTGAAGCACCTATCCCAAAGCACGGAGACAGGCTCAGAAATGAATAGAAGCATCAATGCACAACCGCTGCTTACAGGGCGCCACCGTTGGAACCTGAGATCAAATTGTTTCCTGGTGTTTGTATACTGCGTGGACCTTTCCTGGGAAAGAACATTTTGGAAAACTTGGGGGCAGGCAAGGAAATATTTTATTTTTTAACGGTAACTGTTGCATTATACGTGTGATAACAAATGGCTTGGAGTGTGTCTGGAGGCTGATGCAATTTTTAAAACATGCATGAGCATAGAGAGGCTTGTATAACCTCGCTGAAGATTACGTTCCAGAACTGCCTGTAACCTGACTACCATCTGATAGAATATAAAGGAGATGTTACTTTAGTGTTTGGGAATGGTTGTGGTGTGTGCAAATTCATGGAGGCAGCTCTGTGAAGGTGTGAAGCCTTGTGCCAGAAATTGTGCAGTTATTTACACAGCTCACAACCACACATGCTCTTTTATTATTGGATATGTACGTATATATACACCATAGTCATCATCTATCCCATGATCAGCAGGCAGGTCGCATAATCCAGGAAGAATGAGAGAAAGTAATTCCAGTGAGTGACTAAAAGATCTTAACCATTCATGTGATATTCCAGAAGTGCGTTCAACTGATTTTAAATCCTAAGGATACTCACTCACAATCTTATGGTTAGAGAGTGTGAGAAAGATCAAGGATTTTTTTTAAAGGCCCATAACACAAGAACATAAGAATTAGGAACAGGAGTAGGCCATCTAGCCCCTCGAGCCTGCTTCGCCATTCAACAAGATCATGGCTGATCTGGCCGTGGACTCAGCTCCACTTACCCGCCTGCTCCCTGTAACCCTTAATTCCCTTATTGGTTAAAAATCTATCTATCTGTGATTTGAATACATTCAATGAGCTAGCCTCAACTGCTTCCTTGGGCAGAGAATCCTATAGATTCACAACCCTCTGGGAGAAAAAATTCCTTCTCAACTCTGTTTTAAATTGGCTCCCCCGTATTTTAAGGCTATGCCCCCTAGTTCTAGTCTCCCCAACCAGTGGAAACAACCTATCTGCCTCTATCCTGTCTATCCCTTTCATTATTTTAAATATTTCTATAACATCACCCCTCATCCTTCTGAACTCCAACGAGTAAAGATCCAGTCTACTCAATCTATCATCATAAGGTAACCCCCTCATCTCCGGAATCAGCCTAGTGAATTGTCTCTGTACCCCCTCCAAAGCTAGTATATCCTTCCTTAAGAAAGGTGACCAAAACTGCACGCAGTACTCCAGGTGCGGCCTCACCAATACACTATATAGTTGCAGCAGGACCTCCCTGCTTTTGTACTCCATTCCCCTCGCAATGAAGGCCAACATTCCATTCGCCTTCCTGATTACCTGCAAACTAACTTTTTTGGGATTCATGCACAAGGACCCCCAGGTCCCTCTGCACCGCAGCATGTTGTAATTTCTCCCCATTCAAATAGTATTCCCTTTTTTTGTTTTTTTTCCCAAGGTGGATGACCTCACACTTTCCGACATTGTATTCCATCTGCCAAACTTTCGCCCATTCGCTTAACCTATCTAAATCTCTTTGCAGCCTCTCTGTCCTCTACACAACCCGCTTTCCCACTAATCTTTGTGTCATCTGCAAATTTTGTTACACTACACTCTGTCCCCTCTTCCAGGTCATCTATGTATATTGTAAACAGTTGTGGTCCCAGCACCGATCCCTGTGGCACACCACTAACCACCGATTTCCAACCCGAAAAGGACCCATTTATCCCGACTTGCTGCTTTCTGTTAGCTAGCCAATTCTCTATCCATGCTAATACATTTCCTCTGACTCCGCATACCTTTATCTTCTGCAGTAACCTTTTGTGTGGCACCTTATCCGAACGCCTTTTGGAAATCTGGAAATCTAAATACACCACATCCATCGGTACACCTCTATCCACCATGCTCGTTATATCCTCAAAGAATTCCAGTAAATTAGTTACACATGATTTCCCCTTCATGAATCCATGTTGCATCTGCTTGATTGCAGTATTCCTATCTAGATGTCCCGCTATTTCTTTCTTGATAGCTTTAAGCATTTTCCCCACTACAGATGTTAAATTAACCGGTCTATAGTTACCTGCCTTTTGTCTGCCCCCCTTTTTAAACAGAGGCGTTACATTAGCTGCTTTCCAATCCGCTGGTACCTCCCCAGAGTCCAGAGAATTTTGGTAGATTATAACGAATGCATCTGCTATAACTTCCGCCATCTCTTTTAATACCCTGGTATGCATTTCATCAGGACCAGGGGACTTGTCTACCTTGAGTCCCATTAGCCTGTCCAGCACTACCCCCCCCTAGTGATGGTGATTATCTCAAGGTCCTCCCTTCCCACATTCCCGTGACCAGCAATTTTTGGCATGGTTTTTGTGTCTTCCACTGAAGACCGAAGCAAAATAATTGTTTAAGGTCTCAGCCATTTCCACATTTCCCATTATTAAATCCCCCTTCTCATCTTCTAAGGGACCAACATTTACTTTAGTCACTCATTTCCATTTTATATATCGGAAAAAGCTTTTACTATCTGTTTTTATGTTTTGCGCAAGTTTACTTTCGTAATCTATCTTTCCTTTCTTTATTGCTTTCTTAGTCATTCTTTGCTGTCGTTTAAAATTTTCCCAATCTGCTAGTTTCCCCACTCACCTTGGCCACCTTATACGCATTGGTTTTTAATTTGATACACTCCTTTATTTCCTTGGTTATCCACGGCTGGTTATGCCGTCAGCCATGAACTCATTGAAGGGCGGTGCAGGCTAGAAGGGTTGAATGGCCTACTCCTGCACCTATTTTCTATGTTCTATGTTTCTATCCCTTCTCTTACCGCCCTTTTTCACTGGAATATATTTTTGTTGAGCACTATGAAAGAGCTCCTTAAAAGTCCTCCAATGTTCCTTAATTGTGCCACCATTTAGTCTGTGTTTCCAGTCTACTTTAGCCAACTCTGCCCTCATCCCACTGTAGTCCCCTTTGTTTAAGCATAGTACACTCGTTTGAGACACTGTTTCCTCACCCTCAATCTGTATTACAAATTCAACCATACTGTGATCACTCATTCCTAGAGGATCTTTTACTAGGAGATTGTTTATTATTCCTGTCTCATTACACAGGACCAGATCTAAGATAGCTTGCTCCCTTGTAGGTTCTGTTGTTCTTCTAGTTGTCTGTCTAGTTGTTCTTCTAGTTGTCTGTCTTTTCCAGTTTAACTTTCAATGCCCCTAAAGTGCGATGTCTGTGTTGAGCGAGGGTGGAACGCCAAATTTTTACCTAGAAGGAGGGGGGGGAAGGAAATTTGAGACGGAACCTGGTTCTGCCAGGGTTTCATCCAGTTTAGACTGTCTGTTTAAATTCGGGTAAGCGGAGCTATGGTTAGATCTACGGTTTATCCGTGGCCCCACGTGAAAGGGCGGTGCCTGCATGAGTTCCTAGGTTATTGCGGAAACGATGTCATTTATATCCTCCACAGGTTTAAAACTTTTTCGCTTTAGGGTATTGGGATTGAGCGTTTTTGACTGTCCATTTTGTAGCACGATGACGAAGGCTACACGCAAGTACCCCAAGTATCAGCATTGTGTAACCTCACTAAGCAAGTAGTCCACTTTTCTGGCTGTATATAGGAATTTTGTTTCACTTTAATTGCTTCATCACATTGTCTAGACATAGCAAGTTGGTTTAGGGGGCAGGAAACAGAGTTAGGCCGTAAAAAGTGTTGCTTGGACTGTTGAAGGGTCGGAAGTGGTGTACCCCAGTGGTCAGTACTGGATCCACTTCTGTTCTCCATATAAATAGGTGATTTGGACTTGGAGGAAAAATCTCAAGTTGCTGACAACAGAAAGTAGAAGGCTGGCAAAAAAGTAAAATTCTTCAGGAAGACATAGACAGGTTAGCAGAATGGCCAGACAGACGGATGCAATTTAAGATTGATAAATGCACAGTAATCATCATAGGTAGTCCCTCGAAATCGAGGAAGACTTGCTTCCACTCCAAAAATTAGTTCTCAGGTGACTGTACAGTCCAATACGGAAATTAATTTTTGAAGGGTGGAAGATGCCGGTGCGTAAGTTCTTTTAACGTGGGGTGGTCATTGCACACCGGCTACCACACGGGCTTAGCAGAGCTAGGTCTTGGTCCTTTTGCAAGGGGTTCCGAGATGACTGGAGACCAGGCTCTCCTGTATGGGCCTAATTGCCTACGGTGGGGTGTGAGCCGTAAGCTCGGCACTGAGCAGCGCCTTCGGGAGAGATGGTGGGAGATCTGAGGTGTGATGATTGGAGGGGATAAGACACGCTCGGGCCCTGCTCTATTTTAATCTTCTCGAAGATTTGTTGGAGAAGTCAGTGTGGCCACCACCATTACCCGCGCCACAAAAATGAACATCTACTCTTTTTTTTTTAAAAAGCTGAGATATATCATTTTATTTTGACAAGTAAGAGGGGAAGAGAACAACCAGTTTTCAACAAATAGTGTCTGAGCAATAGCGTTCCAGGTCTCACCGAGACCATAATCCACACAGCCGCACTGGGCTATACTGGGACTCTGGGCCACACCATGCCCAAAGTGCGTACACTAATATATATTTTGGGAGAAAAACAAGGTATAGCAGTGTGCACTTATTAGAAAGATACTGAAGGATCAACAGAGAGAGAGAGGGAGAGACCTAGGGGGTCAAATACATAATTTCCTGAATGTGTGAATGCAGATAGGCAAAGCCATAAAAAGGCCACTAGCATTCTGGGTCTTGTAAATAGGGGCATATAGTACAAAAGTAAAGAAGTAATGCTGAAACTGGTCATAACACCAGTAAAAATGGAAGGCACAAATTGGAACAAGAATGAAAGACTTTTATTTTAAGGTATCTTTCAAGGTATAAAAGAACATTGGGGTTTGATAACTAAACTGTCGAACTTGGCTTTCATATTTTATGATTACTAAAAATCATCTTTAGTGTTACAGCTACACCTCCTTAACTTATCACTACATTGTATGTGTGCAGATTTAAAAAAAAATCTTTATTGTATTTAATGTACTATTTTGTTTGCTAATGTGATTCCTGAGACCCTTGCTGCTTGCTAGGTGTTGCTATAAACTGTGAGTTATCCAACTATGCAGCTACCAATTTAAAACAATTGATGTAAATGCTAACCTATTTTGGTTCTTTGCAAGAAATGTTGTTGCCAGTTTTTGATATTAATCCGGTTTCCAACGTGTAATGCCCTGGAAACCTAAGGGGTGAATTTTCACAGGGGTTTAACGGAAATTCACTTTCCCAGTAACAACTAACTGAAAAGCTTCACAAAATGTGTTTTAATCCAGGCCCTGTGCATAAAATTCTCAGTCAGATTCTGCACATTTGTACAATAATAGTGGAATAATTACACAGGGGCAGATTTCCATTGTCTGCTTGATGTAGCGAGTTTATAAGAGATGAATTAACAATTTCAATATGCCTAGTACACAGAGGGCAACTAACACCTACATTACATTTATTCCTGAATCATTAGTTGAATTATTGTTGTGTTGACCACTTAACAGTCTACTGTTTATTTCTACCATATATTAGAATTGTATAATTTTAAAAAGTCATGTAAAATTACCATTATGATGTCTAGGTAATAGATTTATTTATAAATTATTTTTCAACAGACCATGATGGGAATATATTTTGCTGTATCCCATGCAATAGCTGAGTAGCCACCTAGAGTTTAATAAAATGTGTAGCTTAGAACCATTGATTTGTACAAAGAAAGATTACCTATCTCGTAGGGTCGTCATCATACATCCATAGGTATGATGCATCCTCCAAACCCCGCTGGATTCAACGTTCCAAGGAACCCATGTGGTGGACAATGGCCACTCGTGCTACATTGGTAGCGCTAACCCAAATATCGCCACTGCTCCTGAGCTGTAAGTAAAAAGTGCCCTGTGTATAAAATCTTCTTACATGTATCCTTGCACCAGGTCTGAGGAGATGGTTGGGTGGGAACACTATGCGGATGGTGCAGCATATCAAAGAATGAAGATGACCTTGCAAAGTTTAATTTTCATTCAGGATCTTCAACTCACCAATGGAGACTAGCCCCAAAGTACCTAGGACCAGGAGGAGGGAAGGGAAAGCAATAGACATCCCATTGGTCGAGATGCATCTACCAAAAGTGTTACCATCTATGCCTGTTAAACTCGAGCAATTTTGTTTTGTTAACATATGTGGGTTACTCCACATAGCTGCCTTATGTAGATTCGACAAAGACCTATTTCAAGGATACCAATGGAGCACATATGGAACAGGTAGAATCACCTTTTACTGGACCACTGGGTTTCCTGCTGGAAATACTGTAATGGAGAAAGTGCCATACTATCCTTCTCACATGCCTTTGCTTGGAAGCCTGTTTCCCTTTGCTTTGGGCCATATGAAATGTATAGCCTTCATGTTTGGTGGAGTGATCTGGTACCATTCACCTAGAATTTGTGTGTGGCTAAATTGGGATCCCAATTTGAGTCATGTGGTAGTTCGATTTATCTCAGACTGGGAAAACGGTTCTCTGGGATCACTGAAGCAGCAATTTCAACTATAAGGATGTCATGAACAGTCAGGCATTGGGTACAACAAAGATCGCTGCTAACTTCTTTGGCTCTATTAAATATTATGAGTAAGGGACATCCTTTGCAGTGGCAGAACCGATTCAATTGCCAGATATAACATAAGACTGTCAAGATGAGCTACCAATGTAATTGCCCAACATAGGTGTCTCAGATTATATGGCCGGACCATGCTGCAAATGGTGGAGGTTCAGCCTGAAAATGTGCAGTCTCCTCCTCCCGCCCTGCAAACCCCGTTAACGGTTTTGAAGACTGAAGCACTGCATGTGGTTCAGAATATTGTAGACCGCCTCCCAGATGGCTAGCAATGCAAGCAGACACTTGAAAAGAATATGGCTGAGTACTGTTAATTTTGATTTATTTTGCACTGGGTGACAGTAGATGAGGTGGGACTCGAGTAGAGCTTGACGTACAACCAATTAGGGAGATAATCTGGGCAATTCCAGGAGTTGAAGCAAGGGAGAGAGGGAAGAACCAAAAGAATTTCAGTGGGGAGGGGCAAGCATCTCCCTCATTTCTCCCCTCTCCAGAGGTACTGATGAGCCAATGTTGCCCAACTGGGACAAACAGAACTGGTTGTTTTATGCCTATGACTGCTGTTTTGCTCTATTCTCACCTGAATAATTTGGGGCATTCTGTGACTGGAAAGCTGATGAATTTGGGTGGTAAATGCTGGGCGGATACAGCATATGGTAGCATCGTGCTTAGACTACAGGCACTGTAGGCATTTATCCTGTCTGTTAAACGCTGTGAGGGCCTTGCTACTTTTAGTCAAATAATTGAATTCATAGGATTAGGCTCAGCTGTGATCCATCCATATTATCAACTAGCCTGGCAACACTAATAATCAAGGCTTGCGTATGGCTAATGGTCACTTCGGTAAAGTACCAGAGAGTGATTAGAACCTGTAAGGAGTCAAAGCCGCGGAGAGAGGGGAATTAGCAACTAAAATGAAACTAGTAGAGAGAAAGGTTGATAGAAAAAAAAGCTGTTAAGATAAAATGATCCTCGAGAGATAAGGAGATAATCAACAGGGTTACTATCAAAATCAATAGAGAACAAGAGCAGAGAATATTCATCCTGGCTGCTAAAACTACTTGTATCACTATATTGCTCCTCGCATGCAGAGCAGTGTCTCTAAGTATTCTACAAGGTAGCAGACAGAGAATAAGCACACAGCAAGAGGGACAGATGGAGGACAAAAGCAAAGTTGAAGAGTTATGGGGTCTTTTGAAGGAAGAATGGGAGTTGGTAAGTCACCAATGGTGGAGTGGGGGGACCAGAGGACGAGGAGCGGGCCAATGTGAGAGGAACAGTGTGTCCATGCGGGGACATACGTCTGAGGACCACTGAAGTAGTTTGGCTAAGTGGGGATTTGAAAGTAAAGATGAGGGCCTTGAGTGACAATTCGCTGGAGCACGGAGAGCAAGTGGTGTTTGACGAGGAGAGGGCAGGCGGCATAGCAGGTGAGGTCACCAGCTCTCGAGTTTTGGGTGAGATGTATTTTGAGGAGATTGGAGCTTAATAAGCGATGCATTGGAGAGAAACATAGAAAATAGGTGCAGGAGTAGGCCATTCGGCCCTTCTAGCCTGCACCGCCATTCAATGAGTTCATGGCTGAACATGCAACTTCAGTACCCATTCCTGCTTTCTTGCCATACCCCTTGATCCCCCTAGTAGTAAGGACTTCATCTAACTCCTTTTTGAATATATTTAGTGAATTGGCCTCAACAACTTTCTGTGGTAGAGAATTCCACAGGTTCACCACTCTCTCTGGGTGAAGAAATTCCTCCTCATCTTGGTCCTAAATGGCTTACCCCTTATCCTTAGACTGTGACCCCTGGTTCTGGACTTCCCCAACATTGGGGACATTCTTCCTGTATCTAACCTGTCTAACCCCGTCAGAATTTTAAACGTTTCTATGAGGTCCCCTCTCATTCTTCTGAGACCTGGGTGTCATGGTACATCAGTCATTGAAGGTTGGCATGCAGCTACAGCAGGCGGTTAAGAAAGCAAATGGCATGTTGGCCTTCATAGCGAGGGGATTTGAGTACAGGGGCAGGGAGGTGTTGCTACAGTTGTACAGGGCCTTGGTGAGGCCACACCTGGAGTATTGTGTACAGTTTTGGTCTCCTAACCTGAGGAAGGACAAACCTCACGAGAATAATGGTCAAGATAAGGATTTTAAGAGTAGCAGGGCATGCGCTGGGGGCAGGTGATGTCACAGAGGTGAAAGAGTGAGAATCGGCACCCTGACCCCATACACAGGGTTTTATAACCGTGGCAGCGGGATATTGTGTAACCTGACATCAGCCCGTAGCAGTGTTTCAAAACATCCGGTCACCGTGTGGCGCTGCTTGAATCCAGCCTGGTGAACGCCAGTGGTGGGTGGGGTATACTCAAAGAAGAATGTCCTAATTTGAGCTATTTTCAGCTCCTGACAAACCTTTGAAATAATGGCAATGGAACAACAATTAAAACTGTTCTAAGGAATCCCCAAATGGGATTATATATATTATATAATAATCATCTGTTTGTTGGATAATACTCTGCTGAAAAACTGAATCCTTTTTCCTGATCATGATTTAAAAGTTGAATTATGCTTCCATGTTCCACTTCTACACGAGACTGCATTTCTAGAAAACCTGAAAATAAACAATTTAAAACTGTGTTCTATTTGTCAAGATTCAACTTTCACATTGACTTACAATAATGCAGGGGCCCATAGCCAAGATGGAAGATATTGTTACAAATAACCACTCTCTTCCAAGCCGTGTGTAATTACTATTTTACGGTGAAAATTCAACATGTTTCAACTTTCAGATCACTTTATAGTTTTGAGGTTGCCCTAATCTCCAGGCTTGCCCTAATCTCCAGGAATTGAAGAGTAATCTCCCAGACACTGCTGCAAGCAATCCAGGAGAAAAATGATTAAAAAGGTGTTTTTAAAAAATATTTTTGAACACAACCGTTTATTATTTATAAAATAAGTGGACATGAGGGGGAAAAAAGCTGTTTGACAGGGTAGTTGGAAATGTGAGGTCATGTGATAATCTCCAGGAATATGTCCGTCCAGTGTTGGCGACCCTATTATAGGACCAGCAATGGATAGGATTACTACTGATGCCATGAGCCAGCCAGTACAGGAGCAACCAGATGAGAAGTTAACGTGTGGCTGGAGGCATGGAGTAGGAGGGGAAGGATTCATATTCAAGGGGAACTAGTTCCATGATTATGGGCAGGAATGAGCTTTATTGACTGAACAACCCACTTCTTAAACAGAAACCTTATAGGGAAGAGTTTATTCTAATATAGAAAGGGGAAGGATAATGTCAGAGAGAAGAGTAGAGGAAGGTTGAAAGAGATTAGGCTGGACAAAACAGTAAAATGATAACAGAAGGGTAAAATAAATATATGGACAGGAGTAGGCCATTCAGCCCCTCGAGCCATCAATTCGATCACGGCTGATCTGTACCTCAACTCCATTTACCCACCTTGACTCCATATTGCTTGATATTCTTACCTAACAAAAATCCATCGATCTCAGTCTTGAAAATTTCAATTGAATGTTCACATTGAACATTATCTGTACACCTGCAGCATACAAAATTATAACAAATAACTTGCAAAATGATGTACAAAGAGGTGACCATCCAAAATATAGAACTGAAGTACCAAAGTACCAGAGTGAAAATGTTTTTAAAAAGTGAGAAAATGCAAGATAATACAACAATCATGATTACACTAGGCAGTGATATTAAAGATTTGGAAATTCTAGTTGAGAGGTGATGTAAAATGTGCAAACTACATGAGATTGTGGTAACAAAGCACAGTATTAAGATGCATTTATAGGAGCATTGCTAGTGAGACCGCCCTTAGAATATTGAATCCAGTTGTAATGAACTTACCTTACAATGTACTAGAGAGAGCACAAAGTACAGAAACCAGAATAGCTGGGTCTAAATCAAAGTGCTTTGAAAACACAGTTGAGGAGCTTGGATTGTACACATTATAGAAAAGTAAACTGAGAAAGCAACGTGATTCTGCCCTTTAAAGACAATGAACAAACTTCATAACATGAAAACCACAAATTATTTTCAGGGACCATTTCAAGAGAGCACAACAGATTGCTGGTACGGATAATAAAGTGATACAAGCTTAAGATATAGTACAAGATGCAGAAAGTGGCTAAGTTTTCTTTCTGATGAAGAGAAGCTACGATTGACTGAAATGTGTTGCTAATGCATTTCTCATGAATTAGCAAGCTGGACAGGCCAAATGGCCTTGCTCATACACAAAACTGCCAAGGTCCCTCTCATTCCTCCCTCCAATCCAGGTTTGACCATTCACCATTAGTTTTAGGAGTACATAATTTCTTCAATTGCTTTTACTTCAGATGCCAAATATTTTCAATGTGGTTTTGTAATACTCATTACTTTTGAAAGTGTCACTTGTTAACTCTTGGACTGTATTTTGATTATATGGAGTAATGTACCGAACTGGTTGAGATTCCATTCCAAAATATTACACTGTTCATTAATTCCCCGCTCCACTCCCACTCTGATATCTCTGTCCTCAGTCTCCTACACTGTTCTAGTGAAGCTCAACGCAAGCTCGAGGAACAGCATCTCATCTTTCGTTTAGGCACTTTACAGCCTTCTGGACTCAACATAGAGTGCAACAATTTCAGAGCATAACCTCTGCCCATCTTTGGCTCCTTTCTCTTCCCCCACCCCCCCCCCCCCCCCCGCCGCCACCCTCCTCCCGATCTTATGGTTTTTTTTCTCCTCGTCGCCAATGGCAGCTGGTCATTATCCTGCCACTCACACCCTATCTAGATCAACCTTTTTCTAACTCATGTCATTACTATTTCAATTCGGCCCATCATCCCTTTTGTCTCTCTAATCTCTCCTACCTTCCACCCTCTCACCGACCTTCCCTTTTGTTTCTTCCTCCTCCCCCTTTCAGTGCTTCTTAAGAATCTGTTCTTTTCGAACATTTGCCAATTCTGACGAAGGTTTGTTGACCCGAAACGTTAACTCTGCTTTTCTCTCCACAGATGCTGCCTGACCCGGAGATTTCCAGCATTTTCTGTTTTTATTTTGTAGTGCAGCATCCGCAGTATTTTGCTTTTGTACACTGTTCATTAAGGTGGATTAAATAAATACTTGGTCCAAATAGTTCCAGAATTACAATGTCATAGAATTTTTGAATACAGTTTTGATGTTAGCGTGCAACGAAAGGAAGAGTTGCATTTATATAGGGCATTTCACGATCACTGGATGTCCCAAAGTGCTTTACAGCCAATGAAATACTGCAAAAAAAATTTTTTTTAGTATAGGATCAAATGTTTTGCACTCACAGTAGTGCACTAGCCTCCCAACACAGTGGGGCTGGAGAGCAGGTAATATTAGCTATGGCTGATCGTGGCATGCTAGCTCACAAATGGGGTTGATCACCCCAGCATGATAAATATAACACAATGGGTAGGACTGTGATGGTGGTACAATTGGCAGATAATGTGACTATCTGCACCTACCTCCATCACAACATGCAAGCAGTAATGGCTATGATTGCCAACCATCATGTGACACAGGTAATAAAAGGAACTGACTTGACCACAGCATGGTAACATTTGGTTACTATGGTTCAACAACAACTTGCATTTATATAGTACCTTTTAAGATAGCAAAAGGTCCCAAGGTGCTTCACATGGGATATTAGGAAAGATGACCAAAAGCTTGGTCAAAGAGGTAGGTTTTAAGGAGCGTCTTAAAGGAGAAAGTGATAGAGAGGCGGAGAGATTTCAGGAGTGAATACCAGAGCTTAAGGCCTCAGTTGCTGAAGGCATGGATGCTAATGATGGAGTGATTAAAACTGGGGATGCACAAGAGGCCAGAATTGGAGCAGTGCAGATATCTCATGGGGGGCTGAAGGAGGTTAGAGAGATAGGGAGGGGTGAGGCCATGGAGGGATCTGAAAACAAGGAGCCAATATAGGTCACCAAACACGGGTGATAAATGAACAGGATTTTTGCGAGTTAGGACACAGGCAGCAGAATTCTGGATGAGTTCAAGTCTATGGAGGGTGGAAGATGGGAAGCCGGCCAGGAGTGCATTGGAATAGTGAAGTCTAGAGGTAACAAAGGCATGGATGAGGGTTTCAGTAGCTGAGGCAGGGGCAGAGTCGGGTGATAAGGAGGTGGAAGTAGGGAGTCTTCGTGATGGCGCAAATATGTGGTCGGAAGTTCATCTCTGGGTCAAATACGATACCAAGGCTGCAAACAGTCTGATTCAGCCTCAGACATTTGTCAGGGAGAGGGATGGAGTCGGTGACCAGGGACTGAAGACAATGGCTTTGGTCTTTCCAATATTCTCCATTTTATCATGACCAACGGCTAGTGGAAATGCTTGTTAACCACAGCATACTTAACAATTTAAAAAATGCATTCAATTTTTTTCTCCTTTCCTGAAGGTGCCAACTCTGTTGCAGTATGATTCATGGACAGCAGCAACCCTTTGGTACCTCACCCCAGAGGCCACTCTTCATCAGTGCTCTTAGCCAGTGAGGGGCGACGGGCTGTTTGACTGTGACGAGCATCATACCCAAGCCCAGTCCTGTTCCCATCTGACATCCATGTATGCACACTTTCCAGCAGGGGATCACTGGATAATGTAAATGTGATCTATAATGGGTAGGTTAACAGAAGCAGCACAATTTGGGAGGGTTGTGAACCTAATGGGACTGACTGCAAATGACGGTCACGCCACACACACAGTAAGGTAGCAATGTAAATGGACTGTGATGGAATCCTAATGCTGAGTGAGCAACTAATGCATTGACTGTAATAAACATCCATAAGCATAATAGGTCAATGTAAATGCTGTCCATTACTTACTAAGTAAAGATAAATGACAAACACCCATCGCAAGAAAGTAAATAAGACTGATGCATTCACAATAGCATAGCAGTTAATCAATAGGATTGAGTGATGGATCTCTGTAACATGACAGGAAACATTGGTAATTTAATTAATGGCCACCATCACAGATAAACAGGTAGTAGGTCAGTGGCTGACCTTCATTGGGTGCAAGGTTAGTAGAACTGGCCAGGATGGACTACAACTGACCCAGTAGACATATAATGAGAATACTAAGAATAGAAATGGGGTGGACTGAGACAGACTTTCATAGCAAAGCGCACAAGTACATAGAATGTACAGCACAGAAACAAGCCATTTGGCCCACTAGTCCATGTCGGTGCTTCGGCTCCACACAAGCCTCCTCCCACCCCTCTTCATCTAACCCCTTCAGCATAACCTATTCTTTCCTCATGTATTTATCTAGCTTCCTCTTAAAATGTATCTACGCTATTCACCTCAACTACTCCTTGTGGTAGCGAGTTCTACATTCTAACCACTCTCAGGGAATTCAGAAGAAACTTTTTTACCCAATTAGATTTATTAGTGACTAGTTTTGGTCCATTACACACACCCCCCCCACCCCAAGTGGAAATATCTTCTCTAGGTTTGCAAGGTGTGGGGAACCAGGTACTGTAGCTTAATGGACCAGGCCTCCATAGCAACCGGTAGCTCTCTGCCTCGATGGTATGAAATAAGGATTGCTATGTAGCATTAATTTAAAGAGATTTACTTAACAATTCAAAAGGTACATTACATTTTTTCTCCTCCGTTCCTGAAGATAGCAACACTGCTGGAGCACAGCTCATAGGTAGCAACAACACATGGTAGCTCAGCCCAGAGGATATCCTTCATCATTAATCTAAGACAGTGAGAGGTTATAGGCTATTCGACTGTGGCAAGTATCATACCCAAGCCCAATCCTGTTCTCAGCTGACATCCATACACGCACACTTCCCAGCAGGGGCTCACTGGATAGTGTATACTTGACCAATATGGGTAAGTTAACAAGGTGAGCAAAGTTTAAGAACATAAGAAATAGGAGCAGGAGTAGGCCATACAGCCCCTCGAGCCTATTCCGCCATTTAATATGATCATGGCTGATCTGATCATGGACTCAGGTCCACTTCCCTGCCCGCTCCCCTTAACCCCTTATTACCTTCTCGGTTAAGAAACTGTCTATCTCTGTCTTAAATTTATTCAATGTCCCAGCTTAATTAAGAGCAGGAGTAGGCCATTCAAACCTATTCTGCTATTCAATGAGATCATGGCTGATCTTCTATCTCAACTCCACTTTCCTGCCCTATCCCCATAATCCCTTGATTCCCTTAATATCAAAAAATTTATCAAAGACTGAGCCTCCACAGTCCTCTGGGATAGAGAATTCCAAAGATTCACTACCTTCTGAATGGGGAAGTTTCTCATCTCAGTCCAAAATGGCTGACCTCTTATTCTGAGACTGTGACCCCTGGTTCTAGACTCCACAGCCAGAGGAAACATCCTCCCTGCATCTACCCTGTCAAGCCCTGAAAGAATGTAATATGTTTCAATGAGACCACCTTTCATTCTTCTAAACTCGAGAATATCGGCCTAGTCTACACAATTTCTCCTCATAGGACAATCCCCCCATTCCCAGGAAACTGTCTAGTGAACCTTCATTGCACTCCTTCAATGGAAAGTATATCCTTCCTAAGGAAAGGAGACCAAAACTGTACACAATACTCCATGGTGAAGGGTTGTGAACGGAATGGAACCGGCTACAAATAACTGTCAGAGAATAGTAAGGCAGCAATGCAAATTAGCCGAGTGGAGTGTGATTGATCCCTGTAGCCTGGTAATGGCATTAACTACAACACACTGTTCACATTGGCGGAAGGGTCGAGAACAAGAGGGCACAAATTTAAGGTGATTGACAGAAGATCCAAAGGCCACATGAGGAGCAACTTTTGGTTAGGGTCTGGAATGCACTGCCTGAAAAGGCGGTGGCGGCAGATTCAATCATGGCTTTCAAAAGGGAATTGGATAAGAACCTTAAGAAATATTTTTGCAGGGCTACAGGGAAAGGGTGGGGGAGTGGGACTAGTTGAAGTGCTGTTGCAGAGAGCCAGCACAGGCTCGACGGGCCGAATGGCCTCCTTCTGTGCTGTAACCATTCTATGATACACAGTCTGCCCCGCCTGCGATCAGTGAGCATAATAATAACCAGGGAACAAATCTAGCACTTGTGTGGCTCAGTATCTCAGCAGTCAGTATTTATACCCACTCAATAATCAGGGCAGCTGTACATAACATTTTATTAATGACGCTGGTACGGGAAAAAATTAAAATACTAATAGGACTGTTGCTTGTCGGTAGCAGAACTAATTATAGAGTCCTGAAGTGTGACTGGATTAATGACCCCAGTGAAGGGGGAAAGGGAATACTGATTGCAACTTTGAGGGGTTGTCTCCAAATGTACTTCTGCATTAATCACTTGTACTGATTATGTTACAGCAAACTAAAATGCTCATTGGTGACAAAATAAAAAAATAAAGTTTTTCTGTCTCGCTGTGGCTTGATAGCGGCTCCTTTAACTCAGTCGCGGTACATCAGGGGGTTAACAAAAAAAACAGCTGCACGCAGAAATCCAGTCCAACCCCCCAAAGCAACAGAGACAGGGAAACTCCTCGGCGTTACCAATCAGTACATACAGATCCGGATTAAGAATTCTGAGTCCCCCTCCCTGAAAATCGGGGCAAGTAGGAACTCTTACAGAGGGCTCGCTTCTGAGAGTAGGCTGAGACACAGAAGACAAAAAAAATCGAGTAAAAGCAACCAAAGACCGACTATATATAGACTTAGCGGTGGCAGAGACCCCTAATTCAGCTTGCAGTTAGTTCCCTGTGGATAGCGAAACGCTGGGGAGGTGAGCAGCTGTATGGAGAACTGAGGCATCCACAATTGGGGCTATTTCCTCCAAGTGCACAATGCAGCGACTGAGGCACACGCTTCGGGTTCCGCTGGACTGGTCGCATTTATGAAACTGGCGTTTCTGTCCATTATTTCTGCAGCACCACCTCCAGTTCCTGCCCTGCACAGCTACAGAGACATGTCATTATCTGCAAAGCCCGCAAACATCAGGACTAGACTTTTTTTTCAGTATATAGGCTAATTAAAAATCACACTTAAAGCAAACGTGGTCAAACATTTTTAAGATAACCAAAATAAAATTTCTGAAAAATACCAGGGTTACTAAAATCGTAAACATATGCTCTGCGACACTGATCGGCGCCAGGGCAGCTGGCCTCGGGGAGGGAGACTGGCACAATAATTGCCCTCAGTATCTCCAGGCTGTTGTGGGGGAGGGGAAAATCACCCAGGGTTCCTATTCCAGTTCACCGCTGCAGAAAATGTAAGCCAGCACGTCAGATGTGGGCAGAATCAGAGCTCAGTCCTGACGTGGCCCACAGTCGAATAGCTTGTTGAGCACTGCCTGGGACACACATAAAGCACGTACTCTTGGGCAGGGAGGGTTGTGTGTTACTACCTTCAGGAAAGGGAGAACATCTGGAGAAAAAAAAACACATGGTTTTAAATTATTTTCTAATTAACACATCACAATATCGTTAATTGCAATGTGTACTCAATATACCTTATAGAGATCGGAAAATTAATCCGTCCAACTTTTGTTCCAGGCTGGTGTGTGAAACAGACTGACAAATAATCTGCCAGTATAACTGCATTTATATTGCACAACATTACCACAATCTATATTGCACAAAATAGCCTTCCATTAAAAATTTAAAAATACCGAATGATGGAAAATTGTTTAGAAACCTTGCCTGTTTTTTTGAAAGGGGAGGGTGAAGGAAATAAATGTCTGTCAGTCTGCAGGAGTTGGCAATCCAAGTATGCTGTCATACACCCTCCAGCAACCACTGGCAAGTCTCCTGACTGCTCGCTTCAATCATGTAAAATACTGCACACTACATGGGGACTTAAGGGGATACAAGCCCAGTTTATTTAGAGATGGGGCTAAATAACTAACACTCTCCCAACTACTTGAAAATCGTTGTACGGCAATACCTCATTCTACAATGCAGGAAAGTGTTCCTTTTTATTTGGAGATCACAATCAAACTGCAATATTAAAAATGTTCCAGAATGCACAACTGCTGCAGTAAACTTAGTTTATACCCCAGAGAAAAAACATTTGTTTGCACAGTCTACACAGCAAAACTGAGTGTTGCTCCCTGCCAAAAGTGGCAGTGTGGGAAATCAATTTTCTGCTGCTCTGTCCTTCTGGTCTTTCCATATGCTCTCCTGCCAACCCCGACTATCTCTTCTTGATCCAAGCTCAATTCGCTTTCCTGCTAGCCATCTTTGCACAAACCCACCCCAGTTCTCTATTCTCCCATCTGGTCAGTTGTCTACTGCCTAGTTGCAAAGGGGAATAAAGCCAAAATCAAAACAGAGACACAAGAAGCAAAATGAACTGAAAGGAAGCAGGAGAAATGGTTGAAAATTAAATCTCTTTTTTTAAAAAAAGTTAAATAAAAGACAAGTCCTTGCCCCCTAATAACCAACCAAAAATCCAAAAAGGGAGGCGAGAAGGTTTCAGTCCTCCTTGTGGAACACACCTGCAATGATTAACCAACTGAGGCTTAACTAAGCCCTTCAAAGACTGAGGAAAGATTTCAACAAAATGAACAAAGCACCGCTATTTTCAAAAGAAATGCAAATGTGTGATGAGAAGGATCACTTGGTTAAAGTTCAATGAAACATTTTTTGGCACCAAGGCATCAGCTTTGAAATCTTTTGTCATGACTTCAGCCTTTTGTAAGCAGGTCCTGCATCAAATTCTCTTGTATGGTTGAGTGAGTGACATATCAGAAGAAATAATTCCAAGGCTAATAGGTTGATGTAAAGAAAGAACTTTCAGTAGGTCCCAAAGTGTTTCATAAGCAATTAAGTACTTTTGAAGTGTAATCACTGGTATTGTAGGCCAACGTGGACATTTTGTGCACAGCATGGTCCCACAAACAATAAATTGGTGTTGATTGAGGGCTGAATGTTAGCTAGGAATGTTAATTAGGAGAACTTTCCTTTGAATAATGCCATGGAGTCTTTTACATCCACCTGAGGGAAGAAGAGGTCTTGGTTCAATGTCTCATCCAAATGACAGTGCAGTATTCCTTCAGTACTACACTGAAGTGCCTGCCTAGATTATGTGCTGACACCTTGGAACATGAAAGCTAACACAAGAGTAACACATTTATTGCAAAGAAATATCACAACTGTGTTTAAAACTATTTTTCAAGCTTTTATACATACATACATAGAAAAAAAAGCTGAATAGTATACACTGACGTTGGAAGATGGCAAATAGCTCAGTGGACTTCAAAGAGGATTTGAACGTATAATGAGAGGATTCACATTTGCGCCAAAGGATATATGCATTTTTCATTTCACGGTTGAAGATTTTCATTCTTTGTATAGTAATCCCTATTGCAGTACCATAAGTATAGTACTGAATAGATTTTATATAAAGATTGTAATTTACAAATTTACACTTTGTTGGACATATGCTGCAACTTAATTTTCTTGAGGCATTGCCTGTTTTATGGTTTTATAGAGTCGAGACAGCCATGATGATTATAACATTGTAAACAAACTTACCCATATGAAGTTGTAAAGAAAGCTATTTTTGATCATAAGAAAGTACTTCTGGAATGTAGCATTCAATTAAAGGCAGATGTTAGTACAGAGTTAATCAAAAGAAATGATGTTTGCTTGAATCTACCTTACTTATTTGACCACTCCTTTATCCATTTATTTTAATGAGGCCAGCTCACTGGGGATAATGTACAAGAAAGTGCAGCATTGGTCACAATGGATTGTAATATTTTTGGTCTGATTTCAAAGCTTAGGACTTTTCACCAGCCTCCCTCCTTCTGTCTGTGCTGAATATTTGCTAAGTTTTACATAATACCCAACAGCATAACAGGATAGAAGATACAAAAGTAACGTTTGGAAACCAACCATAATAATTCTTAGTGCTGAACCATGGATGTGGTGCAAGATCACCAACTGTCCTCGATATTAACCGAGTTAAGCCCATTGCATTAAAATGGAGGCATAGAGGCTTTCCCCTTGGAGCCATGTCTTTTAAAACAAGGTGGGGGGGGGGGGGGGGGGAAGAGCGTGAAAGCAGTTAATTTAAACAGAAACATTTCCTTGGCCTTACCCTGGATTAAACTCCAGCTGTGGTTTTCAAGGCTAAATCAGGATTCATGATCAAATAATGCAAGATTCTCATTTTGAAAGCAATACACTGCCTAATCCGAAGCTACGTTAGCAATCTCATTAAAACCTAATTAAGTATATTTAAAAATGTTTACACAACAATCAATTGTCCACAGACAGATGCATAATAGAGTGTTCGAGCATAAATCCCTCTGTAGACAATTAATAGTTTGATGATCTCCCTGGCTGATTCAATGGGTAGATGTAGTGTGTAGTATACCAGTGAGCCATACGAATCAGGAAGATCTGTTTGATCCCTGTACTAAGTTAGCCGATCTCAGCTAGGACACTACGCTGTGAGAGACTTGGCAAGAAGTCATTGGTCAAAGTTCTCATTCATTACCACTATCCAGTGACCTTTGCTAAAAAGTACATAGAATCTACAGCACAGAAACAGGCCATTCGCCCCAACTGGTCTATGCCGGCATTTATGCTGCACACGAGCCTCTTTTCACCCCTCTTCATCTAACCCTACCACATATCCTTCTATTCCTTTCTTCCTGATGTGCTTATCTAGCTTACCCTTAAATGCATCTATGCTATTCACCTCAACTACTCCTTGTGGTAGCGAGTTCCACATTATAACCATTCTCTGGGTAAAGAAGTTTCTCCTGAATTCCTTATTGGATTCATTAAAGATTATCTTATATTTATGGTTCCTAGTTTTGGACTCCCCCCACAAGTGGAAACATTTTCTCTACGTCTACCCTTTCATATCGGGTCACCCTCAGCTTCATCTTTTCT
Organism: Pristiophorus japonicus; assembly: GCF_044704955.1. Taxonomy (NCBI): domain Eukaryota; kingdom Metazoa; phylum Chordata; class Chondrichthyes; family Pristiophoridae; genus Pristiophorus; species Pristiophorus japonicus. Next base: position 47,175,521 of record NC_091982.1, read on the forward strand.
AGAGAAAAGAGCCCCAGCCTGTTCAAACTTTCCCGATAAAGTACATTCTCTCAGTTCTGGTATCATCATTTTGAATCTTTTTTGCACCTTCTCCAGTGTATGTATGTAGACTGGATCAGGTTCGAAATTGATGCTGCACGGTCGCAAAACCTGGTAACATTCACTAGCCGTGCTAACACATGGAGAATCACCTCTTAGCAAAGAGCCAGAGGGTTGCCAATACCTGTACAATTGTACCTACCCATCAGCATCCTAGCCCTTCAAGAGAGGAGGAGAGAAGAACACTTTAGATCACAATACCTCCACATTAACTTCTTTTAAACAAAATGGCATTTTGCCTGCATCTTTACAGAGAATCTTCAGTTCCATTACAAAATATATTTTTTGTTGACAGCCACGGGAATCCGCATTTTGAAATCTAGTTATTAATTAGATTTATCTGACCCAAAATGCATAGAGTATGGACAGGTACAAGTCAATATGTTCTGAAAGTTTTATTTTTTATCATCAAAAGAGCAAATACAATAAATAAACTTACATTCTAAGGCTCCAAATTAAAGAAACTAGAAAAGTGACTTAACAATAACCTATTCTAAGGAAGAAGCTTTGTTACAACTATATTTACATATTAGTAGTTTTACTTTTTCCACTGGTACAAAAGCATTAATCTTGCTTGCACAATAGGACATAACAGTATTATGTAGACCAACATAGTTTTGCCAATCTGCAGGTAATTAGAAAAAATTACTTTAATGCAAATGTAAAAAGATTTTCTATTCTGCAGTTTTGTTCTAGTCTATGCATGCAAAACTGTTACAAACAAAATGATAGGCTATTCCTTTTACAAGCTTTATTATTTTTCTACATTTCAGAAGACTTATGGGACCATGGTTTATTTTTTTTTAAGTGAAGCATTATATGTACAATGTTGACCCATACAGTAAAGCATTTACAAAAAAAACAATCATTTTGCTAAGAGTTTTTTTCCTGAATAGGTACTAAACAGAGGTTTGCTACGAAACACGTTTTCAATATTGTAAGCGTACAGTACTTAATGTGAGAGCTTATATGAGGTGCATTATAGAGAATTTTAAGAAAGCAACATCTTTTTGCTGATAACAATGAACACCTAGGTAGTGATAGACCGGGTTAATGATGTACACCACAAATGTGGCATGTAGACTATTAAAATACTTAATTGAATACCTTTTAGTCAAGAAGATTAAAAAAAAGATCTGAAAAGCATTTTGGGTGAAAAAGGCTTTATTAAAATGCGTCAACTACCGTACTAATAAAGCCTTGCAATCCCCAGCCTTCTGAACAGCAGTGCGTCCAAAACTTACTTTAGCAGTAAAATCATTAGAGCTACAAAATGATAAATTAAGTCCCTAAGCATTTATGAAAATTACAATTAAGATGCTATTCCACTATGCAAATGGAAAGCTAGATATTGCTATTTAAAAAAAATACAGACTGATAACTTCACAGTAGAAAAACAAACGGGAATAATATTTGCAAAATTGGAATCTGGCAAGAAAATATCACTTAACATGCATATCTCAGGTAATCTAGACATTGTGGATAACAGTTCATTCCAACTGTTAGATTTAAAAGCTTTCATCTCAAAGTACTGCATTCGCATCTAGTTCAATAGATATACTCAATACAACAGTTATCAAGACAATGGCCAGTGAGGAGTCTGCTTGGTATGGAGTCATCCAAAATAATTCACCTTTCATGGTGGACTACACAATAGGCTTATGGGTCATATCATTTTTGCCTACCCCATCTCTTCCCATTATTCATTCTATATGTATTAATCTAGTTTAATTAGGCACATTTTTAATACTTGGTTTTTAATTCAAATGTATACATTATTACTATAGAATTGTGAAAGTGTGATTAATACTGCAAGACAAATGATCATGGAATAAAAGGAAGACGGGCTTTCTGGGCTGAACTATAGTTGTCTAATGTGGACGTGAACCTGTCATCATTACCCCCTTTCCTTCTATTGTGTTAGCACCAGTAGCACTGGTACAGCCAACACTTACACCAGTATGGGTCCTGTATTTGCATCTGTCCATCACTACCAATGAAGGCTGGAACGAAGCTTTCTCCCATCCCTCTGAAGCTTTGTATAATGACACTGCTGCTAAAGGTAAGCACAACTCTCTCTTGTATTTCTGATCACTCTCCGGTGATCTTCCAGGCATCGTGTTTTAAAGATAGTGGGAGATCATTTTAGGAAGAAGGAGTTTGTGATTAAGTGTGTAAAATACCAGAGAGTAAAGTGTGTAGGGAGATGATTTATAAGGATTTGCCAGAAAAAGATTCAACAGCAGCCTTTTACCCCAGCCCTACAATGTAAAATGAAAAGTGCTAGCACACAAAAGCGCCACAAGTTCAGTTTCTGACCAGAAATATGTAAAAATAAACATCTGGGTAATGGCTGTTTGAGCAGTAAAGACTAAAATAATTGAAAACTCTTCCAATGGTATACATCAGATATGAATGCCCATTATCTTCTGGCCACTTCCGATGAAACCTCTGTACAAACTGCATTTTAGTTCAAAGCCATAACTAGATTCTGTTTCACATCCATGATGTATACTACACAGACATCATTATGTTTAACAGAAACATTTTTTTTTTAAAAAAGACTGCAAGTTACCCATACAATGGTCCAGCCACTGAATCTTTTGTTTGCCTGAAACACAAATGCTTAACTGGTCTGTTAGTACATTAATATCACCAAAGGCTGGCTGTCAGCAGTTTACCAGGTATCACAATCCGTTTTCTTACTATGTTTAGTTCCATCATAGTCTGAATGACTTCATGCCAGTTCTCTGAAGGACTCTGGTATAACAAACTCTAATTCGGAATTGCCATCTAAGGAATTGTACCTGTAAACAGGAGTTCCCTCCTGAGGAAAAATATCATCCCAGCTCGCTGGCTTGCTGCCTCCTATGGTCTGCGGGGTCTGCTGTGGAGCATCTGCATCATCTTCATCTTCGACATGATATACAATTCCATCCTCATTAATCTCCGCCATGGCGCCCGATGCACCTGCAGTCAGGAACCCGTACTGCCTGATCTGTAAGGTTTTGCACGGCAGCAAGCGGTAAAGTTTTGAATCGGAGACGGTTTCATCTTCAGCTGCACTCTTGCCAGTCTTTTTGCTGTGGACTGACCGAATGTGCGATGCCATCACCTGGTAGTTGATAAAGGTCTCGCCGCAGGTCAAGCACTGGTATCGCCGTTCGCCGGTGTGGAGAATTTCATGCTTAGTACGATATTCTGCAAGAGGGAACACTTTCTCACAGTAATGGCATGGGTATTTCTTCTCCCAGGAATGAACGTTGAAGTGCCTTCTCAGGCTCGTCAGGCATGCATATGATCGCTTACAAACAATACAAACATAAAAGACTCGACCGTCTACAACCAATTCATAATGATCTTGTTCCCTTTTCATTCGTTTTGCATCTGGAAAGTACTCGTCATTGATGAACACAGGTCTCGAGTTATTTAAATGATTAGCAGAATTTTCAGGCATGATTTCAATACTTGAGTGGCCTCCATCACCAGATACCTTGTCTCCGATCAGAAGCAGCTTTTTTTCAGGGGATCCAGGCTCCTTGCTCTGTTTGAGGTCACGGTTGGCAAGGTCATCTTTGTTTGGTACCACAATGTGATAGGTGTTGGGGGTTGTGTCGATATTTGCATAGACTCTGCAACCTTTTGACAAAGTATCAATACCAGCCGTTTTATCTACGATTACCGGCAGTTTGCCATCTTGAACGTACATCACACTTATGGCCTTTGTGCTTTGCTGGCTAATTACAGTATTCTGCCCACTTCCTGCGCTACTGTCAGAGATTTTGACTTTAAAATCCCCAACTTTCAAGGTTGTCTCTGGCACCAGAGTGACATGTTTCGTTTGAACCCCTAAGTTGTCAGAGCTCACTGGTATACTGGGAATAATATTTGTTTGCACTGAACTGTTACTAGCGACATTGGAGGGTTGCTTAGGGGGTGTGATTTCGCTGCAGAAAATGACATCATCATTATCCTCCGAGTCTTCAGCACTGGGCGAGTCTTTACTGTTACCTTTAGAATCCCTAAACTCTGCACTAGACAGAGAGAAAGCATCAGTTATTCTTGGTCCCAGACCTCCTTCTTCAACGTGCATGATCAAGCGTCCAGGTTCCACTGTTAGATCAGCAGCAACCTTCTGTGAGGCCTCGCCCTTGGAATCTGTCACAGAAGCAGCACTGTCCGCCCCAGGTGCTACTCCTTTGAGCTTTGAGAGAGATTCACCTAAGTCAGCAAGAAATTTTAGCCCCAGGGCCTGCCCAGACTGAATCAACTCACTTACAAGTTCAGCATTCACACGCACCAATTTGGAGCTGTAGATAAAATTCAGAACCTCTGCAAATACCTCTGCTCTGATGAAGTTCAGCTCAAGGACCTGTCCATATATGTTGATAGTGCCGTCGAGACTGAAAAGCTGATGGAAGTAGCTACTGGCAGATGACAAGACATTCTTATGTGCTCGAAATTTGCGATCTTCCACAATTATGGTAATATCACAGAATAATCCTTGCACACGCTGCTCGTTAAGAGACTTCAACAATGTTCCCGGGTGATGAATGTCAGTTGCACTAATAAGTTTTTTGTTCTCCATAACTATATCAAAAAGAAAGACAACATTTCCAATGAAAATGAGTCAGCTGACAGACTGTGGTCAAATCCTCTTTAGTGAACAAACTTGCTCCAAATATTGTACAATTATAGCAACAGTGATATTCGCTTGTCAGGAATTCACAAGAAGCATTGGGAAATCTTTTCTGCTGTACTCTCAGATAAAAGCAGTTTTATTCATTTTACTGTCTTTTAATTCTGTAGAAATAATAATATACAGAATGTGACTTGGGGCAATTTGGGTTGTACCGATAGTGCATCATTTTGAATGTGGGGGTATAATCCCATAAATACACCTGAATACAACTTTACAACAATCACATACTGCAATATTTATTCACCGTATTTGCTCTTAGAAAGAAACAGAAAAAAATAGCAGTAGTAAGCTATTTGGCCCTTCGAGTCTGCACCGCTATTCAATATAATCATGGCTGATCCTCTATCTCAACACCATATTGCCGCTTTTTCCCCATAGGCCTTGATGCCTTTTGTTTCTAGAAATTTATCTATCTCCCTCTTAAATATATTCAGTGACTTGGCCTCCACGGCTTTCTGTAGTAGAGAATTCCATAGGTTCACCACCATCTGAGTGAAAACATTTCTCCTCATCTCGGTCCTAAATTTCCTACCCTGTATCCTGAGACTGTGACCCCTTGTTCTAGACTTCCCAGCCAGGGAAACATCATTCCCGCATCCAGTCTGTCCAACCCAGTCAGAATTTTATATGTTTCAATGAGATCCCCTCTCATTCTTCTAAACTCTAGTGAATATAGGCCTAGTCGACCCAAACTCTCCTCTTAATTTATTTTGAAGTTAAAAAGTTAATTTAAAATGTTTCACCTGAGGTTGGCTGTTCTCCCAATCAGAGCTGCCACTGCAGTGACATATCTGCATTTAGTCTTAACCTCCCATTATCTCCCCAACCCCAAATTACTGCTGCTCCACTGGAGAGTCTCTAAACAACTAAATGAGACTCCGAACTCTGGCTTTTGAGGAAATATCCAAGACGGGGTTTTCTGTTAAACACCTGATTTTTTTAAAACCAAAATCTAGAGAGTACACATTCTATCTGTTAAAAACAGGGGGGGGGGGGCGGTGGAGGGGGCGGTAAATTTCCACAGGGATTCTCCCAATCTCCCACCATAACTTTAGCAGAAGCAGCTGTTTATACCGTTTCTCTGAGGTTTCTGCCAAAGTTATGGCAGGAGATCAGGAGAACTCCCATGGAAATAACTATGGAGTCTTATATTCAGATCATGCAGAGAAAACACTGAAATAACTTGAATTAGATCATTGAAGACAACTGGTTATCCTGTTGTTTCTCCGTCTCCGTCACATCTGTTCTGACGATGCCACCTTCCATACTAGTGTTTCCGATGTGTCTTCCTTTTTCCTCAACCAAGGATTCCCTTCCACCATTCCATTTCTCGCACACCTGCTCTCTACCATACCCTTTCCTCCCAGAACCCCGATAGGATTCCCCTTTTCCTCACTTTTCACCCCACCAGCCTCCACATTCAAGGGAACATCCTCCGCCACCTCCAGCGTGATCCCACCACCAAACGCATCTTCCTCTCCCCTTTCAGCATTCCGAAGGGACTGCTCCCTCCGCGACACCCTGGTCCACTCCTCAATCACCCCCAACACACCCTCCCCTTCCCACAACAACTTTCCATGCTAGTGCAGGAGATGCAACACCTGCCCTTTTACCAACTCCCTTCCCACCTTCCAGGGCCCCAAACACTCCTTCCAGGTGAAACAGCGATTTACTTGTACTTCTTTCAATTTAGTAGACTGTATTCGCTTCTTTGCATTGGGAAGACCAATCGCAGATTGGGTGACCACTTTGTGGAACACCTCCATTCAGTCCGCAAACGTGACTCCAAGCTTCCGGTCGCCTGTCATTTTAATTTTCTGCCCCACTCCGACCTCTTCCACTGTTTCAATGAAGCTCAACGTAAGCTCGAGAAACAGCACCTCATCTTTCAAATATGCAATTTACAGCCTTCCGGACTCAACATTGAGTTTAATAATTTCAGATCGTAGCCTCTTCCCCATTTTTTCAGATGGCAGCTGTTGGTAATGTTTCCCATTTACGCCTCCTCTAGACCCATCTTTTGTTTCTTTGCGTCCCGTTCCCATCCCCTTTTGCCTTGCACCATCCCTTTATCATTTAATCTCTCCTGCCTTCCACCCTATCACAGAACTTCCCTTTTCTTCCTCCCCACCCCCTGCACCCTTACCCTGCTTCTGCAGTTGCTTAAAACCTGTAACATCTCGAACTTTTTCAAGTTCTGACAAAAAGTCATCCACCGGAAACATTAACTCTGTTTCTCCCTCGACAGATGCTGCCTGACCGGCTGAGTATTTCCAGCACTTTGTTTTTATTTCAAATTTCCAGCATCCGCAATATTTTGCTTTTATCTTGTGCTACTGCTTAAGATGAGCCAGAGACCTGGATTTTAGTCTGGAGGTGAGCTCCATGCGGTGGGTTTGTTGTGAGCTCAGGAAACCCGGAAGAACAGGTTTCCTGAATGTCATGCCGTTTTTAACTGCAGGGTTCCGTTAAATTTTTTTCTGTCGGGTTCTCACCCGCAGGCAGCCCGATTGACAGGCTAGAGGCCTTTCGGGCGAGAAGCCTGCTTCAGAAGGTCATAGCTGAGGAGGTCAGGTAGGTCTAATGGTGGGGTCCCGACTGCGGGGTATCTGATGGTAGTTGATGGTGGGGTGGGGGAGCAGATGGGGGGAGCAGATAGTGGTCAGGGGTGTGGGTGGAGATTGAGATTACTGGTTATTGTTGGACCTGGAGGAAACACTCCTGCTCCTCCTGGCCCACAAGCAATGCCGAGCCCAGGGAAACCCAGCCAACAGGAGTTAAAAATAGAATGACTGTTAAAATGAAGGCAGCCAGCCTCATTAGAATATTTAAATGACCAACACACTTCCCGTGAGCGTATTGGTCATCCGCCCTCGTCCTGTCTCCGTTAAAACAGGAAGTAGGCTGCTCCGAGGTGGGTTGGGTTCCTGTTTCAGATTTTTGGAATTTTAACCTCTGACCCGAACCAAACCCACCCATTTTTGAGAGTTAAAATTCAGCCCAGAGAATCTATTGTTCCAATGATAAGCAATGTACAATGAATTCTAATATATTTCATCTGCTGTGGCAAATAAATATATATCCCTCTCCCTGTAACTGTGTAACTCTTTCCCACTTTGTCTGTTGTCTCACTCTTGGTTTTTGGCTTCCAGTTTTTCTTTTTTACCTCTCTCTATCTCTTTGTCTGACGCTTTACTCGTTGACATTCTATCTCTTGATTTTGATCTTTTTCTTTCCGTTTCACTTTTCAAGTCTTGTCTCCTACCTCTTCTGCATGTTTCCAGTGCCTCTGCGTCGCTCTCAATGTTTTCATCTTACTTGTTTTTCGCCCCTGAGACATGCAGGAAGATAGAAGACAACACATACGGGGTTGGAAGTGCGGGCTGAGTGAGAGTGTCCACGAGGTACTGCAATACGGACAGGTGACTGAGGAAGTGGAGCCGAGGTTCAGTGAGGATCATTCTGTGGCTGGGAAAATGCACGACATTTAGAGCTCGGGACGAAGCGGTCATAGGGATAAGCGGCTTGGGTGGGCAGCGGTGGGGGAGAAGGGATTGAACGTGGAGCATGGGATATAGAAGGTGGAAGTATTGAGGTCTGGGAACATTTGAAGAGTTTGCAATTTGAGACCTGGTAACACTTTGAGGATGGCTGGGCTCTGGTAGAATTCAGGAGGAGGGAGAAAGCACAGCTGGGCATAGCAACTGGGTCTTTGGTAGTCAAGGAGGGGTCTGGGGAAATTGGAGGCTGGGAGCGTGGAATATTGCTCCGAGGTGTGGGATCATGGAAATACTGGGGATAAAAGAACTGGAGGTGTTGTGTATCTGTAAAGCATGCACTCCCATGTTCTGCCACCAGGGAGCGCATCCCCTGAAGTCCCAAGGGATTCCAGCATCCCTTGGGAGCACTGTATATAAGCTGGCCCCTAAGGCCTGTTCCTCACTCTGGAGTGCCTTAATAAAGACTGAGATCACTGTTACTTTAATCTCCCTGTGTGCAGTCTCATTTGTGTTAGGAACACAATAACTGGCGACAAGGATACGAATCCAACGCAAAGATGCAGCAAACTGTGGGCATCCTGGAGAAGTTCTCGGAGGGTGAGAACTGGGAAGCCTATGTCGAACGGCTAGACCAGTACTTTGTAGCCAACAAGCTGGACGGAAAAGGAAGCGCTGCAAAAAGGAGAGCGGTCCTCCTCACAGTCTGCGGGGCACCGACCTACAGCCTCATGAAGAATCTTCCGGCTCCGGTGAAACCCACAGATAAGTCGTATGAGGAGCTGTGTACACTGGTTCGGGGGCATCTTAACCCGAGGAAGAGCATGCTGATGACGAGGTATCGGTTCTACACGTGCCAGCGGTCTGAAGGTCAGGAGGTGGCAAGCTACGTCGCCGAACTAAGGCGACTTGCAGGACAATGTGCGTTTGATGGCTACCTGGAGCAAATGCTCAGAGAATTTTTTGCACTGGGCATTGGCCACGAGACCATCCTACGAAAACATTTGACTGTAGAGACACTGACCCTCAGTAAGGCCATTGCGATAGCACAGGCGTTTATGTCCACCAGTGATAACACCAAACAAATCTCTCAGCACACAAGTGCTAGCAATGTTCATAAATTAACTGGATCTGTGTTTGCGAGCAGAAATGTACAGGGCAGAAACCATGAGTCTGCAACTGCCAGCAGACCTCAGGTGACCCAGGTGACTCAGAGTCCCCAACAAAGGATGATGCAAGGCAATTCACATCTTGTTGGCGTTGTGGAGGCTTCCATTCAGCCTATGCAGGCCGCTTCAAAGGGTATGTTTGCAAGAGCTGTGGAACAATGGGGCACCTCGAACAAGCTTGCAGACGAGCTGCAAGCTCTGCAAAACCTGCTAACTACAATGTGGCAGTGGAAGATCGGTCCATGGTGGATCAAAGCAATTTCGAGCCTCAGAGAGAGGAGGCAGATGCTGAAGTACACGGGGTGCACACATTTTCGATGAAATGTCCACCTATAATGCTAAATGTAAAATTGAATGGCTTACCCGTAGCCATGGAACTGGACACTGGCGCTAGCCAATCCATCATGAGTAAAAAGATGTTTGAGAGACTGTGGTGCAACAAGGCTCTCAGACCAGCCCTGAGCCGCATCCACACGAAACTGAGAACGTACACCAAAGAGCTTAGCACTGTCCTGGGCAGTGCCATGGTCAAGGTCACCTACGAGGGCACGGTGCACGAACTGCCACTCTGGATTGTCCCAGACGATGGACCCACACTGTTTGGAAGGAGCCGGCTGGGCAAAATCCGCTGCAACTGGGATGACATCCGAGCGCTATCACATGTCGATGAGGCCTCATGTACCCAGGTTCTTAACAAATTTCCTTCCCTTTTTGAACCAGGCATTGGAAACTTTTCCGGGGCGAAGGTGCGGATCCACTTGGTCCCAGAGGCACGACCCATTCACCACAAGGCGCAAGCGGTACCTCACATGATGAGGGAGAGCGCGGAAATCGAGCTGGACAGGCTGCAATGCAAGGGCATCATCTCCCCAGTGGAATTCAGCGAGTGGGCCAGCCCGATTGTTCCAGTACTCAAAAGTGATGGCATTGTCAGGATTTGCGGCGATTATAAAGTAACTATTAATCGTTTCTCACTACAGGACCAATACCCGCTATCTAAGGCAGACCGACCTATTTGCGACGCTGGCAGGAGGCAAGACGTTGACCAAGCTCGACCTGACTTCGCCCTACATGACGCAGAAGCTGGAGGAGTCTTCAAAGGGCCTCACCTGCATCAACACGCACAAGGGACTGTTCATCTACAACAGATGCCATTTGGAATTCGGTAGGCTGCAGCGATCTTCCAGAGAAACATGGAGAGCCTACTCAATTCGGTACCACGCACGGTGGTTTTTCAGGACGACATATTGGTCACGGGTCGGAACACCGTTGAGCACCCGCAAAGCCTGGAGGAGGTCCTCGAACGACTGGATCGCGCAGGGCTGCGGCTGAACAGGTCGAAATGCGTCTTCATGGCAACAGAAGTGGAGTTTTTGGGGAGCAAGATCATGGCGGATGGCATTCAGCCCACTGACGCCAAGACAGAGGCTATCAGGAACACGCCCAGGCCAAAGAACGTCATGGAGCTGCGGTCGTTCCTGGGACTCCTCAACTATTTTGGTAACTTCCTACTGGGGTTAAGCACCCTCTTAAAGCCATTACATGTGTTATTGCGTAAAGGTGAGAACTGGGTATGGGGAAAATAAAACAAGTAATTGCTTTTGTGAAAGCCAGAAACATTTTATGCTCCAACAAGCTGCTTGTATTGTATAACCCGTGTAAAACTTGTGCTAGCATGTGATGCGTCGTCGTACGGAGTAGGGTGTATATTACAAGCTAACGTTGCGGGGAAGTTGCAACCTGTCGCCTATGCCTCCAGGAGCTTGTCTAAGGCCGAGAGGGCCTACAGCATGATTGAGAAAGAGGCATTAGTTTGTGTGTTCAGGGTAAAAAAAATGCATCAGTACCTGTTTGGCCTCATATTTGAGCTGGAAACCGATCACAAGCCCCTCATAACTCTGTTCGCTGAAAACAAGGGGATAAATACTAATGCCTCAGCCCGCATACAAAGATGGGCACTCACGCTATCAGCGTATAACTAGAACATCCGCCACAGGCCAGGCACCGAGAACTGTGCGGATGCTCTCAATACCATTGCCCACCACGGGGGTGGAAATGGCGCAGCCCGCAGACTTGTTGATAGTCATGGAAGCGTTTGAAAATGATAAATCACCTGTCACGGCCCGCCTGATTAGGACTTGGACCAGCCAAGATCCTCTTCTGTCCCGAGTAAAAAACTATGTACTGCATGGGAGCTAGGCCAGCATCCCCGTTGAAATGCAAGAGCTAATCAAGCCGTTCCAGCGGTGAAAGGACGAGTTGTCCATTCAGGCAGACTGCCTGTTGTGGGGTAACCACGTAGTGCTACCCAAAAATGGCAGGGAGATGTTCATCTCGTATCTCCACAGCACACACCCGGGTATAGTAATGATGAAAGCGATAGCCAGATCCCACGTGTGGTGGCCCGGTTTCGACTCTAACTTAGAGTCCTGTGTACGGCAATGCGGCATGTGTGCTCAATTGAGCAATGCGCCCAGAGAGGCACCACTTTGTGGTCCTGGCCCTCCAGACCATAGTCGAGGATCCATGTCGACTTTGCGGGCCCGTTTCTCGGTAATATATGTTCTTAGTGGTGGTGGATGCTTTTTCAAAATGGATTGAATGTGAAATAATGTCGGGAAGCACCGCCACCGTTGAAAGCCTGAGGGCCATGTTTGCCACCCACGGCCTGCCTGACATACTGGTCAGTGACAACGGGCCATGTTTCACCAGTGCCGAATTTAAAGAATTCATGACCCGCAATGGGATCAAACATGTCACCTCGGCCCCATTTAAACCAGCCTCCAATGGGCAGGCAGAGCGGACAGTACAAACAATCAAACAGAGCCTCAAACGAGTCACAGAAGGCTCACTCCAAACCCGCCTGTTCCGAGTACTGCTCAGCTACCGCACAAGACCCCACTCGCTCACAGGGGTGCCCCTGGCTGAGCTACCCATGAAAAGGACACTTAAAACCAGACTCTCGCTGGTTCACCCCAACTTGCATGATCAGGTAGAGAGCAGGCGGGAGCAACAAAACGTAAACGATGGTCGCGCCACTGTGTCACGGGAAATTGATCTGAATGACCCTGTGTATGTGCTAAACTATGGACATGGTCCCAGGTGGATCGCGTGCACGGTGATAGCTAAAGAATGGAGTAGGGTGTTTGTAGTCAAACTAGACAATGGACAAACTTGCAGAAAGCACCTGGACCAAACGAGGCTGCAGTTTATAGACTGCCCTGAACAACCCACAGCAGACACCACCTTTTTCGAGCCCACAACACACACCCAAAGGATCAACGACACCACCCCGGACCAGGAAATTGAACCCATCACGCCCAACAGCCCAGGCTCACCCAGCAGCCCTGCAGGACCAACAACACGCCAGCTCAGCGAGGGCACAGCCAACACACCAGAACAAACATTTGTACCGAGGTGGTCCACCAGGGAAATAAAGGCTCCCGACCATCTCACCTTGTAAATAGTTTTCACTTTGACTTTGGTGGGGAGTGATTTTGTGTATCTGTAAAGCATGCACTCCCATGTTCCACCACCAGGGAGCGCATCCCCTGAAGTCCCAAGGGATCTCAGCATCCCTTGGGAGCACTGTATACAAGCCGGCCCCCTAAGGCCTGTTCCTCACTCTGGAGTGTCTTAATAAAGACTGAGGTCACTGTTACTTTAACCTCCCTGTGTGCAGTCTCATCTGTGTTAGGAACACAATAGGAGGGATCTGGGTTTTGGAAGCATAGGGTGGGGGGGGATGTACCAAGGTTGGTAGGGTTTGAAGCAATCTAGGACATAGGCCCAAGTATTAAGTACAGGCCAGGTCCAACACCAACCAAACCTGAGAACCGGTCATTTGTCAGGAGCAAAATAGGAGGCACTGTGGCAGATATGGCAGTCTTGACAAGAAACAGAAGTATCAGCTATGAGCAAGAGGTGCCACAGAGAAGGCATAGATGAAACGGCTGTGAAGATATTTGTAGATGGGAACAAGGGGCCATTTACAGTGTGGCCACGGCATCTCTTGGGAGTAGCAAACATAATTCTGTTGGAACAAAATCCTGCAGCCCCAGAGCAAAATATTGTTTTTATATTTTTATGCCCCTTCACTCGCAGATTGCTCACAGCCATGTTCATCCTTGACAATAAATTTTACCAAAAACTTTCTAATTCAGTAGTTCTCAAACTCTCACGCATCTCATATCCCTCCAGCTTCAGTCTGCTCAAATGTCTCTGCCTCCTCTTTCACTTCTCCTTCTTCACTTTCAGGAGTCACTTCCCTCCAATTCTGCTCTTTTCACCCTCCCTGCACAACTTCAGTCTTTTTCTCCTTCCATCTCTGCCTGTTTTTTTCTCCTTCTTTCCCTCTCACTTTTTTCTCACCTCTCGGTGGCCCCGGGAGCAATTGAGGTGGACAGGTGAGCCAAGAAGTACTTGCAGCAAGGCAGGGTTAGCAGGTGGGTGGTGCACGAAACTCTTGGGGTGGGGTGCTATCCAGGAAGTACCCAGGATGGGTGGATAAGCAGACATGCCAGGATGCAGCCAGGATACGCAAGCCACAAAGCACTCGGGTGAGCAGATAGCCAAGCAGACATGCTTAGAAGCACACAAGAGCAGGGGATCAAGCAGACAATTGGCAGGGAGTGGGGTGAAGCGAATAGATTGAGAAACATTTTGGTTCGATGAGCAGGAGAAGTAGCAGGCAAGTTGGGACTCATACTCTGCTCTACCAAATGTACCTGTTGACCATTGTTGCGCTGCTGTGTTCTGCTACAGCATTGGAAGTACGGTTTGTAAATTCTGAACAAGTATTAGGCAAGTTGTGAAGATAGCAATACACTGGTTTTGGGACATAAATGACTTGAGGCTATTTGGAGTGGGCCAGGGTGTTTTGGAAAGGAATCTGGGCAAATCAGGTTCGGCTGCTGGGATCATGAGCAGCAAGTTGGCAGGGGCCACTTGATGGAGCACAGGAAGCAGGCCAGGCTACTGAATGAAGCAAGGGGAGTGGCCTGAGCTCGGCCTGACCGGGTCATTAAAGGGAAGCAGCGGGGTTATTGAAGAGGGGACGGGGATCACCATATGCAGTGGAGCCGAAATGAAGAGAGGCTGAACGATCAGGATAAACATCGACTACAGGACAAACTAAAGCATTGGCAGCAAAGACACACCCAATAATTCAAGCTCCAGGGAAGTACTGCAAATTGAATATGAATATGAATAGAGGAGTAACTGTCTCCCAGAAAATATTTACCAGAGATTTACAAAACTGTGCAAGGAACTCGAAGAATGAATAAACATTTTATTCTGAATGGCTTAATCGTTCATAGGTTTCTTATGTTACAGTCATGAATATATTTCAATTAGCTGAAAAATTAAGATGTCAGCTCAAACCAAGGACATCAATTTGTTTGGGTGCTTTCTGCCACTTGCCAGCTCAGAATTGGTAGGTTTGGGAAGAAAATGAACAATTGGATTGCTCACTTTTCCTGCTGCATCCTGCTGGCTCTTCATTCCTACTTAGCAACTGAATCTAACTGTTTTTGATTCATTCACGTTCATCAATTGGATTGTGGATTTACAAAGTCCTTATTTCAGCCAATCACTAATTTTTGCATCTATGACACTTTAAGGAGTGACATCTCTGATGATTTCAATTGAGACCCGAGGCACACTGGATGCAAGACTTCTAATCAAACAGATAATTGAGTGTAAACCCATCGTGGAGAAAAACAGCTCCAATTATGTACTTTGAAAAGTTTCTATTCAGATAAATGGAAGCAACAAGTATCACTTAAGTAGGCATGTTATAAGTTCTACGTTTACCTTTTATTATTATTTTCCGAGGTTTTCTTTGCAATGATCTGCAAAAAATAAAAATATGGTGTTTTAGATTGAAATGACAGCTTCTACAAAATAATAGAACTTCAGAAAGCAGTTTTTAAAATGTAAAAAAGCATTCCATCATAATAAACTGGCTGACTGATGGTCAATGGCAACAGTCAAATTCATTCAGCTTATTCTTAAGCTGAGGTGCGTAACAAACAAAAGCTCATTCTTTTTGAGATACCTAAAATATTTTCACATTTCAGATCCATTTTTGGGAGCCTTTCACATTTTATAAAGTGTAACTCTATCAGGATGGATTTCTGTACTGGGTTTATTTAAACTCCTGTACCTCCGCAAACTCAATGGTCCCAAGCAATACCTCAACATCCAAATTACAAATCTATTTCACTGCCCTCTGCCTCAGAACTGCAGAATGTAAAAGATTTAAAATGTCAAAAAAAGCATATTGGCCCAGTGAGGGAACAGCAAAGTGTGAGCGTTACTTCCCTCTGTACGTGTGGCACAATGTCATCCTCAAAGTGTTTTTAAAGAGAGGGACTATAGAGAGGACTGGGAGCATACTGCAGCCTCGAATGTAATTTTAGTGTTTTCGTTTGCCTTTCCCTTCTTTGCCTGAAGGACTCGCTCCTTACTGGGGTGTCTTTCCATAGGCGACAGTCACCCGGGTACAAATGTTCATTATTCACGAGCCTCGGTGTTGAGAGAATTCATGCTAGGATGCAGTCCCACAGAGGCGCTTTACCGCCAATGAAGAACTTTTGGAGTGCAGTCACTGTTGTAATATAGGAAACACAGAAGCCAAATTGCGCATAGCAAGCTCCCACAAACAGTAATGTCATAATGACCAGATAATCTGGTTTTTTGTTGTGATGTTGATTTAGGGATAAATATTGGCCGGGACTTGGGAAGGGAGCATCACAGCCCAGCCCAGCCAGTTACGTCCTAATTCAACATCAACATATACGCACTTGCCAGCATTCAGTTGGGAGCATTTCATGAATGGGAGTATTTGAAAAGTTTTTTCCCCCCCTTGTCTCCTACAGCACTGTCCTGGCCGAGACCAGCTAATGCAATAGATCAGGGTCAAACCTGACCATTCTGGCTCTGTACAATACTAGTCAATGCAGTTATCTTTGAGCTATCAAGGAGACTATGTTTCCATATCTAAATCAACTTCTGTACACTGCATAATTATAAAACTTGGTACTTTGATAAAGAGTTCCCGTTGCCATTTAGGCTGTAGCGTAATAAATAAAAAAAATACAAATCATGCAATTAAATTCACAAAAAGATTGTATTATACATTAAAAAATGCATTAACAAATGTATGGGTATGGTACATAGGAACAGGAGTAGGCCATTTAGCATCAGCACTAGTTTCAGTCCAAATTCAAAGTATTTGCATTGCACAGTTAAATACAAAACATGTAGAGATCAGGATTTTATTTCAGATTCCAGCATCCGCAGTATTTTGCTTTTGTATGAATAGATCAGCCTTGGAAGTATGGTTGTTGTTGGTATAGCACTTGCAAATACTGGATTATAACAAATCTGCTACATATTAATTTTTATCTACAAAATAACCAGGAGCTGCACAGCTACCTTAAAAGGCTATAACTATTGCCTTAAGGGTTAAAAAAAATTGGAACACAACGGTCAAAATTCCTCCGCGTGGTATTTTTAGTGCAGTGGTTAACGTGATCCTGTCAAATTCCTGTGCATGATATTTTAATGAATTCATTCTGTACCCTTTAACTTCTTCGTTAAAACACCGCACCCAGTAATCTGGCACAAAAGTGTTAGCGATCGAACTAAAAATAGCATACAGGAGGAATTTCAACATCCTATGGGTTACTGACTTTGTGAAAATAATGCATTTGTCACAAACGCTTAACCAATAGTGACGCACACAGGAACTTCAACCCCTGGCCTTTTAGGTAATTTTCCACCCAGCTCCGACTAAACCACTTCATGTGATAACAACCCTTGTAAATTATCTGACACATGATCATTACTAACAAATTAGCTTAAAACCTACTTTAAAGAAGAAGCTGTTTGTACTATTTCTACCTCGTGGACAGCTGCTATTCTGCCCCTCCCTCCTCATAGAAGTTTTTGGCTATTTTTAACAGGTGAAAATGATATTAAACAATGTCTTTTCTATTAATGCAAACACGCAACCCAGCTCAGCTAATGCAATCTGACTCATCATTACCCCCACTTGTTAAAACAGTTTAGCTGCAGAGGAGGATTTTTGTGTGTTAGAATTCATAAGAACCTGACAAACACATTTTGGCTGTACACTTCTGTACCAAGGCTGCTGTTTATAAGATACTTTTACTTATTTAAAAAATATAATAATTAATTTTGAGCTTATTAACCAAACAATACTGTTCAAATAATGTTTTTACTTTGTCAGTTCCTTCCTCGCACCACTTACTTAAGGAAAGAAACGAGATGTCTTCATTGGCCCCGACTGAGGTAACAAATCCCTTCCTGGAATTGGCTGCTGAGAGGTGCCAAGACATTTTGTTGAGCAAAAGCGAGTAAATAATGGAAATTCTTCTCTGCTTTTAAGTAAAAAGGAATTAATCAGCACAGCAGAGCTATCTGTGACTGATCATCAACTTCCACAGTTGATGTTTTAAACAACGACTTGCATTTATATAGCACCTATTACGTAGTAAACGTTCCAAGGTACTTAACAGGAACATTATCAGGAAAAATTTGACATCGAGCCACATAAGGAGATAATAGGACAAGTGACCAAGGGTCTTAAAGGAGCTGAGATAGAAGGATTTATGGAGGGTACTCCAAAGATTAGGGTCTAAACAGCTGAAGGCACGGTCGCCAATGGTGGGGCGAAGAAAATCGGGGATGCACAAGAGGCCAGAAGTATAGGAATGCAAGGTTCATGGAGGGTTGTAGGACTGGAGGAGGTTACAAAGGTTGGGTGGGGCAAGTCCGTGGAGGGATTTGAACACAAGGGTGACAATTTTAAATTTAGGGCGTTGATGGACTGAGAGCACATGTAGGTCCTGCTCCTATTTCTTATGTTCTTATGTTCACTGGGGTAATGGGTGAACAGGACTTGATGCAAGTTAGGATACGGACTGCAGAGTTTTGGATGAGGGTGGAAGATGCGGGGCAGGCCAGGAGAGCGTTGGAATTGTCACAATAAAAGTGTGCAGTACTACTTATTTCAAATGCATTATCATCGTCATCATCAGCATAGGCAGTCCCTCGGAATCGAGGAAGACTTGCTTCCACTCCTGAAGTGAGTTCTTTGGTGGCTGAACAGTCCAATACGAGAGCCACAGTCCCAGGTGGGACAGATAGTCGTTGAGGGAAGGGGTGGGTGGGACTGGTTTGCCGCATGCTCTTTCCGCTGCCTGCGCTTGATTTCTGCATGCTCTCGGCGTCTGAGAGACTGCACCAACAGCTCACTCAGTACTTAAATCCACAGCCTCGTTTGGCATTGAACCATACAGACCACAAGATTCCTGGGGATGTGAAGTTAGTTGATTCCAGCCAAGGCGTCAGCAGAGGTCATACAGATGACCTCAGCATCTCTGGTTTGAGGGGTGGGATGATTATCAGCCCGGCTTCCCACTCCTAATCACGATCAAATTAGCCCTGCTGTGAAGTGCATCAGGCGAGAACTTGATTAGGCCCTGTTGTGGAACACCTCACCCACAGTCGTTGTCTAGACTTGCACATGAGCATTGGTCATTTAGGGGCAGGCACCCAGTATCTATTCGGCATGAGTTCCATCTTCTGCAGAGGAGTGGATTGGAAGAAAGGGCTTGCGGCACATGCCGAGACCCAGATTTTCTCATTAAAACAAAGAACGGTATGTCATTCTGAAGATGCTGCCAAACCCTAATGAAATAGGGCCTCAAAATCTTGTCCTTAGCAGTGAGTAAAGCTGAGTTCTCCTGCAAAGTATTGTTTTAAATGTCTGGAAAGAGGCTTTGAACAATAACTGGCAGGAAAACATATACACCACGGCAAATACCAAACATCGTAATTGTTAAATTTAGTCTTTTCAATACAAAGGAATGTGATCTGAAGCGAGTGTTTTTCCTCTTTGCAACAGACCCCTCCATGGCCTGTTGCCTGGATACTTGTACTTGTGGACTGTGACTGGCGAGGGCTTTGGCTGTTGTGGTTCTGAGTCATGGTCTTTATTACTACATGTTAATAATTTGAATCCACTGGCCAGAAAATAGTCAAGAATTTGCAGCCATGACTGCCAACAATGGAGAAGTAGGTTGTGCTGACTGGAAGTTGGATGCAAGATTAATGGATTTCTCAACAGAACTACATTTGCTATGCTGCACTGATTTTGAAAAGATGAAATGCAGGTAGTGGCAGTGAGTTCATAGTGTTAGCTATAACATTAAGATCAAAGTTTTGCTGAAAAATTAACTGAGAAAACAATAAAGTTCCAATTTATTGTGCCCATTATTCATAAAGACAGATGGTGGTTAAGAGATCTTCAAACGTACTGGGTTAACTCTGTCACTGGTTTGGATTTCTCTCAGTGCTTCACCTTGGCAACCCAACTGTGGGTAATTACTGACTACTGCTCTGTGGCACAACTTTTTGTAACATAATATATTACCTCACCAGGCCATGAAATGATTTACTTTTCAACGATTCGGGCAGAAGGCATTGGAGCCCCAAAGCATTTGGGGCTGTGAGTGGCAGAACATAGAGTCATGACCACAAGCCTCCACGTCACGAGTTTCTCATGCCAGCCACACTGCTGTGGAAAGGCGCTTCTTCACTTGGAACTGAAGAATCATTTAATGCCACTCTTCAGGTCCCAGGCACATATACCTCCCTCTTTTCCCCTTCCCCTCTCCTCCGTCAAAATGAGAATTAGTAAAAGTTGCCCACTGGGATTTAAGCAGCAGGGTGGGTTTGCGCGGAGAAACTTGCATCATTTGCGCCTCCCGTTAGCGCACCCAGGACACCGCAAACAACTTCTCGCCCGGGGCGCAGGGCCACTACTGTCTCCCGCGGGAGTTAGCGGAGGCACAAACCAGTAGCGCCCTGCACCTGTCAGTAGCGTCAGGCCGCTGCACCGGCGATGATAACGTCATCATCTTGCGCAGCGACCCGTTTTCGCCCCGGAGCGAAAATTCGGTAGCGCCCCGTGAGGCCGCCGCAGGCAATGCTCGCAGCAGCTTCGTGAATCACAAGCTGGGCCTCAGTCCACTCGCGGGGCGAAAATTAAAGGGGCGGTGCAGCAAGCACTTAAAAAAAAATGGCCGCTTTACCGGTCGCGGCCTTGCTTTGTTCAGTTCGCGGGGTCAGTGCCGCAATGTTGCAGCCCGGCACTCCGCTTCTGTGCCGATCGGCTGCCATGGGGCCCCGCTCCCCAGTGGTGGCCCCCCTTCTCCCCGATGCAGCGTCGGTAGCTTGCTCCCTTTTAACGGAAGGGGAGGCCCCTGTGCTCCCACCAGCGCTACACGCACTCCGCGTAGCGCTGGAAAATTCCCGCGCTTAGCGTCCCAGTCCTGCCCCCAAGAGGAAGTGGAGCGAGCGACATTGCGCTCCATTTCCTCTCCGGGACGGTAACCCAAATTTTGCTGCCGGGGCGGGACTTCTGCGCCGGCTGCAGGAAGTCCTGCCTCGCAGCGGTCACCAAATTTCGTCCCCCAGATTTCTAAAACCCGAGAACCTCCTCTATTTCTTTTTCTTTTTTTTTTCAAATTTCCCCAGGTCTCTGCAGCAATGCTCCAATATGATCTACAGGCAACCTGCTACCAGGCCTCCATTGAACATGGCAGTTCTGAATGAACATACTATAAGATGCATGAGTACAACAACAACTTGTATTTATATAGCGCCTTTAACATAGTAAAATGTCCCAAGGCGTTTCACAGGAGTGTTATAAAACGAAAGTTGACACTGAGCCATTCAAGGAGAAATTAGGGCATATGACCTAGAGGTAGGTTTTAAGGAGCGTCTTAAAGGAGGAAAGAGAGGTAGAGAGACGGAGAGGTTTAGGGAGGGAATTCCAGAGCTCAGGGTCTTGGCGGCTCAAGGCACAGCCACCAATGGTTGAGCGATTAAAAATCAGAGATGCTCAAAAGGCCAGAACTAGTAGAGCGCAGATATCTCAGGGGGTTGTAGGGCTGGAGGAGATTACAGGGAGTATAGCCCAACAAGAACTCCATTGCCTATACTTCTCCTGCCTTCTTTGTGGGAAGGTGTTTCACATTGTCTCAGCAATTCCCCCTCCACCCGGTCCCTCGCCCAGGGTCAGAAACTCCGCAATAAGGGCGCTACGAAAATACCAATTCACTAATTTGCTGTACCTCTGCATCGAGAGTTTTACTTAAATCGAATATGCAGCTTTTTAGAGCCATTTATTGCATTAAACGGTCGTTGTAGGGTCTCTTTGTTGGCTGTGAGTAAATGTACTACTATGTGGCACGATACTAAGCCATGCCAACTGGGATGATCCTATGTCCAATCCGCATTCCTCACAGAGTTAGCTCTCAGCCCCATTTGGTACAAGCAGTTTCCATATCCTTTGGCTAGACAAGGGAAATAAAAATTAGCCCTAGTTCCCAAACCTGATCGGAAGCAAGTGACCCTTGCTCAAAGAGGATCATGTGTGGATGTCAGGTGAGGGGAAAATTGGAAAATAAGTCTATTATAAGTATTTCAAAATAAAATACAGTTCAACAGAAGACAATTGGAGAAAAATCTTACGAAATGAGCCATCTGTTCACCTGTATCATTATGACTAGAATTTTAGTGATTTGGATTCAGCTTTTGTGCTCAATCTACTAGGGAGAGTTTGGGTTCAACCAAGTTGAAAATCCAAACCAAAGCTGCTTCATTCACCTCTGAATAATACAAATATATATATATATATATATATATTGGTTGAGCATAACTAGAGGCCATCAATATAAGATAGTCACCAAGAAATCAAATAGGGAATTAAGAAGAAACTTCTTTACCCAGAGAGTGGTGAGAATGTGGAATTCGCTACCACAGGGAGTGGTTGAAGCGGATCATATCAATGCATTTAAGGGGAGGTTAGATAAGCATATGAGGGAGAAGGGAATAGAGGGTCATGCTGATATGGTTAGATGAGAAAAGATGGGAGGAGGCTCGAGCGGAACATTAACGCCGGCATGGACTGGTTGGGTCAAATGGCCTGTTTCTGTGCTGTGTATTCGATGTAATCCTATGCAACACGCACACGCACAGGAGTGGAATAAGTAACCAAGAGAAAAGAATAAACTATGAAAAGAAAAGTTAAACATTCATTAACACTCACATTTTCAACTCTGAATGCAAGTTTCTTTTCCACCAATGTTCACCATGTCCCGCCTCTTTTTATCCTGATGGCGATGGTTCCTTGCTGGGTTGGCGTTGCAAGGTGGTCATTAAATGTGAGCATTGGCAAGCTATCTGACCACAGTGATATCACAGCCAAGCCTGATCTTGTCCTCACCAATGCCGTACACACACATACTGCTAGCAGGAGTCATTGTGTAGCAATTGTGAATGGCAACCTTGGCTGATATTCCCTTCCCTAAACCAGAAACCCGAAGGCCAAATGTCGCAATCCCACCAGAACCCAGACTGCGATCAGCTAACTTAGCACTGTGCTGGGGCCTTTCTGTTTTACATGGCTCACCTACTCACTACCTTAAACAGCTGATTCATTTAGGACATAGAGTGCAAGTGTATAAGTTTATACTTCAGCCTTGCTTTGTAGTAATGCAATTGAAATTATAGTACAGGGGTAATTTCTGTAGCTATCATCTGTTGTCACTATACATATGCATGCATGTTTTGGAGCTAAGTCCCTAACCCAATTTTGAAGCCAAAGTGACCCACATTTAAGAGCATAAGAATTAGGAGCAGGATAGGTCTTATGGACCTTCGAACCTGCTCCACCATTCAATAAGATCATGGCTGATCTTTGACCTCAACTCCACTTTCCCGCCCGATCTCCAAATCCCTTGCTTCCCCTAGAGTCCAAAACTCTATCTATCGCAGCCTTGAATATATTCAACAACTCATCAACCACAGCCCTTTGGGGCAGAGAATTCCAAAGATTCACCATCCTCTGAGTGAAGAAATTCTTCCTCATCTCAGTCTTAAGTGGCCGACCCCTTATCCTGAGACTATGCCCCCTAGTTCTAGACTCTCCAGCCAGGGGAAACAACCTCTCAGCATCTACCCTGTCAATCCCCCTCAGATTCTTATATGTTTCATTGAGATCACCTCTCATTCTTCTAAACTCCAGTGAGTATAGGCCCAATCTACTCAAGCTCTCCTCATAAGACAAACCTCTCATCCTAGGGATCAATCTAGTGAACCTTCATTTGCCCAACTTGGCTCTATTCATAATGATGCCAATTGGCCAAATTTGATTTTGTATCATTTGTCTATTTATGGTGATTCACACAAGCAGAGGCTGCTCTAGTAACCATTATGGTGTTTGAACACTAGTGCTATTGGGCCTTCCAAAGCATGAACACTAATTCCTAGCTTGCAACCGAACTATTTTAATTTGAACAGTAGTTACACAGGATGTGGATGCATTTACACTCAAGGAAAGATATGCATTTATGTAATACCTTATATCCCACAGAAACATGTCAAAACATTTGACATTTAATGAATTACAACCAGCTATGTAAGCAAACATAACAGCCATTATGCACAAGCAGTATCTTGCAAACAACAATGACTATTTTTAGTGGTATTGCTTGAGGGAGGAACATTGATCAGGACATTAGGAGAACTTCCTGCTCTTCTTCCAGTTCCATGGGATCTTTAACATCTAACTGAACAGGCCGATGATTGCTCAGTTTAATGCTTCATTCAAGGAACAAGTCGGACAATACAACACTTCCTCAGTTCTACATTGGCGTGTCGGCTCAGGATCGTGGTGCGAGCCTCGAACCTCGAACCCAGAAGTGAGAGTGCTGCAAATGAGCCAAGTTGGCACAAAAAAACATTAAAAAGACAACTCACAATCTTTAACTGACGCTTAAGAGAGTCTGCAATAAATAGACATGCCTTATTTACATGGGTTTTCCAGAACAACAACGATAGCATTGCAAACTTTGAACGAGTAGTTTTGTCTTGGGTTTTGAGGTGCCTTTAGATTATCCCCGCTCACCATCTTTTCTTTGTGGCAGTGCTCAACAATACACTCTTATTCCACAAGAATAAAAATGTCCTCAGCTATATTAGTAAATGCTGAAAGGTCACTTATAAAGAAAAAATGTACCATCAAACCACAAAAATCAAGACAATTTAGTCAGTAAACTGTCCTGTTCTAAAATATGGTAATTTTGAAGCACTTTTTCTGTTCTTTAATGATCCTCAAATACAAATTGTTAGACCAGAGCATTTCTAAATTCTCAACATAAAACTGTAGACTAGAAAAGATTTGGAAACAGTCCTTTACTTCGGAATAATTCCACAGAGATGCGTGCCAAGGGTATAAAGGCCCACATTTTGTGGTCAGTGGCGAACAAATGGCGCCAGCCATTCATTACACTTGCTCTTGCCCAGCTTTTTGCCAGCTTTTGCACTGGAACTTGCGGTAATTAGAAAGTTTGGCACCGCGCCCTCGACAGGGGACCTGGGACCTCTGAACAAGACAAGCAACAATGTGTCTCCTTAACTAATCAGATTGAAGAATTTTTAATGAGCAGCGCAGAGTCTAAACCAGGAAGTGAAAGTTAGAATATTTGATTCAATACCAAATCATATACAGAAAGCTAAGAAATAATAGGAAAAGAAAGATTGGTCTAAGCGAGGGAGATTAAACAGAGAAAGAAAAATATTTTTTAAACTTTTTTAAAAATCTCCAACAATAATTAAATTCTGAAGGAATGAGACTCCATACTTGTAAAAGTTGATTTACAGTGCCAAAGAGACTGTTTGGCAGTAATTAAGACTATCACTGCGTTAAAAATTTACTTACACTAGAATGGTCAAGCCGTAACTATTTCTGGCGAGTTTACTGGATATCTAGTGGGTAAGCAAAAAAAAAAGACAGACTTGCATTTATATAGCGTCTTCATGACCACCAGATGTCTCAAAGGGCGTGACAGCCAACGAAGTATTTTTGGAGTGTAGTCACTGTTGTAATGTGGGAAATGCGGCAGCCAATTTGCACATACAGCAAGCTCCCACAAACAGCAATGTGATAATGACCAGATCATCTGTTTTTGTTATGTTAATTGAGGAATAGATTTTGGCCAGGACACTGGGGATAACTCCCCTGCTCTTCTTCAAAATAGTGCCATGGGATCTTTTACATCCACCTGAATGGACAGGCGTCTGATCAGTTTAACGTCTAATCCGAAAGTACAACTTCACATCCTTCCACGTGTTTCAATGGCAAGTCTCTCCACAAGGTACTGTTATTTAATGAAGCTTCTGGAGGAGCATGGCAACTCGGACAGCAACTTCCTGATTTCCGCATTTAACTAGGCATTTGCGGTCGCTGGAAGTTGCTGTCTGATTTACTGCTTAATAACAGTGAGCGCTGTTAGCCTGTTATTCATAGAAACATATAAAATTCTGACGGGATTGGACAGGTTAGATGTAGGAAGAATGTTCCCAATGTTGGGGAAGTCCAGAACCAGAGGTCACAGTCTAAGGATAAGGGGTAAGCCACTTAGGACCGAGATAAGGAGAAACTTCTTCACTCAGAGAATTGTGAACCTGTGGAATTCTCTACCACAGAAAGTTGTTGAGGCCAGTTCGTTAGATATATTCAAAAGGGAGTTAGATGTGGCCCTTACAGCTAAAGGGATCAATGGGTATGGAGAGAAAGCAGGAATGGGGTACTGAAGTTGCATGATCAGCCTATGTTTCCTACCACAATGTGGGCAACAGCTGGCTTACCTACCATCATGTTTTAGAGGCTGAATTCTACTCGAAATCCAAAAATGTGGTATATTCAGGCCAATTTATGTATCTGTCATCTATGTGATGTGCTGGTTACCCTTCAGCAGCATCAATCAGCTTCCATAATGAAATCCAACTCTACCTCTCCTCTTCCACCCCCATCTCCAAAACAGTTGCTATTTTCTGACTGCCTCTTCAACGCCAAGTCATGGTGGTGTGGACATGCGCTTCAGCTCAATGTTGACCAAAATAAAGCTGCTCTTTTCAGTTCCTGCCAGCATCCATGTTCCTTTGGCCGCACCTCCGGCCACCTGCCAGACTATGTCCTCATGCTAAATAGTGGTGCACACATTTGATGACCTGTTCGATCGACTTGAGCTTTTCACCCCACATCCCCTCCAGCACTTTCTAAACATTGCCTGCTGAAATCCATATTGCTCCCTGCTGCTACTTTAACTCTACTCCATACTTTCTTTGAGGATTGCATTTTCCAACACTCTTCTCACTTGCCTCCCTCCAAAACTGCAGCTAATCCAGAACTTCATTTCCATGTCCCCTCCTGTACAAAATCTTGCATAACCACTCCCTCCTCATCAATCCCATAACTCTCCGCTTGCCAATATCTACTAGTTCCCTGTGCTGCAGGAAATCGGCTTCAAGACCATGGGCTCTCTCTTTAAATCCCTCTATCACCTTGCTCCACCCGATTTCCCAGCGATATGACCCTATCCACGTTCACCACTTGTTCCCTGCTCCCTACAATCCATCATCAGGGGCCAATTATTCAGTCACTGCAGTGCTGCCTTTTGGAATATCTCCCCAAATCACTCTGCCCTGCTACCTTCCTTCTTGCTGTCAAAAGCCATGTAAAAAAACATCTCTGTGACAATGCCTTTTGTTGTGTACCTGTAAAGCATGCACTCCCATGTTCCGCCACCAGAGAGCACATCCCATGGGAGCACTGCATATAAGCAAGCCCCTAAGGCCTGCTCCTCACTCTGGAGCGTCTTAATAAAGACTGAGGTCACTGTTACTTTAACCTCCCTCATCTGTGTTAGGAACACAATAACTGGCAACGAGTATACAAATCCAACGCAAAGATGCAGCAAACTGTGGGCATCCTGGAGAAGTTCTCGGAGGGTGAGGACTGGGAAGCCTATGTCGAACAGTTAGACCAGTACTTTGTAGCCAACGAGCTGGACGGAGAAGGAAGCGCTGCAAAAAGGAGAGCGGTCCTCCTCACGGTCTGCGGGGCATCGACCTACAGCCTCATGAAGAATCTTCTGGGTCCAGTGAAACCCACAGATAAGTCGTATGAGTAGCTGTGTACACTGGTTCGGGAGCATCTTAACCAGAGGGACAGCTTGCTGATGGCGAGGTATCGGTTCTACACGTGCCAGCGATCTGAAGGTCAGGAAGTGGCGAGCTACGTCGCCGAGCTGAGGCGACTTGCAGGACAATATGAGTTTGATGGCTACCTGGAGCAGATGTTCAGAGACTTTTTTGTACTGGGCATTGGCCACGAGACCATCCTACGAAAACATTTGACTGTAGAGACACTGACCCTCAGTAAGGCCATTGCGATAGCACAGGCGTTTATGTCCACCAGTGATAACACCAAATAAATCTCTCAGCACACAAGTGCTAGCAATGTTCATAAATTAACTGGAACTGTGTTTGCGAGCAGAAATGTACAGGGCAGAAACCACGAGTCTGCAACTGCCAGCAAGCCTCAGGTGACCCAGATGACTCAGAGTCCGCAACAAAGGATGAATGCAAGGATATTCACACCTTGTTGGCGTTGTGGGGGCTTCCATTCAGCCTATTCATGCCGCTTCAAAGCGTATGTTTGCAAGAGCTGTGGAACAATGGGGCACCTCGAACGAGCTTGCAGATGAGCTGCAAGCTCTGCAAAACCTGCTAACCACCACATGGCAGAGGAAGATCGGTCCATGGTGGATCAAAGCAATTTCGAGCCTCAGAGGGAGGAGGCAGATGCTGAACTACACGGGGTGCAGACATTTTCGATGAAATGTCCACATATAGTGCCAAATGTAAAACTGAATGGCTTACCCGTAGCCATGGAACTGGACACTGGCGCTAGCCAATCTATCACGAGTAAAAAGATGTTTGAGAGACTGTGGTGCAACAAGGCACTCAGACCAGCCCTGAGCCCCATCCACATGAAACTGAGAACATACACCAAAAAGCTCATCACTGTCCTGGGCAGCGCTATGGTCAAGGTCACCTACGAGGGCATGGTGCACAAACTGCCACTCTGGATTGTCCCAGGCGATGGCCCCACACTGCTTGGAAGGAGCTGGCTGGGCAAAATCCGCTGGAACTGGGATGACATCCGAGCGCTATCACATGTCGATGAGGCCTCATGTACCCAGGTTCTTAACAAATTTCCTTCCCTTTTTGAGCCAGGCATTGGAAACTTTTCCGGGGCGAAGGTGTGGATCCACTTGGTCCCAGAGGCACGACCCATTCACCACAAGGCGCGAGCGGTACCTCACATGATGAGGGAGAGAGTGGAAATCGAGCTGGACAGGCTGCAACGCTAGGGCATCATCTCCCCAGTGGAATTCAGCGAGTGGGCCAACCCGATTGCTCCAGTATTCAAAAGTGATGGCACGGTCAGGATTTGCGGCAATTATAAAGTAACTATTAATCGTTTCTCGCTACAGGACCAATACCCGCTACCTAAGGCAGACGACCAATTTGCGACGCTGGCAGGAGGCAAGACGTTCACCAAGCTCGACCTGACTTCGGCCTACATGACGCAGGAGCTGGAGGAGTCTTCGAAGGGCCTCACCTGCATCAACACGCACAAGGAACAGTTCATCTACAACAGATGCCCGTTTGGAATTCGGTCGGCTGCAGCGATCTTCCAGAGAAACATGGAGAGCCTACTCAAGTCGGTACCATGCACGGTGGTTTTTCAGGACGACATATTGGTCACGGATCGGGACACCGTCGAGCACCTACAAAACCTGGAGGAGGTCCTCCAGCGACTGGATCGCGTAGGGCTGCGGCTAAAGAGGTCGAAATGCGTATTCATGGCAACAGAAGTGGAGTTTTTGGGGAGAAAGATTGCAGTGGACAGCAGTCGGCCCACAGACGCCAAGACAGAGGCTATCAGGAACGCGCCCAGGCTACAGAACTTCACGGAGCTGCGGTCGTTCCTGGGATGACTCAACTATTTTGCTAACTTCCTACCGGGGTTAAGCACCCTTTTAGAGCCCCTACATGTGTTATTGCGTAAAGGTGAGAACTGGGTATGGGGAAAAAAACAAGTAATTGCTTTTGAGAAAGCCAGAAACATTTTATGCTCCAACAAGCTGCTTGTATTGTATAACCCGTGTAAAAGACTTGTGCTAGCATGTGATGCGTCGTCGTACGGAGTTGAGTGTGTATTACAACAAGCTAACGTTGCGGGAAAGTGGTAACCTGTCGCCTATGCCTCCAGGACCTTGTCTAAGGCCAAGAGGGCCTACAGCATGATTGAGAAAGAGGCATTAGCGTGTGTGTTCGGGGCAAAGAAAATGCATCAGTACCTGTTTGGCCTCAAATTTGAGCTGGAAACCGATCACAAGCCCCTCATATCCCTGTTCGCTGAAAACAAGGCGATAAATACTAATGCCTCAGCCCGCATACAAAGGTGGGCACTCGCGCTATCAGCGTATAACTATACCATCCGCCACAGGCCAGGCACCGAGAACTGTGCGGATGCTCTCAGTTGGCTACCATTGCCCACCAAGGGGGTGGAAATGGCGCAGCCTGCAAACTTGTTGATGGTGCCGCAGCCCGCAGATTTGTTGATGGTCATGGAAGCGTTTGAAAATGATAAATCACCTGTCATGGCCCGCCAGATTAGGACTTAGACCAGCCAAGATCCTCTGCTGTACCTAGTAAAAAACTGTATACTGCATGGGAGCTGGGCCAGCATTCCCGTTGAAATGCAAGAGCTAATCAAGCCGTTCCAGCGGCGAAAGGACGAGTTGTCCATTCAGGCAGACTGCCTGTTGTGGGGTAACCGCATAGTGCTACCAAAAAAGGACAGGGAGACATTCATCTCGGATCTGCACAGCACACACCCGGGTATAGTAATGATGAAAGCGATAGCCAGATCTCAAGTGTGGTGGCCCGGTATCGACTCTGACTTAAGAGTACTGTGTACGGCAATGCAGCGTGTGTGCTCAGTTGAGCAACGCGCCCAGAGAGGCACCACTAAGTTTGTGGTCCTGGCCCTCCAGACCATGGTCGAGGATCCATGTCGATTATGCAGGCCCTTTTCTCGGTAAAATGTTCCTGGTGGTGATGGATGCTTTTTCAAAATGGATTGAATGTGAAAAAATGTTGGGAAGCACCGCCACCGCCACCATTGAAAGCCTGAGGGCCATGTTTGCCACCCACGGCCTGCCTGACATACTGGTCAGTGACAACGAGCCATGTTTCACTAGTGCCGAATTTAAAGAATTCATGGAATCAAACATGTCACCTCGGCCCCGTTTAAACCAGCCTCCAATGGGCAAGCAGAGCGGGCAGTACAAACAATCAAACAGAGCCTTAAACGAATCACAGAAGGCTCACTCCAAACCCGCCTGTCCCGAGTACTGCTCAGCTACCGCACGAGACCCCACTCGCTCACAGGAGTGCCCCTGGCTGAGCTACTCATGAAAAGGATACTTAAAATCAGACTCTCGCTGGTTCACCCCAACCTGCATGATCAGGTAACGAGCAGGCGGCAGCAACAAAATGTAAACGATGGTCGCGCCACTGTGTCACGGGAAATTGATCTGAATGATCCGGTGTATGTGCTAAACTATGGACATGGTCCCAAGTGGATCGTGGGCACGGTGATAGCTAAAGAAGGGAGGAGGGTGTTTGTAGTCAAACTAGACAATGGACAAATTTGCAGAAAGCACCTGGACCAAACGAGGCTGCGGTTCACAGACTGCCCTGAACAACCCACAGCAGACACCACCTTTTTCGAGCCCACAACACACACCCAAAGGATCAACGACACCACCCCGGACCAGGAAATCGAACCCATCACGCCCAACAGCCCAGCAAGGCCAGGCTAACACAGCAGCCCTGCAGGGCTAACAACATGCCAGCCCAGCGAGGGCACAGCCAACACACCAGAACAGACATTTGTACCGAGGCGGTCCACCAGGGAAAGGCTCCCGACCGCCTCACGTTTTAAATGTTTTTCACTTGGACTTTGCGGGGGGAGTGATGTTGTGTATCTTTAAAGCATGCACTCCCATGTTCCGCCACCAGGGAGCGCATCCCCTGAAGTCCCAAGGGATCCCAACATCCCTTGGGAGCACTGTATATAAGCCGGCCCCTAAGGCCTGTTCCTCACTCTGGAGTGTCTTAATAAAGTCTGAGGTCACTGTTACTTTAGCCTCCCTGTGTGCAGTCTCATTTGTGTTAGGAACACAATACACTTGATCCCCACCATTCGAAATGTTCTCCTTTTCCTGCTGGCTGCCTCACTTCTCCTCCATTTTAAGTGCTCCAAACCTTTTCTGGCATGTGTGGAACACATTACTTAAGCAGGTTGCTGTGTTCCAAATTGGCGCTGGCGTAAACAAAATTAATTGCAAGGATTGGCCTCACACCAGCACAAATTTGGACCCATACCACTATAACCTGACTGGCTGCAGACTTGAGGCTGAATCACCTCAAGTCTTGACTCCCATCATTTGTCCATTCCCTCTGAGTAATACGGCCAACAGCTGGCCTACCTACTATCAACCGTTGTTGCTGCTTCAATTTAAAATGCTCATCATGTCGGAGAGGAATTTTCCCAATTTTCTTTTTCCCAATTGACCTGGGTTTTTATCTGTTTTTTGCCTCTCCCAGGAGATCATATGGCTCCGGTTGGGGTGGTGTAGAATGTTTGAGTGTAAGGGGTGTCGCTGTTGCGTGGGGCGGACTGGTTGGGCCGGTGCTCTTTACCTTTCCGCCATTGTTCGTTGTTCACAGGTTTATATGTAACCTTCAGGGCTGCTGACCGAGGACTGTGTGGCTCTCTGTTGGCCGACGCGGACACGATAGGCCAAAATGGCCTCCTTCCGCGCTGTAAATTTCTATGTTTCTATGTTTCATATATTTTTTGCGTAGCTGAACTGTTATCGAGCCATTATCCTATTGAGCGTACATGGTGTAACAGTTGTAGCACTAGGTCCATGCAGCAGAACTTGGTCTCCAGTCGTCTTGGTTAACCCTTGCCACTGGATCAAGACCTAGCTCTGTCAAGCCCGTGTGGTGGCTGGGGTTCAACGGTTAAAAGAATCCACGCACAGGCATCTTCCACCCTTCAGTATGTAGTTCGGGACCGATATAAAAGGGGTCTATAAAAGGGGTCAGAGGGTCTAGTAAGGAGGGGGAACTGAGGGAAATCTTTATTAGTCGGGAAATTGTGTTGGGGAAATTGATGGGATTGAAGGCCGATAAATCCCCAGGGCCTGATGGACTGCATCCTAGAGTACTTAAGGAGGTGGCCTTGGAAATAGCGGATGCATTGACAGTCATTTTCCAACATTCCATTGACTCTGGATCAGTTCCTATGGAGTGGAGGGTAGCCAATGTAACCCCACTTTTTAAAAAAGGAGGGAGAGAGAAAACAGGGAATTATAGACCGGTCAGCCTGACCTCAGTAGTGGGTAAAATGATGGAATCAATTATTAAGGATGTCATAGCAGTGCATCTGGAAAATGGTGACATGATAGGTCCAAGTCAGCATGGATTTGTGAAAGGGAAATCATGCTTGACAAATCTTCTGGAATTTTTTGAGGATGTTTCCAGTAAAGTGGACAAAGGAGAACCAGTTGATGTGGTATATTTGGACTTTCAGAAGGCTTTCGACAAGGTCCCACACAAGAGATTAATGTGCAAAGTTAAAGCACATGGGATTGGGGGTAGTGTGCTGACGTGGATTGAGAACTGGTTGTCAGACAGGAAGCAAAGAGTAGGAGTAAACGGGTACTTTTCAGAATGGCAGGCAGTGACTAGTGGAGTGCCGCAAGGTTCTGTGCTGGGGCCCCAGCTGTTTACATTGTACATTAATGATTTAGACGAGGGGATTAAATGCAGTATCTCCAAATTTGCGGATGATACTAAGTTGGGTGGCAGTGTGAGCTGCGAGGAGGATGCTATTAGGCTGCAGAGTGACTTGGATAGGTTAGGTGAGTGGGCAAATGCATGGCAGATGAAGTATAATGTGGATAAATGTGAGGTTATCCACTTTGGTGGTAAAAACAGAGAGACAGACTATTATCTGAATGGTGACAGATTAGGAAAAGGGAAGGTGCAACGAGACCTGGGTGTCATGGTACATCAGTCATTGAAGGTTGGCATGCAGGTACAGCAGGCGGTTAAGAAAGCAAATGGCATGTTGGCCTTCATAGCGAGGGGATTTGAATACAGGGGCAGGGAGGTGTTGCTACAGTTGTACAGGGCCTTGGTGAGGCCACACCTGGAGTATTGTGTACAGTTTTGGTCTCCTAACTTGAGGAAGGACATTCTTGCTATTGAGGGAGTGCAGCGAAGGTTCACCAGACTGATTCCCGGGATGGCGGGACTGACCTATCAAGAAAGATTGGATCAACTGGGCTTGTATTCACTGGAGTTCAGAAGAATGAGAGGGGACCTCATAGAAACGTTTAAAATTCTGATGGGTTTAGACAGGTTAGATGCAGAAAGAATGTTCCCAATGTTGGGGAAGTCCAGAACCAGGGGTCACAGTCTGAGGATAAGGGGTAAGCCATTTAGGACCGAGATGAGGAGAAACTTCTTCACCCAGAGAGTGGTGAACCTGTGGAATTCTCTACCACAGAAAGTAGTTGAGGCCAATTCACTAAGTATATTCAAAAGGGAGTTAGATGAAGTCCTTACTACTCGGGGGATCAAGGGTTATGGCGAGAAAGCAGGAAGGGGGTACTGAAGTTTCATGTTCAGCCATGAACTCATTGAATGGCGGTGCAGGCTAGAAGGGCTGAATGGCCTGCTCCTGCACCTATTTTCTATGTTTCTATGTTTCTATGTCCCTCGTTGAAACACCTGTGAACTCATCCCTTTTTGGTGTGGAAGTGGGTCATCCTCAACACGAGGGACTGCCTAATACTAATACTGTAGCACCACACACATATTTAATATAATGATCCTCAATTATGTCTCTTGGCTTTCAATATAATCACGGATTCAACAATAGTGCGCATTCTACAAGTAAAAATTGATCTCAGTGCATTCACTATGAAAGGGCTCATCCAGAAATACAACCAGAATACGGTCTGCCACTACCATCTAAAGCTCCGGCCCACTTTAGTAATCCACGTCCAGTCGTCACACGCAAACATCTAGGTGGAACTGCTGTGTTATATTAGCGGATACAAAAAGGTAATATTAGTACTGCTCTGAAATCAAATAATATTCAGGCAAGCACCCACGTTCCAAGCACAATGGGTGTACATGCAGACTGTATTTTTAAACTTGCCGTAATCAAAGATTGGCGTGGAAGAAAAACAGCAATTGGTATGGAGGCATTGGCTGGGTTGGATCACCATTTGCAGCCCATTTACACCGTCACTTTATCCGAGTTGTGCCAACATGGGGCCTACTTCTGAGGTAGACCTGGCCTACAGCCTGGCTGATTTTAATTCAGATAGTTTACTGCAGCAGAGGTCAGGCTTCAGGATGAATGGTCCATTCGGGAAACAAAAATGGGTCAATTTATAAAACTACGATTAAAAACACCAAATAAATTTACAGGTGTTAACGAGACAGCAGACAATGTCAGAACAATACAGTCACACGTGATTCATAATTCTCGCCAGCTGCTTGCAACAGTAAACAGAACATGATAGCGGTCTTTAAAAAAATCTGTGCCACAATCCTACAGAAAGGTCAGGATCTTTTCATTTAAAAAAATGTACTACTATATTATCAATTAAATGGATGACTGAACTTCAACATTCGGTGCTATTTATGTCAATTGCACGGGCCACACAGCAAAATTAATTGAAAGAGATGCACAAATGGCAACTCTTAGGAATTTAGAAAAGAAAAATTCTCAGGCTGTAGAACTACTTTGAAAGGAAAGAAAGACTTGGATTTATATAGCACCTTTCACGACCACTGGATTTCTCAAAGCGCTTTACAACCAATGAAGTACAGGTTGGATGGGCCTCCCTTATCCAGGACTCCCTTATCCAGCAGCACCCCTCATCCAGCATGATTCTGGTGGCCGGGGACGCATGTGCAGTACGTGGCCGATCTCCACCCCGACTTTGGGGCCATGCCAACACTCGACCCGCTGGGGGCCGCGCCGACACCGACACTTCGGGCCTGCCCAGGGCACCAACCTCCTTCTCTTCCCTCCCTTCCCTCTTCCCCTTCCTCCCCTCAGGCTGACCTCCCTGTATCCAGCAAAAAATACCTTATTCAACACAGGCCAGGTCCCGAGGGAGCTGGATAAGGGAGGTTCAACCTGTACTGTTGGAGTGTAGTCACTGTTGTAATGTAGGAAACATGGCAGCCAATTTGCGCACAGCAAGCTCCCGCAAACAGTAATGTGATAATGGCCAGATAATGTGTTTTTGTTATGTTGATTGAGGGATAAATATTGGCCAGTACACCAGGGATAACTCCCCTGCACTTCTTCAAAATAGTCATGGGATCTTTTACATCCACCTGAGAGAGCAGACGGGGCCTTGGTTTAATGTCTCGTCCAAAAGACGGCACCTCCGACAGTGCAGCACTCCCTCAGCACTGCACTGGGAGTGTCAGCCTAGATTTATGTGTTCAAGTACTTGAACCCACAACCTTCTGACTCAGAGGCAAGTGTGCTACCCACTGAGCCACAGCTGACACTACACTGTTGTGCTGGGCAAGCTTGATAACATCCTAATGCTCCAGCTAATTGTCACTCAATAAGATTCTTTTGTTTTTCTTGCAATTCCATGCATACTGTTATTGCTCCAATTCCATGCTGAATAGCAATATTCTCCTGATAGAAGAGTGCTTACTGTTTATAACATTCCAATACAGCTGTGACTAGCAAGAGCCATAACAGTATATCCACAATGGAAGAAAAAAAGACAGCAAATCAGAACTGCCTTCCAACATTTTGCACCAATGATTCATGATTTTACTCAGATTAATTTGGTAAGTGATGTCATCCCATGGCCACCTATTGGGAAAACTCAACCACCATACTAAGAACAATGCTCCCTTACCTACCATCATTTCTGCTACCTTCCAGGTTTTCTCACCTTACCTCTCCCCTCCAGAAAGGAACTACTTACCCTGGATGCAGCTCTATGTGCACAAGCAGCCAACATTACTTCAAAGAAGTGTCCATTTCTCATGTGTCTGCGCGAGCCAGTCACATACTATTGGTGGTGATAAAGCAACTGGCCCCCTTACAGCTTTAACCTGCTTATCCATCAGTCCATAAACAACTGATAGAAGAGTGCTGATCGGCTATGCAACTCTTGACAGCCATCACAGCCGAGCCCCTTCCTGTTCTGTTCTCCCTTTCCTGTCCGCACGCATTTCCAGCGGGGGCCTTTAGATAGTGGCCAGAAGGGGGCGCTCAGGTATTTTTTAATCGTTCATGGGTGTGGACAACGCCAGCAAGGCCAGCATTCATTGTCCTTGAGAAGCTGGTAGTCAGCCATCTTCTTGAATACAAATGAGTGTCTCACTAGGCCATTCAGAGGGCAGTTAAGAGTCAACCACATTGCTGTGGGTCTGGAGTCACATATAGGCCAGACCAGGTAAGGACACCAGATTTCCTTCCTGAAAGGATATCGGTGAACCAGATGGGTCTTAACAACAATCTGGTAGTTTCATGGTCACCATTACTGATACTAGCTTTTTTATTCCAGATTTTTATTTAACTGAATTTAAATTCCCCAGCTGCCATGGTGGGATTTGAACTCATATCTCCGGATCATTAGTCCAGGCCTCTGGATTACTCATCCAGCAACATAACCACTATGCTACCGTTTCCTAAATTAAATCAGCTTATTTTCCCCTCCTTAGCTTAAATGTCAATTACAGCAGTCCAACTGCAGCCTTAACTAAGATTGGCTGCCTCAGGAAAAACCAGGAATCAAACATGGGGCCTTTCTAATTGGTTTCGCTCAGGGCCACATTACATAATGGACTTATCAACTGAGCAAGGAATGTACCCATTACAGATTCAAAACCAATGATAGTTTCATTGCTATTTAATGGGAATTCACCTAGATTTATTCTCACGAGAAACATACTCTGCAATTGTAAGCAATTGACATTAAATTTATCCCCCATTCACCAAGAGAGATAGTAAGGGAAAAACTGCAAATGCTGGAAGTCTGAAATAAAACACAAAATGATGGGAATACACAGCAAGTCCATCAGTCTCTGAAAACAAAAAATACAAGTGGATATTTTGGATAAACCTCAAAACTGAAAAAAGATAGGCAAAAAGTGGGGGGGGGGGGGAAATACCACACAAAACAAGGTCACAGGTCAAATATGCTAAATACTAGGACAACAAGGTAGTTAATGGGTTTAATAACATACAAACTGGTTTTCTGGAAAAGTAGTTGAAAAAGCTGGGCGATATAAAAGTCATCTCAGTCAGGCCTTGAAAATAAACATGAGTGGGACAAAAGTCAAGTCAAAATTGAAGAAAGCAAAGTGAATCCATACAATTGCTTGTTGAGTCTGATGGCAAGCCAAGTGATGAAATGGACTCTCACAGGATGCATGAGTTGAGAAGACAATATTTGCACCAATCCATTAAGATTGTAGTGATGGTGGCTCCAAACCAGACCTAACATCCATACTATTATGGGATTGAAGTAGCACATTCCTGCACTTTTAGTCCGTTTCCCCAACAGTGATAAAACATAGTTTGCTTGCTACTGTATCTCCCACTCTACTTGACCAAATAACCTTGGATGTCTAAGGGCACAACAAAAATATTTTTTTCTCTCTAAATCATAATCACTCCAACTGGAATCTTAACTTTAAGCAAAATTTGAGATTAGCCAAGCTTCACTAACACCCAAGCCACTGGCAAGAGCACAAAATAGCAGCTTTGCCATGCAGAAATGGACATGGTCATGGTAGCTGTGAAGAACTCCATGGCTTAAGAGCATCCTGCCTTCTGGGAAGTAGATTTGGGAGCAATGTACAGAAAGAATAACGAAATTGGCAACTTTAAAGTCACAGCACAGGCACATAAAAGGTGGAAAATAACACAGTAGCAAAATGTAGATTAAAATGAAAAGTATTAATTTAAGTTCCTATTACATTTTGTTCCACCGCGAATACTTTCGCACTAAAATCTTTTTTGTGGCATGCCCTGGCAGCTACTTAGTTGGAAACAAAATTTGTCCCAATTTAAATGAACAGGATAAAAATTATGTAAGATTGTTTTTTTTCAAATGCCATTTTAGAACACTTACTTAAAAGTTTCACTTGCAAAAACAATGTGCAAATGCAACAGGGGACAATACCCCCAAACATAATTGGCATTCTGCATCTACAAACAGGATACTTTTGGCATGCTTGGGGGGTTAAGAAAGAAAGACTTGCATTTCTATAGAGCCTTTCAAGACCACCAGATGTCCCAAAATGCTTTACAGCCAATGAAGTACTTTTGAAGTGCAGTCACTGTTGTAATGTAGGAAACGCAGCAGCCAATTGGTGCACAGCAAGCTCCCACAAACAGTGATGTGATAATGACCAGATAATCTGTTTTTTTTTTAAGTGATGTTGGTTGAGGGATAAATATTGGCTGGGCACCATAGATAACATCCCCCCTCCCTTCCTGGCTCTTCTTCAAAATAGCACCATGGGATCTTTTACATCCATCTGTGAGAGAGAGAGAACAGACGGTGCCTCAGTTTAACACCTCATCCCAAAGTAGGGAGGAATATCAGCGTCTGAAGCTAATACTCAACTAACTCTAATGTGTCAAAACCTTTTTTTTTTAATTTCAATTAAAAGAAAAACAACTTTTAAAGAACAGTGTAAAGAGAGGGAGGGAGGGGAGTGGTGGATCAAAATTGTGCAATAAGTGAATAGCCCTAAACTGCATGCCTGCATAGGGAACCAAGTGCTTTAAACGCCCACAGGACACTTGTGTCCTTCAGTGCAAGGCCTAGGCAGGCCTGAAAACAGCCCACTAGTAAATATATCTCTGTATTGAAAAGGGGGAGTCTGGCTGTATATTTTTTTCAAACCCCTGGCCCATTTGACCTCTTGTGCCTGCCCTGATCACCAGATTTTTTTTGAGGGGGGGGCAACACGACCACTCAACACATTAAGATAAAACTCCTGTCTCGGGAGGAGGGAAGGATAAGGAGGGTAATTACCCCTCCCCCCCAAAAAAATTACACCAGGAAATATATATAAAGTGCAGAAGAAAATAATGACAAGAGTGACAGGCTTTTCTCTTCCTGGTTCATTAGAGGTGGCGACGTCGCGCCGATTTCCGAGCTAAAGCCACTTTTCCCCCCCTTCCCTCGCCTCGGCTCGGATGTTGGAGAACTCATTTACATCCACACAAAAGGAGGCAGGAAGTTCCTGGTAATTTAATTTGTTATTTTTCTCTCCCTCCCTCGCTTTCTGACTGTACTCACGGTTCCTCTCGGGCCTTGACAAGCGAGCAGAAGAAAGGAAAGAGAAGA
The DNA here is from genome assembly GCF_044704955.1 of Pristiophorus japonicus. NCBI lineage: Eukaryota > Metazoa > Chordata > Chondrichthyes > Pristiophoridae > Pristiophorus > Pristiophorus japonicus. The sequence continues at coordinate 47,215,443 of NC_091982.1, forward strand.
AAGAGGCCGTGCTGGCCGGCGGCGCCGCTCGGTGCCTGCAGGGGGCGCTGCCGAGGCTGCACGCCGGCCAGCCGCCCCTCCCCCTCACACACCCCATATACACAGCAACTATACACACACCCCATAAACACAACTATACATACCCCATATATACAACTATACACACACTCCATATACACAACTATACACACATCCCATATACACAACTATACACACCCCATATACATACCCCATATACACAACTATACACAGTCCATATGCACAACTATACGCACCCCATATACACCAACAATACACAACTATACATACCCCATATTCACAACTATACACACACTCCATATACACCAACTGTACACAACTATACACACACCATATGCACAAATATACACACACCCCATATACACAACTATACACACACCCCATATACACAACCCATACACAACTATACACATACCCCATATACATCAATATCACCAACGATGCCTCCGCAAGATCCTACAAATCCCCTGGGAGGACAGGCGCAATAACATCAGCGTCCTCATTCAGGCTAATATCTCCAGCATTGAAGCACTGACCACACTCGATCAGCTCCGCTGGGCAGGCCACATAGTCCGCATGCCAGACATGAGACTCCCAAAGCAAGTGCTCTGCTCGGAGCTCCTTCATGGCAAACAAGCCAAAGGTGGGCAGCAGAAACGTTACAAGGGCACCCTCAAAGCCTCCCTGATAAAGTGCGACATCCCCACTGACACCTGGGAGACCCTGGCCCAAGACCGCCCTAAGTGGAGGAAGTGCATCTGGGAGGGCGCTGAGCACCTCGAGTCTCAACGCCGAGAGCGTGCAGAAATCAAGTGCAGGCAGCGGAAAGAGTGTGCGGCAAACCAGTCCCACCTACCCCTTCCCTCAACGACTATCTGTGGCTCTCATATTGGACTGTACAGCCACCAAAGAACTCACTTCAGGAGTGGAAGCAAGTCTTCCTCGATTCCGAGGAACTGCCTATGATGATGATAACCAACGATACACAACTATACACAAACCATTCACAACTATACACACACCATACACACCAATTATACACAAACCATACACACCAACTAGTCACACACCATGTACACAAACTATACACAAACTATATACACACTCCATACACAACTATACACAAACCATACACACAAACTATACACATCCCACACACAACAACTATATACACAAACCATACACACCATACACAACAACTATACACACAAACCATACACATACATCATAATCATCATATGTTCATAGGCAGTCCCTCGAAATCGAGAAAGACTTGCTTCCACTCCAAAAGTGAGTTCTCAGGTGACTGAACAGTCCAATACGGGAATTACAGTCTCTGTCACAGGTGGGACAGACAGTCATTGGAGGAAAGGGTAGGTGGAGAGTCTGGTTTGCGGCACGCTCCTTCCGCTGCCTGTGCTTGGTTTCTGCATGCTCTCGATGACGAGACTCGAGGTGCTCAGCGCCATCCCGGATGCTCTTCCTCCACTTAGGGTGGTCTTTGGCCAGGGATTCCCAGGTATCGGTGGGGATGTTGCACTTTATCAAGGAGGCTTTGAGGGTGTCTTTGAAACATTTCCACATGCCCCATACACACCAACTACACACACACCTCATTTGCAACAACTATACACACAAACCATATACACCCATTATACACACACAACTATACACCACAACTATACACACCCCATATACATACCATACACAACTACACACACCCCATACACAACTATACACACACCATACACAACTATACACACCCCATACACAACTATACACACCCCATATACACACGCTATACACAACAACTCCAGGTTTGAGATCCTGGTATTCAAACATTCTCTTCCTCAGGCGAACAAAGGCTGTGCTGGCTCACTGGAGGCGGTGTTGGACCTCGTCGTCGATGTCTGCCCTTGCTGATAGTAGGCTCTCGAGCTATGGAAAATGGTCCACATTCTCCAAGGCCGCGCCGTGGATTTTGATGACCGGGGGGCAGTGCTGTGAGGTGGGGTCAGGTTGGTGGAGGACCTTTGTCTTACGGATGTTTAGTGTAAGGCCCATGCTTTCGTACGCCTCGGTGAAGATGTTGACGATGGTTTGGAGTTCGGCCTCTGAATGTGCGCAGAAGCAAGCATTGTCCGCCTACTGTAGTTCGATGACAGAGGATGGGACGACCTTGGATCTAGTCTGGAGGCAACGAAGGTTGAACAGGTTCCCACTGGTTCTATAGATTAGTTTCACTCCAGCGGGGAGCTTGTTGAGAGTGTGATGGAGCATTGCAGCAGTAGTGATACCCACCCTCCTATATGGCTCAGAGACATGGACCATATACTAGACACCTCAAAGCACTGGAGAAGTACCACCAGCGCTACCCCCACAAGATCCTGCAAATCCATTGGGAGGATAGACGCACCAACTTCAGTGTTCTCGATCAGGCCAAAATCCCCAGCATCGAAGCACTGACCACACTCAACCAGCTCCGTTGGGTAGGCCACATCATCCGCATGCCTGACACGAGACTCTCAAAGCAAACGCTCTACTCGGAACTCTTACACGGCAAGCGAGCTCCAGGTGGGCAAAGGAAACGTTTCAAGGACAACCTCAAAGCCTCCATGATAAAATGCAACATCCCCACCGGCACCTGGGAATCCCTGGCCCAAGACCGTTCTAAGTGGAGGAAGGGCATCCGGGAGGGCGCTGAGCACCTCGAGTCTCGTCGCCGAGAGCATGCAGAAAACAAACGCAGACAGCGGAAGAAGCGTCCGGAAAACCAGACTACCCACCCACCCTTTCCTTCAACCACTGTCTGTCTCACCTGTGACAGCGACTGTAATTCCCATATTGGACTGTACAGTCACCTGAGAACTCACTTTTAGAGTGGAAGCAAGTCTTCCTCGATTTCGAGGGACTGCCTATGATGATGATGATGACACAACAACTATACACACCCCATACACATACACTATACACACACAAACCACACACACACAAACCCCACTCATACACACACACCCGCCACACACCAACAAACCATACACACACACCCCCCCATTTACAAACCATACATACACACCCCATATACACAGCCCATACACACAAACTATACACATCCCAAACACACAAACAAACCATACACACACACACACACACACACTCCATATACAAGCCATACACACACATACACCCATATGCACACCATACACATACACCCCCATATACACACCATACACAACCCATATACATCATACAAACCAACTATACATCCCCCATATACATACACACCCCATATACACACTACACAAACCATACACACACCTTATTGTGCATATAAGAACTCCACGAGACTGAGTACTGTGAGCTAAACTGAGTGTGACCTTAGTCTTCTTTATTACAACTCCAGAGTGCCTAAACAATATGGCAGCCAACCTTTTATACTGGCCTTGCACGTGTGTGCAGATGACCATTAGGACTCCAACAGTGGCAAGTGTTACATAGTTACATACATAACATCACTCCCTCCCAAAGTCTTCGGTACAAATTATTTATAAGATGAGGCAATCCGGAGCCCTTCGCTCCCTGGTTGATCGTCTAAGTTCAAACCCTGGCATGTGTGAGTTGGCCGGACCATTGCTGCACTGCACCGTGGCTGGTCTGACCGGACTGTCAGGAATAGTGGGTTCATCCTCATGATTGACAGTTGGTTGGGTGTGTGTTGGTGGATCGTCGATGGTGATGTCCTCTTCAAGTCGTTCCTGGTTGTCAGTAAATCGCAGTTTGGTCTGATCTAAATGCTTTCTGCACGTTTGGCCATTTAATAGTTTGATTATAAACACCCTATTCCCTTCCTTGGCAAAAACAGTGCCAGCAACCCACTTGGGACACATGCCAGGGTTTGAACTTAGACGATCAACCAGGGAGCGAAGGGCTCCGGATTGCCTCAACTTGTAAATAATTTGTACCGAAGACTTTGGGAGGGAGTGATGTTATGTATGTAACTATGTAATACTTGCCACTGTAATTCAGGACAAACATAGGGTCGTTAACACGTGAAACAGCCGTGATCGTGGAACATGTTCTGCTGGTGTCGCCGGCTTTCCACGTGATTACTAAGATCCCGGTGGACTCGGGAGAGCCTGGTTTTGAGGGCTCCCTTCATTAACAATTCTGCCGGGAGAACCCCGGTGAGTGAGTGGGGTCGCATCCAGTAACTGAGTAGAATGCGAGACAAGCGGGAGCCGTCCATCACACGTTTCATGCTCTGCTTGATTGTTTGGACTGCCCGCTCTGCTTGACCATTAGACACGGGCTTAAACGGAGCAGACCTGACATGTTTGATGCCATTGCGGGTCATAAACTCCTTGAATTCCGAGCTGGTGAAACACAGTCCATTGTCATTGACAAGGACGTCGGGCAAGCCATGGGTGGCGAACATGGCCCAGAAGCTTTCAATGGTGGCTGTGGACGTGCTGGATGACATGATTATGCATTCAATCCATTTGGAGTAAGCGTCCACAACTATTAAATACATCTTTCCTAGAAAGGGGCCGGCAAAGTCTACGTGGATCCTGGACCACGGTTTGGAGGACCATGACCACAGAGTCAGTGGAGCCTCCCTTGGTGCATTGCTCAGTTGCAAGCAAGTGTTGCACTGATGCACGCATGACTCCAAGTCCAAGTCAATGCCGGGCCACCAAACATGCGACCTGGCAATTGCCTTCATCATGACAATGTCTGGGTAGGTACTGTGTAGGTCGCGTATAAACGTTTCCCTGTCTTTTTTTGGTAAAACCACACGATTACCCCATAAGGGACAATCCAACTGGATGGACATTTCATCTTTGCGTCGGTGAAACGGCTTAATTTCATCTTGCATTTCCCCGGGAACAGCCGACCAGTTCCCATTTAGGACACAACTCTTTATTAATGATAGCACAGGATCCTGGCTGGTCCAGGTCCTGATCTGGCAAGATGTGATAGGTGACCAACCCCTCGCTCTCAAAAGCAAGTCTGCGGGCTGTGCCATTTCAACCCCAGTGGGTTGAGAGCATCGGCACAGTTTTCAGTGCCTGGTCTGTGGCGGATAACATAGTCATAAGCGGATAATGTTAGTGCCCACCTTTGGATGTGGGACGAAGCATTGGTATTTATACCTTTGCTCTCTGAAAATAGCGAAATGAGCGGCTGTGGTCAGTTTCAAGCTCAAACCGAAGTCCAAATAGGTATTGGTGCATTTTCTTAACCCCATATACACATGCTAACGCCTCTTTCTCGACCATACTATAGGCTCTCTCAGCCTTAGACAGACTTCTAGACGCACATGCAACCAGTTGGAGGTTGCCTGATACATTGACACAGCCGACCCCATACGATGAGGCGTCATAAGCTAGCACTAAACGTTTACATGGGTCATAGTGTACAAGTAACTTATTTGAACATAGCAGGTTCCTGGCCTTCTCAAAGGCTGTATCTTGAGATTTGCCCCAAACCCAGTTGTCACCCTTACGCAGCAACATGTGCAAAGGCTCTAACAACGTGCTCAACCGGATAGAAAGTTACAAAAATAGTTGAGGAATCCCAGGAACGAACGCAGCTCCGTCACATTCTGTGGTCTGGGTGCATTCTTGAAGGCCTCTGTTTTTGAGTCTGTGGGCCTGATGCTGTCTGCTGCAATCTTTCTCCCCAAAAATTCGACTTTTGGCACCAGGCAAACACACTTGGAGCATTTCAGCCTGAGTCCCACTCTGTCTAGGCGACTTAGAACCTCTTCCAGGTTGTGTAGATGTTCGATGGTGTCACGACCAGTGATCTGGATGTAGTCTTGAAACACAACGGTGCGCAGAACAGATTTCAGTAAACTCTCCATGTTTCTCTGGAAAATGGCTGCAGCCAAGCGAATCCCGAAAGGGCACCTGTGGTATATAAACAGCCCTTTGTGTGTGTTGATACACGTCAGTCTTTTCGAAGATTCACCCAGCTCCTGTGTCATGTAGGTGGAGGTTAGGTCCAATTTGGTGAACGACTTCCCCCCCCCTGCTAACGTTGCGAACAGGTCATCTGCCTTGGGCAGCGGGTACTGGTCCTGTAGTGAGACTCAGTTAATCGTTACCTTGTAGTCTCCGCAGATTCTGACTGTGCCATCGCTTTTCAACACAGGAACAATTGGACTGGCCCACTCATTGAACTCAACTGGCGATATGATTCCTTCATGTTGGAGTCTGTCCAGTTCGATCTCAACCTTCTCCCTCATCATGTACAGAACTGCCCGAGCCTTGTGATGGACAGGCCGTGCATCGGGGCCTAGATGGATCTGTACCTTGGCACCTGTGAAGTTGCCAATGCCTGGTTCGAATAGTGAGGGAAACTTGCTCAGCACCTGAGCACACGCGGCGTCATCCACTGAAGACAGTGCTTTGATGTCATTCCAATTCCAACTAATCTTTTCTAGCCAGCTTCTGCCGAACAGCATTGGGCCATTGCCTGGAACAATCCACAATGATAGGTCATGCACAGCTCCATCATACAATACCTTCACTGCCGCACTTCCAATGACTGGTATCTCTTTGGTGTAGGTTCGCAGCTTTGCATTAATCGGGCTCAGTTTGGGCCTTTGTGCTTTATTGCCCCACAGTTTCTCGAAAGCCTTGTGGCTCATTATTGACTGATTTGCACCCATGTCCAACTCCATGGATACTGGAATTCCATTTAATTTGACTTTCAGCATTATAGGAAGGTTCTTGGTGGTGAAGGTATGTACCCCATACACTTTTCCTCAGGTTAAGTTGCCTGTGCTGCGTGATCCATGCCGGATCGATCATCCTCTGCCACGTGGTATGTCGCAGCACGTTTTCACATTTGCTGGAGGTGCCACATCGTTGCACAGACTTTGCACACGTCGTGCTTGAATCAACATTGATGGGCCCTATGATTACCCCAGCAGCGCCAACACGGTGCTAATGGATTCACATTCACCCCCGATGGCGGACTCTGAGTTATCACAGGTCTTGCAGCCGCAGACGTATATGCCCTGCCATATGCAGTTCGGCCTGCTAGCGACATCATTTTATGCACAGAACTTGTCGGTGAGTTCGATGTTGAGAAGATATCTGTTTGGTGTTATAGTCTGTGGCCATGCATGCTTGGGCGATTGCAATGGCCCTGCTCAGGTCTAGGATTTCGGCAGCTAGCAGCTTTCGAAGAATGACCTCGTGGCTGATGCCCAGCATGAAAAAGTCCCACAGCATTTGCCCCAACGCAGCTCCAAAATTGCAAGGTCCCGCGAGGCGTCTCAGGTCGGCGACATAATCCGCCACGTCCTGGCCCCTGGAGCAATGGTGCGTGTAAAAACGATATCTGGCCATGAGGATACTCTCCTTCGGCTTGAGGTGGTCCCGAAGCAGCGTGCGCAACTCAGTATATTCCTTCTCCGTTGGTTTTGTCGGTGCGAGCAGATTCTTGATGAGGCCGTATAGTTGAGGCCCACAGACGGTGAGGAGAACTGCCCTGCACTTGGCCGTGTTAGTGTCTCCTTCCAGCTCGTTGGCACGAAGTACTGGTCGAGATGCTCGACGAAGGCTTCCCAATCATCACCCTCTATCAATCTCTCTAATATTCCAATGGCAGCCATGGTTGCATGAAGGTATTCTGTTACTCGTCGCTAATTATTGTGTATACAAGAATTCCACGAGGCTGAGTACTGTGAACTAAACTAAGTGTGACCTTAATCTTCTTTATTACAACTCCAGAGTGCCTAAACAACATGGCAGCCAACCTTTTATACTGGCCCTGCACGTGTGTGCAGGTGACCATTAGGACTCCAATAGTCGCACCCTCTGGTGGCAAGTATAACATAGTTACATACATAACACACCCCATACACATAAACCAGACACAGTGGCATAACTACGCCAATTCAGCCAATGCAGTGGCATTGGGGTCCTCGCCTGAAGTGGGGCCCACCATCTGCTTCCTCGTGAACTCATTGGCGGTGTGGCTCAGCTGGAAAACGTTCTCGTCCATCCTCGTGGTGAAAGTTTTGAACCTGTCGACCCTGCTTTACACTTTCTGCAGGTCGAGAGGGCTCTGCGGGGTGCTGAGCATCAGGAAGAAGTTGTCCCCCATCATGTCGTCTTTCTCGGCTTTCCTCTTGCCCTGCTTCCAAGCCTTCTCGTCGTTGCAGGTGAGAAAGTGCTGGAAGGCATCGCAGTGGATCACCACCGTGTCGTCATGTGGTTCATTCACAGGGTCAGCCCTTTCTTCCGCTTGGAGATGAAGTCCTCCTCGAAGCGGCTGGTGGCTTGCTTCTCGGGGTATGGGGCATTGAGATGACGGGGAACTTCTCCACCAGCAGGCCGTACAGCCAGTCGAATTGCTTGTCGCGCTGGTTGACCGGGCACTGGGTATGTCTGGGCATCAGGTGGTACGAGATGTAGCTCTTGATGCCCTTGAACTTGGTCTGCTCGGTGGGCTTGTCGATGGAGCAGGCAAATGGATAAGGGTTCTCCTGCCACTCGGGGCCGTGCGGGCGGGCCGGCTGCCACGCAGATCTTGTCGCCATCCTTGATGAAGCCGGCCGCCTCGCCCAGGATGAACGCCTCGCCACCCGACTTGACGAAGTTGGCGAAGCGGTTAAGGTTCCTGCTGACCGTGGCCATGCTCTTGGAGGAGGAGGCGGTGGCCGAGGAGGAGGACACCGATCCCCCGACATTCCGGCTGCTGGCCCCCGTGCTCACTCGATAACGGCCTGTCCCGTCAAGATCAGAGAACCCACCGTTGCTGCCACCTCCCCCGCTCCCACCCTCGTCCGCCACCGTCGCGTTATCATCCCAGTCGTCGCCATTGCCGCTGCCTGACGCCTGGTGCTGCAGCCCCACCAGGACCAGTCCCCCGAGGCCGCTGCCGCCCGTTTGGGCGAGAGGCGGGGGGCAGAAGATGCTGGCAGTGGGGCAGACCGGCAGGGGGAAGTCACTGGGGGTCTGAGGCTGAGGCGGCGCTGGGCTATCGTTGGCATAGCAGGAGGCAGGAGTCTCGGTGGCACCAGCACCGGGCGCAGCGTCGATTCCCCCCCCCCGCTCCCAGCCTGCAGGATTACGAGGCCGGGAAGAGGCCCCTCTGGCCACTGCTGTTGGCCCCCTCCAGCCAGCCCTCGATGTCGTGCTCACTGTACACGGTCAGTACCTCGTCCTCCCACACCAAGATCTCACCCACATTCTCGCTCTGGAAATCGTACAGAGCCTGAGCCTGGAGTGCCATCGTCCCGCTGTCCGCACCCGGCTCAGCTCCGCTCCCGGACTTCGCGGTAGCTCCCCACCCCATAAACCCGCCCTCACACCAGTCCTGGCTCCCCCTCACACCGCCTCCCCCAGACTCCGAACTCCCTCTTCGACGCCCTGGACCCCCTCACTCGAGGAGCGGCTGCATGGGGTCTTCCCTGGCCGGCTGCACTTTTCCCTGTCGTTCTGTGATTTTTTTAAATCTATGTTTGCATTGGGGCCCACATCCTCTAGTTACTATACACGCACAATATACACACACACAAACAAACCATACACACACACCACATATACACCCTATACACACACACACCATATACACAACATATCCACATACACCATACACACACCCCATATACACACCACACACACACACACACACACACCATAAACACACCCCATATACACACCATACACACATCCCATATACACACCCCCATCATAGGCAGCCCCTCGAATCGAGGGTGACTTGCTTCCACGTCAAAAAGTTCACAGGGTCCCAAACTAAATTTTGAAGGGTGAAAGATGCCTGTGCATGAATTTTTTTAACGTGTGGTGGCCGTTGCACACTAGCAAGGATTAACCAAGACGACTGGAGACCAGCTCTGCTGCACGGACCTAGCGTGCACACATATCACAGTGTGGGCTGGCCCGTGCTGCCCCTGGGCCCTCGGCTCTTCTGGGCCCCAAACACGCACCTCTCCTGGGCCCCGAACACATCCCTCTACAATCTCTTGCCGCTCCTTCGCCCCGGCCTTGCCGCTCCTGCTGTGGCTGCCCACGCTCCAATCACCGACCTGGATCTTGGTGATGTCACACTTCACTGCCGTTGCTCTCCTGCTCCAGCACGTGCTGCTCCCTGGAGTGGTATGCTGCCACGCTGCTCCTTCCGCTCCCCAGCCTGCTCCAATGGTGCACCATCGGAGCAGGCCGGGGCGCGGAAGGAGCAGTGTGGCGGCCTAGCCCAGCAGGCTGAGCGGCCCCCAACCTGCGAGCATCATACACACACACACACACACATACACACACACACCATATACACACCATACACACACACACCAAATACACACTATACACACACAAACCATGCATGCACACACACACCACACACAATCCCTATACACACCCCATACACACACACACACACACACACCCATACACTATACACACCCCATACACACATACACGCATACACACCCCATACACTCACACACACACAAATTGTACAACCCCTCCCCAACACACACACACACACCCCACACTACACACCCCACACACGATACACACCCCATACACACACACCCCCCATCCACACACACACACACACACACACCATACAGCCCCTTCCACTCTGGGACACAAGAACTACCTGATCATCAGACCCTGGCCACAGGTTCCTGGCCTCATAGCAAGCACAAATGCAATAACACTGTGTGCAGGGTGAAGTTAAGGCTATGTGGAACATGCAATAATACTGTGTGCAGAGTGAAGGTAGGGCTATGTGGAACATAACCGCCAACCTTCACATCCCTTCCCTTCCCCACTATCCCTTCTAACTCTGGGTCACAAGAACCACCTGATGATGATACGAGCCTGACCACATGTTTCTGGCCTTGTGCTGGGGTCACCAACCCTCCAGGATTGTCCTGGACTCTCCTGGAATGGAAAACTGATCCCCAGGGCACTGCTGCGTACAATCCTGGAGGAAAATCATTGTGGCATTAAAAAACATTGTGCTTTTAAAAAAAAGTGTCATGTACGTAACCACAATGTAACACCACTGTATTAATGTATACTCTCAACCTAGATGCACACCTTGACCACAAGGGGTGAACTTGTGGGAGATACTCCTTACCTGATCGCACAGGTATAAAAAGGGAGGTCCCACGCAGGGTCATCATCTTTGGAGTCCTGTGAATAAAGAGTTAAGGTCACAGAGTGACCTTGTCCCCAGAATGTGCCTCATGTGGTTTCATGCTGTAGAGTAAGGACTTTACATTGACGACGAGAAACGGGAATCCACGGCCCACGAGAATGGCCACCAGTAGCACAGAGGAACGGTACTGTGTTGGGGAAGATGGACGATTTTGTCGAGAGGCTTCAGCAAAGCTTCGTTACGAAAGAATGGCTGGGGGATGCAGCGGCTGACAAGCGAAGAGTTCATCTTTTGACCAGCTGCGGACCAAAGACTTACGCGCTCATGAAGGACCAACTAGCACCCGAAAAGCCAGCAGACAAAACCTTTGAAGAACTTAGCAAATTGATCGGGGAGCATCTCAAACCGGCGAGTAGCATACATATGGCCCGACACAGATTCTACACCCACCGACGTCGTGAAGGACAGAGCATACCGGACATCATAGCGGACTTCCGGCGTTTGGCCAGCCTCTGTAAGTTCACAGACGGCTGCAGGGGGAGATGCTAAGGGACTTCTTTATCGAGGGCATCGGTCATGCGGGAATTTTCCATAAATTAATTGAGCCCAAGGATTTGACCTTGGAAGCGGCGGCGTTGATAGCTCAAACTTTCATGGCAGGGAAGGAAGAGACGAAAATAATATACGCGCGCAATTCTGCCTCTAAAGCGCCGATGGATCAGGGGGTCAACATCATCAATGCGATTCAGAGCCCCGCAGGCAGGCAAGGGCAGTCCAAGATGCCCCAGGCAGCAATAGACCCCAGAGTAGGACTTCAACAGAGACAATGGCAGGCTGAACAGACATTCACGTCATCACAGGGGACAATGCGGCCCAGGATGGGGCCATTTACACCCACTAATAGGGTACTTAAGAGCAGACAAAGGGACAATCAGCACGGAATGCCTGGCCATAGTCCCTTTGTTCCCAACAATAGAAACTTTAACATGCTGGAGGTGTGGGGGAAAACACTCAGCTAGATCTTGCAGATTTCAACAGTTTGTCTGCAGGAACTGCAATCTCAGTGGCCACTTAACTCGAATGTACAGGAACTCTGCTACAAGACTAATATATGAGGCGGATGGACCAGAAGAATGCACAGTTCCTGCAGTCAGCCCGGACAGCTCGGAATCACCACAGGTGACAGACACTCACGTCAGTGTCCAACAACCAGAGCCCCAACTGCGGCGCTCCACGAGGGAGCGTAGACTACCTGAAAAACGAAACCTATGATCCCAATAAGACTTTGGGGGGGGGGGGCGGGGGGGAGGTGATGTCATGTATGTAACCACAATGTAACACCACTGTATTACTGTATACTCTCAACTTAGATGCACACCTTGACCACAAGGGGTGAACTTGTGGGAGACACTCCTTACCTGATCACACAGGTAGAAAAAGGGAGGTCCCCCGCAGGGTCAGCGTCTTTGAAGTCCTGTGAATAAAGAGTTATGGTCACAGAGTGACCTTGTCCCCAGAATGTGCCTCGTGTGATTTCATGCTGTAGAGTAAGGACTTTACAAAAATCTTTTAGCATCTTTGCTTATTAGTTATGAAAACAAAATGGAGAGGAAGAAAAAGGCTGTTAGACTGACGTTGAGAATCATCCAATTGGGTAAAGAAGGCAAAAGAAAAGAGGGTTGAATTGGTGTGCCAGTAACCTGAGCTGTTCTCAAGCACACCCTAAGTGGCATCTCCAAGTGTTATTGCAGAGATTGGGAGTAGCTTGATTTTTTATTTTTTGTGTTAATAATTATGTGTTCACTAGGGAAACCTAAAAAAAAAATGGAGGGAATAAAAGACATTTGCTGGATCTTCCTAGTCTCTATGGCTCATCACCACCAAATACAATGGATGTGCCCCATGAACCATCAGGGGAGTACGCTAGATTTTTTTTTGCAAAAGAATTTTGTCAGGATTGTCCAAGTCTCTTGTTCATCCCTGATTATAATCGCTCCACCATTGGCGGCCGTGCCTTCAGCTGCCTCGGCCCTAAGCTCTGGAATTCCCTTCCTAAACCTCTCTGCCTCTCTACCTTTCTCTCCTCCGTTAAGACACTCCTTAAAACCCACCTCTTTGACCAAGATCTGCCCTAATATCTCCTTATGTCGGAGAGGCGGGAGTCCAGGGAGCAGAGTCTGTGGAGACCTATAAAAGGCCCACACTCTAGTCCGGAGAGTCAGAGAGCCCAGCCGGTGCAGCTGCAGCGGGGTGAGAAGGCAAAAAAGTAGAAAGAAATTGAAAGGTGATGTCACAGCCAAGGGGGTAAGTGATTGGCTGGTGATTGATAAGTAGGTTTTCTTTTTCTTTTCTAAATCAGTAAGTAACATTTAGCATTGTTGTTGCCAAATTAAGTTAATCTAGGGGTTAAGTCATGGCAGGAGAGCTTGGACACGTGTTGTGCTCCTCCTGTACTATGTGGGAATTCAGGGATGCTTCCGGTGCCCCTGACGACTACGTGTGCGGGAAGTGTATCCGCCTGCAGATCCTGACAGACTGCATTGCAGCACTGGAGCTGCAGGTGGATTCACTCTGGAGCATCCACGATGCTGAGAATGATGTGAATAGCACGTTTAGTGAGTTGCTCTTACCGCAGGAAAAGGGTACACAGCCAGATAGGGAATGGAAGACCAACAGGAAGAGCAGTGGAAGGAAGGTAGTGCAGGGGTCCCCTGTGGTCATCCCCCTGCAAAACAGATACACCGCTTTGGGTACTGTTGAGGGGGATGACTCATCAGGGGAGAGCAACAGCAGCCAAGTTCATGGCACCATGGGTGGCTCTGCTGCACAGGAGGGCAGGAAAAAGAGTGAGAGAGCTATAGTCATAGGCGATTCAATTGTAAGGGGAATAGATAGATGTTTCTGCAGCCACAACCGAGACTCCAGGATGGTATGTTGCCTCCCTGGTGCAAGGGTCAAGGATGTCTCGGAGCGGGTACAGGACATTCTAAAAAGGGAGGGTGAACAGCCAGTTGTCGTGGTGCATATAGGTACCAACGATATAGGTAAAAAATGGGATGAGGTCCTACGAGACGAATTTAGGGAGCTAGGAGTTAAATTAAAAAGTAGGACCTCAAAAGTAGTAATCTCAGGATTGCTACCAGTGCCACGTGCTAGTCAGAGTAGGAATCGCAGGATAGCTCAGGTGAATACGTGGCTTGAGCAGTGGTGCAGAAGGGAGGGATTCAAATTCCTGGGACATTGGAACCGGTTCTGGGGGAGGTGGGACCAGTACAAAGTGGACGGTCTGCACATGGGCAGGACCGGAACTAATGTCCTAGGGGGAGTGTTTGCTAGTGTTGTTTGGGAGGAGTTAAACTAATATGGCAGGGGGATGGGAACCTATGAAGGGAGACAGAGGGGAATAAAATGGAGCCAGAAGCAAAAGATAGAAGAGAGAATAGTAAAAGTGGAGGGCAGGTAAACCCAAGGCAAAAAACAAAAAGGGCCACTTTACAGCAGAATTCTAAAGTGTATTAAAATACAAGCCTGAAGGCTCTGTGCCTCAATGCGAAGAGTATTCGGAATAAGGTGGACGAATTAACTGCGCAGATAGCATTAACGGATACGATGTACATCACGGAGACATGGCTCCAGTGTGACCAAGGCTGGGAACTCAACATTCAGGGGTATTCAGCATTTAGGAAGGATAGACAGAAAGGAAAAGGAGGTGGGGTGGCGTTGCTGGTTAAAGAGGAAATTAATGCAATTGTAAGGAAGGACATTAGCTTGGATGATGTGGAATCGGTATGGGTGGAGCTACGGAATACCAAAGGGCAGTAAACGTTAGTGGGAGTTGTGTACAGGCTACCAAATAGTAGTAGTGAGGTTGGGGACAGCATCAAACAAGAAATAAGGATGTGTGCAATAAAGGTACAGCAGTAATCATGGGTGATTTTAATCTACATATTGATTGGGCTAACCTAACTGGTAGCAATGCGGTGGAGGAGGATTTCCTGAAGTGTATTAGGGATGGTTTTCTAGACCAATATGTTGAGGAACCAACCAGAGAGCTGGCCATCCTAGACTGGGTGATGTGTAATGAGAAGGGACTAATTAGCAATCTTGTTGTGCGAATCCCCTTGGGGAAGAGTAACCATAATATGGTAGAATTCTTTATTAAGATGGCGAGTGACAAAGTTAATTCAGAAACAAGGGTCCTGAACTTATGGAAAGGTAACTTTGATGGTATGAGGTGCGAATTGGCTAGATTAGACTGGCAAATGATACTGAAAGGGTTGACGGTGGATAGGCAATGACAAACCTTTAAAGATCATATGGACGAACTTCAATAATTGTACATCCCTGTCTGGAGTAAAAATAATACGGGGAAGGTGGCTCAACCATAGCTAACAAGGGAAATTAAGGATAGTGTTATATCCAAGGAAGAGGCATACAAATTAGCCAGAAAAAGTAGCAAGCCGGAGGACTGGGAGAAATTTAGAATACAGAAGAGGAGGACAAAGGGTTTAATTAAGAGGGGGGAAATAGAGTACGAGTGGAAGCTTGCCGGAAACATTAAAAAATTACTGCAAAAGCTTCTATAGATATGTGAAGAGAAAAAGATTAGTGAAGACAAACGTATGTCCCTTGCAGTCGGATTTGGGTGAATTTATAATGGGGAACAAAGAAATAGCAGACCAATTGAACAAGTACTTCGGTTCTGTCTTCACAAAGGAAAACACAAATAACCTTCCGGATGTACTAGGGGACCGAAGGTCTAGTGAGAAGGAGGAACTGAAGGATATCCTTATTAGGCGGGAAATTGTGCTAGGGAAATTGACGGGATTGAAGGCCGATAAATCCCCAGGGCCTGATAGTCTACATCCCAGAGTACTTAAGGAAGTGGCCCTAGAAATAGTGGATGCATTGGTGATAATTTTCCAACAGTCTATTGACTCTGGATCAGTTCCTATGGACTGGAGGGTTGCTAATGTAACACCACTTTTTAAAAAAGGAGGGAGAGAGAAAACGGGTAATTATAGTCCAGTTAGCCTGACATTAGTAGTGGGCAAAATGTTGGAATCAATCATTAAGGATGAAATAGCAGCGCATTTGGAAAGCAGTGATAGGATTGGTCCAAGTCAGCGTGGATTTATGAAGGGGAAATCATGCTTGACAAATTTTCTGGAATTTTTTGAGGATGTAACTAGTAGAGTGGACAGGGGAGAACCAGTGGATGTGGTGTATTTGGACTTTCAAAAGGCTTTTGACAAGGACCCACACAAGAGATTGGTGTGCAAAATCAAAGCACATGGTATTGGGGGTAATGTACTGACGTGGATAAGGAACTGGTTGGCAGACAGGAAGCAGAGAGTCGGGTTAAACGGGTCCTTTTCAGAATGACAGGCATTGACTAGTGGAGTGCCGCAGGGCTCAGTGCTGGGACCCCAGCTCTTCACAATATATATTAATGATTTAGATGATGGAATTGAGTGTAATATCTCCAAGTTTGCAGATGACACTAAACTGGGTGGCGGTGTGAGCTGTGAGGAGGATACGAAGCGGCTGCAGGGTGATTTGGACAGGTTAGGCGAGTGGGCAAATACATGGCAGATGCAGTATAATGTGGATAAATGTGAGATTATCCACTTTGGGGGCAAAAACATGAAGGCAGAATATCATCTGAATGGCGGCAGATTAGGAAAAGGGGAGGTGCAGCGAGACCTGGGTGTCATGGTTCATCAGTCATTGAAGGTTGGCATGCAGGTACAGCAGGCGGTGGAGAAGACAAATGGTATGTTGGCCTTCATAGCAAGGGGATTTGAGTATAGGAGCAGGGAAGTCTTACTACAGTTGTACAGGCCTTGATGAGGCCCCACCTAGAATATTGTGTTCAGTTTTGGTCTCTTAATCTGAGGAAGGACGTTCTTGCAGCGAAGGTTCACCAGAATGATTCCAGGGATGGCTGGACTGACATATGAGGAGAGACTGGATCAACTGGGCCATTTATACACTGGAGTTTAGAAGGATGAGAGGGGATCTCATAGAAACATATAAGATTCTGACTGGACTGGACAGGTTAGATGCGGGAAGAATGTTCCCGATGTTGGCGAAGTCCAGAACCAGGGGACACAGTCTTAGGATAAGGGGCAGGCCATTTAGGACTGAGTTGAGGAGAAACTTCTTCATTCAGACAGTTGTTAACCTGTGGAATTCCCTGCTGCAGAGAGTTGTTGATGCCAGTTCATTGGATATATTCAAGAGGGAGTTCGATATGGCCCTTGCGGCTAAAGGGATCAAGGGGAATGGAGAGAAAGCAGGAAAGGGGTACTGAGGGAATGATCAGCCATGATCTTATTGAATGGTGGTGCAGGCTCGAAGGGCCGGATGGCCTACTCCTGCACCTATTTTCTATGTTTCTATGTTTCTATGTGGCTCGTTGCCAAATTTTCATAGAATCATAAAACTGTTACAGCACGGAAGAAGGCTGTTTGGCTCGTCGAGCCCGTGCCGGAATTTCGCTCCTGTGAAGCGCCTTGGAGCATTTTACTATGTTAAAGGCGCTATATAAATGTAAGTTGTTTGTTATGAGCACTGATGACAGCCATTTTTGTTGACCAAGACATAAAATTGTTTAGCACGAAATCTGCACTAAAATCTTGGAATAAGTGAAAAACGGTTAAATGAATAATGATTTTGTGAAATAATAGTCTTCACGTAACCGTTTTATCTATTTTAACTGTTGTATCAAGTTCGGCAAGAAACTAACAATTGAATGCAAACTTGATTGCAATTCCTGTACTGTAAAAACGGTCACACAGTTGTTATGGATAAGTTAAAATGTTTTTATGTCATTTGTTTCTGTTATATATGTAAATTTGTATTTACTCTGTACAGCCACCAGAGGGCTTATCCTCTGGAGTCTCAAGGGATCCCATAATCCCTTGGGAGCACAGGTCTTTAAGGAGGCCTCACAGGTTGGAGAGGCACTCTGGAGACCTGCAATAAAAGACTAAGGTCACAACTAAGGTCACACTTTACTTTGAGCTCATAGTGTTCAGTCTGGCCCTTTCTCCATATGTAACAACTGGCGACGAGATACAGATAGCGAACCCAAAGATGCAGAAAACAGTGGGCATCCTGGAGAAATTCACGGAGGGAGATGATTGGGAAACATTTGTGGAGCGATTCGACCAATACTTCGTAGCCAACGAGCTGGATGGGGAAGAGAACGCTGCCAAACGAAGGGCGATTCTCCTCACCGTCTATGGGGCACCAACGTATGGCCTCATGAAGAATCTGCTCACTCCAGCGAAATCTACGGAGAAATCATACGACGATTTGTGCACACTGGTCCGAGAGCATTTGAACCCGAAGGAAAGCATTCTGATGGTGAGGTACCAATTCTGCACCTACAAAAGGTCTGAAGGCCAGGAAGTGGCGAGTTATGTTGCCGAGCTAAGATGCCTTGCAGGACATTGCGAATTTGAAGGACATTTGGAGCACATGCTCAGAGACTTTTTCGTACTTGGCATTGGCCACGAAACCATACTTCGCAAACTTTTGACTGTAGAGACCCCAACCTTGAGTAAGGCCATAGCAATAGCCCAAGCGTTCATTGCCACCAGTGACAATACGAAGCAACTCTCTCAGCACACAAGTGCTGCTACAAGTATTGTGAACAAAGTGATGTTGTTTTTGAATCGTAACGTACAGGGCAGGTCACACATACTGCAGCTGCACGTCCGCAGATGTATCAGAGTCCACCATCAAAGGTGATGAATGCAAGACCATTAACACCTTGTTGGCCCTGCGGGGGTGATCATCGTTTCCATTCATGCCGATTCAAAGGGTATATTTGCAAGGGCTGTGGAACAATGGGACACCTACAATGAGTGTGCAGGCGAGCTGCAAATCCTGCTAAACCTGCAAACCACCATGTTGCAGAGGAAGACAGATCCACGGAGGATCACGACGAACCAGAGCCTCAGACCAAGGAGGCAGAGGTACATGGGTTGCACACATTCACCACGAATTGTCCCCCAATAATGCTGAATGTTGAACTAAATGGACTCCTGGTGTCAATGGAGCTGGACACGGGCGCGAGCAAGTCCATCATGGGCAAAAAGACTTTCGAAAGACTGTGGTGCAACAAGGCCTCAAGGCCAGTCTTAACTCCAGTTCGCACGAAACTCAGAGCTTACACAAAAGAACTGATTCCTGTTAGCGGCAGTCCTATGATGGAGTGGTGCACAAGCTACCGCTCTGGGTGGTACCGGGTGATTGTCCCATGCTGCTCAGCAGGAGCTGGCTAGGAAAGATACGCTGGAATTGGGACGACGTCCGAGCGCTATCACCCGCTGACGACACTTCATGTGCCCAGGTCTTAAACAAATTTCCTTCGCTGTTCGAACCAGGCATCGGGAAATTCCAAGGAGCAAAAGTGCAGATCCACCTAATTCCGGGGGTGCGACCCATCCATCACAAGGCGAGAGCAGTACTGTACATGATGAAAGAAAGGGTAGAAATCGAGCTAGACCAGCTGCAAAGAGAGGGCATCATTTCACCGATCGAGTTCAATGAGTGGGCCAGTCCTATTGTCCCAGTTCTCAAGGGAGACGGCACCATCAGAATCTGTGGCGATTACAAAGTAACTATCAATCGTTTCTCCCTGCAGGACCAATACCCCTACCAAGGCCAATGACCTCTTTGCACCGCTGGCAGGAGGAAAGACGTTCACGAAGCTGGATCTGACTTAGGCCTACATGACGCAGGAACTGGAGGAATCATCGAAGGTCCTCACCTGCATCAACACGCACAAAGGTCTTTTTGTTTATAACAGATGCCCGTTTGGAATCCGATCAGCGGTGGCGATATTCCAAAGAAACATGGAAAGCTTACTGAAGTCGGTCCCGCACACCATGGTCTTCCAGGACGGCATGTTGGTCACAGGTCGGAACACAGTCGAGCATCTGCAGCACCTGGAGGAGGTTCTTAGTCGACTCAACCGCGTGGGGCTCAGGTTAAAACGCTCGAATTGCATTTTCCTGGCGCCTGAAGTGGAATTCTTGGGAAGGAGGATTGTGGCGGACGGCATCAGGCCCACCAATGCGAAGATGAGGCAATCGAGAACACACCGAGGCCATAGAACGTGACGGAGCTGTGGTCGTTTCTGGGACTCCTGAACTACTTTGGTAACTTCTGACTGAGTCTTAGCAAACTGTTGAAACCACAGCATGTCTTACTACAGAAGGGGGACAAATGGGTTTGGGGAAAAAGCCAAGAAAATGCCTTTGTAAAAGCGAGAAAATTGTTATGCTCAAACAAATTGCTTGTGTTGTATGATCCATGTAAGCGTTTGGTACTAGCATGTGATGCGTCGTCATATGGCGTCGGGTGTGTATTGCAACAAGCTAATGAATCTGGGAAACGGCAATCGATTGCTTATGCATCCAGGAGTCTGTTTAAGGCTGAGAGAGCCTACAGCATGATTGAGAAAGAAGTGTTAGCGTGTGTCTATGGGGTAAAGAAAATGCATCAATACCTGTTTGGGCTAAAATTCGAATTGGAAACTGACCAAAAGCCACTTCCCCTGTTTTACAAGAGTAAAGGGATGAATACCAATGCATCGGCCTGCATCAAGAGATGGGCGCTCACATTGTCCGCATACAACTACGCCATCCGCCATAGGCCAGGCACAGAAAACTGCGCCGATGCTCTCAGTAAGCTGCCATTGCCCACCACGGGGGTGGAAATGGCGCAGCCTGCAGATCTAGTAATGGTTATGGAAACATTTGAGAGTGAGCAATTACCCGTCACTGCCCGTCAGATCAGAACCTGGACAAGCCAGGACCCATTATTATCTCTAGTCAAAAGCAGTGTGCTTCACGGGAGCTGGTCCAGTGGAAATACAGGAAGAGATAAAGCCGTTCCAGTGGCGCAAAGATGAAATGTCTGTACAAGCAGACTACCTTGTGGGGCAATCGAGTAGTGGTCCCCAAGAAGGACAGAGACACATTCATCAATGACCTCCACAGTACCAACCAGGCATCGTGATGATGAAAGCGATAGACAGATCCCACGTGTGGTGGCCCGGTATCGATGCAGACTTAGAGTCCTGCATTCACAGATGTAATACATGCTCGCAGCTAAGCAATGTACCCAGGGAGGCGGCGCTAAGTTTATGGTCTTGGCCCTCCAAACCGTGGTCTGGGGTGCACGTCGACTATGAATGCCCATTCTTCGGTAAAATGTTCCTTGTGGTTGTAGACGCGTATTCCAGGTGGATTGTGTAGTGCATCTGTAAAGCATGCACTCCCATTTTCCGCCACCAGGGAGTGCATCCCCTGAAGTCCCAAGGGATCCCAGCATCCCTTGGGAGCACTGTGTATCAGTCGGCCCCGAAGGCCTGTTCCTCACACTGGAGTGTCTTAATAAACACTGAGGTCACTGTTACTTTAACCTCCCTGTGTGCAGTCTCATCTGTGTTAGGAACACAATAACTGGCGACGAGTATACGAATCCAATGCAAAGACGCAGCAAACTGTGGGCATCCTGGAGAAGTTCTCGTAGGGTGAGGACTGTGAGGCCTATGTCGCATGGCTAGACCAATACTTTGTAGCCAACGAGCTGGACGGAGAAGGAAGCGCCGCAAAAAGGAGAGCGGTTCTCCTCACAGGCTGCGGGGCACCCCTACAGCCTCATGAAGAATCTTCTGGCTCCGGTGAAGCCCACAGATAAGTCATATGAGGAGCTGTGTACACTGGTTCGGGAGCATCTTAACCCGAGGGAGAGCGTGCTGATGGCGAGGTATCGGTTCTACACGTGCCAGCGATCTGAAGGTCAGGAAGTGGCGAGCTACGTCGCCGAGCTAAGGTGATTTGCAGGACAATGTGAGTTTGATGGCTACCTGGAGCAAATGCTCAGAGACTTTTCTGTACTGGGCATTGGCCACGAGACCATCCTACAAAAAGTTTTGACTGTAGAGACACCGACCCTCAGTAAGGCCATTGCGATAGCACAGGCGTTTATGTCCACCAGTGATAACACCAAACAAATCTCTCAGCACACAAGTGCTAATAATGTTCATAAATTAACTGGAACTGTGTTTGCGAGCAGAAATGTACAGGGCAGAAACCATGAGTCTGCAACTGCCAGCAAGCCTCAGGTGACCCAGATGACAGAGTCCGCAACAAAGGATGAATGCAAGGCAATTCAAACCTTGTTGGCGTTGTGGAGGCTTCCATTCAGCCTATTCATGCCGCTTCAAAGGATATGTTTGCAAGAGCTGTGGAACAATGGAGCACCTCCAACAAACTTGCAGATGAGCTGCCAGCTCTGCAAAACGTGGCAGAGGAAGATCGGTCCATGGTGGATCAAAGCAATTTCGAGCCTCAGAGAGAGGAGGCAGATGCTGAAGTACACGGGGTGCACACATTTTCGACGAAATATCCATCTATAATGCTAAATGTAAAATTGAATGGCTTACCCGTAGCCATGGAACTGGACACTGGCATTAGCCAATCCATCATGAGTAAAAGATGTTTGAGAGACTGTGGTGCAACAAGGCACTCAGACCAGCCCTGAGCCCCATCCACACGAAACTGAGAACGTACACCAAAGAGCTTATCACTGTCCTGGGCAATGCCATGGTCAAGGTCACCTACGAGGATATGATGCACGAAATGCCACTCTGGATTGTCCCAGGCGATGGCCCCACACTGCTTGGAAGGAGCTGGCTGGGCAAAATCCGCTGGAACTGGGATGATATCCGAGCGCTATCACATGTCGATGAGGCCTCATGTACCCAGGTTCTTAACAAATTTCCTTCCCTTTTTGAGCCAGGCATTGGAACCTTTTCCGGGGCGAAGGTGCGGATCCACTTAGTCCCAGAGGCATGACCCATTCACCACAAGGCGCAAGCGGTACCTCACATGATGAGGGAGAGAGTAGAAATCAAGCTGGACAGGTTGCAACGCGAGGGCATCATCTCCCCAGTGGAATTCAGCGAGTGGGCCAGCCCGATTGTTCCAGTACTTAAAAGTGATGGCACGGTCAGGATTTACGGCGATTATAAAGTAACTATTAATCGTTTCTTGCTACAGGACCAATACCCACTACCTAAGGCAGACGACCAATTTGCGACGCTGGCAGGAGGCAAGACGTTCACCAAGCTCGACCTGACTTTGGCCTACATGACGCAGGAGCTGGAGGAGTCTTCGAAGGGCCTCACCTGCATCAACACGCACAAGGGACTGTTCAGCTACAACAGATGCCCGTTTGGAATTCGGTCGGCTGCAGCGATCTTCCAGAGAAACATGGAGAGCCTACTCAAGTCGGTACCATGCACGGTGGTTTTTCAGGACAACATATTGGTCACGGGTCGGGACACCGTCGAGCACCTACAAAACCTGGAGGAGGTCCTCCAACGACTGGATCGTGTAGGGCTGTGGCTGAAGAGATCGAAATGCGTCTTCATGGCAACAGAAGTGGAGTTTTTGGGGAGAAAGATCGCGGCGGACGGCATTCGGCCCACAGACACTAAGACAGAGGCTATCAGGAAAGCGCCCAGGCCACAGAATGTCACGGAGCTACGGTCGTTCCTGGGACGACTCAACTATTTTGGTAACTTCCTACCAGGGTTAAGCACCCTTTTAGAGCCCCTACATGTGTTATTGCCTAAAGATGAGAACTGGGTGTGGGGAAAAAGACAAGTAATTGCTTTTGAGAAAGCCAGAAACATTTTATGCTCCAACAAGCTGCTTGTAATGTATAACCCGTGTAAAAGACTTGTGCTAGCATGTGGTGCGTCGTCATGCGGAGTCGGGTGTGTATTACAACAAGCTAACGTTGTGGGGAAGTTGCAACCTGTCGCCTATGCCTCCAGGAGCTTGTCTAAGGCTGAGAGGGCCGACAGCATGATTAAGAAACATAAGAACATAAGAACATAAGAATTAGGAACAGGAGTAGGCCATCTAGCCCCTCGAGCCTGCTCCGCCATTCAAAAAGATCATGGCTGATCTGGCCGTGGACTCAGCTCCACTTACCCACCCGTTCCCCATAACCCTTAATTCCCTTATTGGTTAAAAATCTATCTTTCTGTGGCATTAGCGTGTGTGTTCGGGGTAAAGAAAATGCATCAGTACCTGTTTGGCCTCAAATTTGAGCTGGAAACCAATCACAAGCCCCTCATATCCCTGTTCGCTGAAAACAAGGCGATAAATACTAATGCCTCAGCCCGCATACAAAGGTGGGCACTTGCGCTATCAGCGTATAACTATACCATCCGCCACAGGCTAGGCACCGAGAACTGTGCGGATACCATTGCCCACCACCGGGGTGGAAATGGCGCAGCCTGCAAACTTGATGGTGGCGCAGCCCGCAGATTTGTTGATGGTCATGGAAGCGTTTGAAAATGATAAATCACCTATCACGGCCCGCTTGATTAGGACTTGGACCAGCCAAGATCCTCTGCTGTCCCGAGTAAAAAACTGTGTACTGCATGGGAGCTGGGCCAGCATCCCTGTTGAAATGCAAGAGCTAATCAAGCTGTTCCAGCGGCGAAAGGACAAGCTGTCCATTCAGGCAGATTGCCTGTTGTGGGGTAACCGCGAAGTGCTACCCAAAAAGGGCAGAGAGACATTCATCTCGGATCTCCACAGCACACACCCGGGTATAGTAATGATGAAAACGATAGCCAGATCCCACGTGTGGTGGCCCGGTATCGACTCTGACTTAGAGTCTTGTGTACGACAATGCAGTGTGTGTGCTCAGTTGAGCAACGCGCCCAGAGAGGCACCACTAAGTTTGTGGTCCTAGCCCTCCAGACCATGGTCGAGGATCCATGTCGACTATGCAGGCCGGTTTCTCTGTAAAATGTTCCTGGTGGTGGTGGATGCTTTTTCAAAATGGATTGAATGTGAACTAATGTCGGGAAGCACCGCCACCACCACCATTGAAAACCTGAGGGCCATGTTTGCCACCCACGGCCTGCCTGACATACTGGTCAGTGACAATGGGCCATGTTTCACCAGTGCCAAATTTAAAGAATTCATGACCCGCAATGGGATCAAACATGTCACCTCAGCCCCATTTAAACCAGCCTCCAATGTGCAGGCAGAGCGGGCAGTACAAACAATCAAACAGAGCCTTAAATGCGTCACAGAAGGCTCACTCCAAACCCGCCTGTCCCGAATACTGCTCAGCTACTGCATGAGGCCCCACTCGCTCACAGGGATGCCCCCGGCTGAGCTACTCATGAAAAGGACACTTAAAACTAGACTCTTACTGATTCACCTCAACCTTCATGATCAGGTAGAGAGCAGGTGGCAGCAACAAAATGTAAACGATGGTCGCACCACTGTGTCACGGGAAATTGATCTGAATGACCCTGTGTATGTGCTAAACTATGGACATGGTCCCAAGTGGATCGCGGGCACGGTGATAGCTAAAGAAGGGAGTAGGGTGTTTGTAGTCAAACTAGACAATGGACAAATTTGCAGAAAGCATCTGGACCAAATGAGGCTGCGGTTCACAGACTGCCCTGACAAACCCACAGAAGACACCATATTCTTCGAGCCCATAACACACACCCAAAGGATCAATGACACCACCCCGGACCAGGAAATCAAACCCATCACGCCCAACAGCCCAGCAAGGCCAGGCTCACCCAGCAACCCTGCAGGGCTAACAACATGCCAGCCCAGCGAGGGCACAGCCAATACACCAGAACAGACATTTGTACCGAGGCGGTCCACCACGGACAGAAAGGCTCCCGACCACCTCACCTTGTAAATAGTTTTCACTTTGACTTTGCGGGGGAGTGATGTTGTGTATCTGTAAAGCATGCACTCCCATGTTCTGCCACCAGGGAGCGCATCCCCTGAAGTCCCAAGGGATCCAAGCATCCCTTGGGAGCACTGTATATAAGCCGGCCCCTAGGGCCTGTTCCTCACTCTGGAGTGTCTTAATAAATACTGAGGTCACGGTTACTTTAACGTCCCTGTGTGTAGTCTCATCTGAGTTAGGAACACAATAGATTGAATGTGAGATAATGTCGGCTCGCATGTCCACTGCCACTACTGAAAGCCTGCGGGCCATGTTTGCCACTCACGGTTTGCCCGATGTCCTGGTGAGCGACAACGGGCCATGTTTTACCAATGTTAAGTTCAAAGAATTCATGACCTGCAATGGGATCAAACATGTCAAATCTGCCCCATTTAAACCAGTGTCCAATGGTCAGGCAGAGAGAGCAGTGCAAACGATCAAGCAAGGCTTGAAGAGAGTAACTAAAGGTTCACTGCAGACTCGCCTATCCCAAGTCCTGCTTAGCTACCGCATGAGAACTCACTCGCTCACTCGGATCCCACCTGCTGAACAGCTCATGAAAAGAGTACTTAAGACAAGGCTCTCATTAGTTCACCCTGATCTACATGAACAGACAGAGAGCCGGCAGCTTCAACAAAGTGCATACCATGATGGCGCAAATGTGTCACGCGAGATTGAAATCAATGATCCTGTATTTATATTAAATTATGGACAAGGTCCCAAGTGGCTTCCCGGCACTGTTGTGGCCAAAGAGGGGAGCAGGGTGTTTCGGGTCAAACTTTCAAATGGACTCATTCACCGGAAACACTTGGACCAAATCAAACTCAGATTTACGGACTATCCTGAGCAACCCATCTTGGACCCTACCTTTTTTGATCCCCCAACATACACACCAATGGCAACCGGCACCATGGTTGACCACGAAGCAGAAGCCATCATCCACAGCAGCCCAGCAGGACCCAACACACCAGGCAGCCCAGCAAGGCCAGCTGCACAGCAGTCAAGTGAGGGCCCAACAAATGATTCAACAATACCAGCTTTCACACCGAGGCGATCAACCAGGGCAAGAAGAGCCCCAGATCGACTCACATTGTAAATAGTTACACTATTGACTTTGGCGGGGAGTGTTATATATGTATGATTGTATTTACTCTGTACAGCCACCAGAGGGCTCATCCCCTGGAGTCCCAAGGGATCTCATAATCCCTTGGGAGCACAGGTATTTAAGGAAGCCTCACAGGTTGGAGAGGCACTCTGGAGACCTGCAATAAAAGACTACTTTACTTTGAGCTCACAGTGTTCAGTCTGACCCCTTCTCCATATGTAACTGTTTCATCAATATACACACTACAGTGCAGCTCAACAAATCTTTAAAAACAAGGGGAAAAGGAAGAGCATCCAAAGCTAGATGCTTCCTGGATGGTTAAAGATATAAGGGGAAAAATTTGTGTTTTTCTGCAGTTAACGGCCGCTGGAAATGTCTGCAACTTATAAGCGAGTGAAATTGGTTTGGGGGGACAGGGAGACAGATGGCACAGCGCTCACCTTCCATGTAACCTGGTGGCGTTGCACGGGGGATCTGGGACAAAGTTTCTTTCCAAGTGCAGCGTTGCAGCTTCCCACAGCCTCTGTGAACGAAGCTGTGGAGCTCTCAGGGAATTGTGGGCAATGAAGAGGTGTGAGATTTAAAGGGGCCATGCACACTGAAGCAATACAAGATAAAATGCAGTGAATCAAAACATTTTTCTGCCTTTTAAGAAATATTCAATATTTAAAATAAGTTTCAAATGTGAATATTCAGCTGTTAAAGCTGAATTACCTTCCTAACCTCAACAAATTGGAAAACTGCCTCAGCACTAACACAAACAGCTCAGCAAGCCAGGGAAGGGGCACCGAGGGTCTCGCACACAGCACACCAGCTTTGTGCAGGGGTCAACACTGCAAGAAATGCCCTCTAGCCATAGGGGCCAGGAGGCTCCCCAGAAAGAACGATGTGGGACTACATCACTCAGGACATCACTGACAGCAGTGTTGGTTCCAGTGCCCAAAGAAACTTCATGACCTCAGCCCACTATTCAAGGTCAGTGAATGCATCTTCAAAAACTGTCTCCTATTAACTGCACCACTAGCCTCACACACTGCTCAATGCACGACCCCCAACCACTCACCTACTAACAATCTGCACCAATGACGAGGCACATCTCCCATTCCGAGCCTCACCTCACTCCCTTGGGGGAGATGGTGCAGGCCATTCTTGGCAGGGACATGGTTGAGCCCTTGGCCAGCAGCGGGGCTGAAAGGATCCAAGATATATGTATCCTCATATGTTATCCTCCTTTTAGCATACACTTCTTGCTTTCCCGCCCTCCTGTCAGCACAACTGCATCCTTGTGCCTTCCTCATTTCACAAACCCAAGAAATGCAGCCTGCCGAGCCAGTGGGTGAACAAGAAGAGGCAGCCTGCCCAGCCAGTGGGACCGCAGGCACATGATTCCATCACAGATATACCGGCCACAAAGGGGCTGTCTGGGATGCATCCTTCTGTGTGATTCCTCCTCTTTGGCTTCCTCCTCTTCTGTGTCTTCCTCTTCCATCTACAGGCGGATGCTATAAATCTGAAATGACAGCATAAAGAGCTGGAAATACTCAGTTGGTCAGGCAGCATGTCAACCTGAGACGTGTACTCTGATTTTCTCTCCATGGACGTTGCGTGACCTACGAGGTATTCACAGCATGTTCTGTCTTCTCAAAGGCCTTCATTTACCATCCGAGCCCTTGCAAGCATCCAGCAGCACTCGCTTAAAAAAATCACATCTATTGCAGCAAGCCACCGTTTCAAAAAAATCAAAAAACCCAGTCCAAACCCTTAAATTCAAACTTACCTGAATGCTGTGTGTGTCTCTTTAAGAGCTGCAGACATCACCACCGTCAGCCTGTTAACCTGGCGTGCTTAGGACCCAGCACTGAATTCAGCGCTAGGGTCGAAGTTTGCGTTGGTAACAATAAGTCGGCATTGCACGCTGACTGATGTCACCGCGCCACCACCTTTTTTCTAGGGCACTGCCAGTTACCGGCAGTGCAAAGAAGGAGAGTGTTGTGTATGTATATACCCTGTACACTCAATGTACAGTTACATAAGACCAATGAATGTATCTTTACACTGTATACAGTATGCCTGTACCACCAGAGGGTGCAACAGGTGTAGACCTAGAGGAGACCAAGTATAAAAGGGAGCCCACCTTAGCTGCAATAAATGGACTAAGGTCACAACAGTTCAAGTGCAATACCTTACCTCGTGGAGTCATTACTAGAGTACCTGCAAACACCACAGAGAATAATATGGTGGCCGTCACGGGTCCCACCACCAGATGACGAAAGAGCGTCCGCCGCCAATTTATCACCATTCCATAGCACTACGGAGTGTCGGTGAGTAGATGAATTTCTTGCCCTAAGAGATTAAAATAAAACAGAAAAAGGAGGCTTACGATAAATATCAGATTCTTAATTCAGCAGAGAACTAAGCTGAATAGAAAAAGTACAGGGGAGAACTGAAAAAGGATAAAAGAGGGGCAAAGAGAGTGTATGAGAATTGATTAGCAGATAACATAAAAGGAAGATCAAAAGTCTTTTTATAAACATATGAAAAGTAAAAGGGTAGCCAAAGGAAGGGTGGGGCCGATTACAGAGCAAATTACAAGTTCTCTTGTGGGGGCAGAGGGCATGGCTGAGGTACTAAATCAATACTTTGCATCTGTCTTCATTAAAGAGGATGCTACCGCAGTCACAGTAAAGGAGGAGTGAGCAGAGAAATTGGACAGGATAAAAATAGATAAAGAGGAGGTATTTAAAAGATTGGCAGCATTAAAAGTAGAGAAGTCACCTGGTCTGGATGCATCCTAGGTTGCTGAGGGAAGTAAGGGTGGAAATTGCGGAGATCTAGGCACAATCTTCCAACCCTCCTTT
Organism: Pristiophorus japonicus; assembly: GCF_044704955.1. Classification (NCBI taxonomy): domain Eukaryota; kingdom Metazoa; phylum Chordata; class Chondrichthyes; family Pristiophoridae; genus Pristiophorus; species Pristiophorus japonicus. The sequence continues at coordinate 47,245,401 of NC_091982.1, forward strand.
GATATGAGAGTAGTGCCAGAGGACTGTAGGTCTACAAATGTTACACTCATTCAAAACAGGAGAGAGGGATAAACCCGGCAACCAAAGGCCAGTTAGCCCAACGTTGGTGTTGGGGAAACTTTTAGAGGCAATAATTCGGGACAAAATTAATTGCCATTTGGAAAGGGGGATTCTGTAATAACTGTCAAAAGGGAATTGGATAAACACTTGATGGGGAAAGATTTAAATGGCTATGAAAAAGCAGAGGAGTGGAATTACTTAGATGTAGCAAATCCAGCAAGTTCTTAAAAGTATCGATGAGGCTAAGGGCTGTTTGTGTGAATCATACGGTGGAGCAGCATGAATCGACTAGCAAGGTCTAGAGATTCGCAACTCACGGCGTATCTCTCAATCCCCTGAACTTGCTGCCAATTTTCACACTAATAAGTGTTCATTGTTAACTCGCTGTTATTTTTCCAGCAAGATCCGGCCCATTCTTCTTTTAACCAAAATATATGATCTCACATTAACTGATGTTAAATTCCGTCTGACATTTCCTTGCCCATTCCCATCTTATCATTGCAGCTTCCTTAATATCTATGCCTCCAGTTTTTGTATCATCTTGAAATTTGGGCATTACACCGTCCAGCCCAATATCCAAATTGCGATGTGCACAGTGAGTAGAAGAGGTCCCAAACCGCTGTGAGAAACTGCCCTTAACTCCTACTCTCTGTTTCCTCCCTTCTAACTAGTTTTAACTATTTGCTATCCCCCCAATTCCACACCCTTTAATCTTCTCCAATAGTCTCCTGTGTAGTACCTTGTCAAAGGCTTTTTGACAGTCCACATATACATTATGGGGTTATGGGGAGTGGGCAGGGAAGTGGAGCTGAGTCCATGTTCAGATCAGCCATGATCTTATTGAATGACGCAGCAGGCTCAAGGGGCCAAATGGCCTTCTCCTGCTTCTATTTCTTATGTTCTTATACTGCATCCACTGCATTTCTCCCATCCACTATATCTGCCAACTCCTTAAAGAACTCTCATCAGGTTCTGTATGTAGTACTGTAGTATTTCCCCATGACAGATTTGCAGCGCTTTTCGCTATTTGGTTGGTTGGACTGGACAGCAAGACCTTTATCCAGATCTGGATGCAGTTCCTGAAGAATCAGTGATGTTGATTACAATTTTTTTTAAAATGTCCAACTTACCTCTACATCAATTGATCCCAGTCACCCACAGTTTGCCTCAGAGGACGACCAAATATTTATTATTATTGGTATTCTGTCGTATCCAACAAAGATGTTGATGTGCTAATCATCAATGGCATGTGTCTTCAAGTGGCTGTATAGGCCAATTCTGGATGCACATAGTCTCTTGCACGTCGGACAAGGGAAGTTCGATGTGCCTGATGCTGACAGTACTGCCACCTGATGTCATCTATCTCTAGTGCCCCGCAGGCGTTGACATCAGCTTGCTTCGAAGGTCTGGCAGACAGTACTCGTGAGGGTTCGCCACTGGATTTTTTTAGCAGCTGTATTCTCGAGGTCCTTTGGTCGGATGCCACAGTACTGGAGGTTAGCCTTGATGCAATCTTTGTTGCGCTTTCGGGGGCGCCCCTGGTGTCTTCGGCCTTCACAGAGCTCGCCGTGAAGAAGCTGACAAGGGATCCTTGACTCATCCATGCGGATGACATGTCCAGCCCACCGGAACTGGGCTCGCATGATCATCACCTCAATGCTAGTTGATTGTGCTCTCTCCAGAACCTCAGAGTTTGACACCCGGTCTTGCCAGCATATGTGGAGTATAGATCTGAGACTGCGCATGTGGAAAGCTTCCAACTTTTTGATGTGACGCCTGTAGGGTGTCCAGGTCTCACATCTATAAAGGAGAGATGAGAGAACGACTGCTCTATACACCAACAGCTTAGTTGACAGTCGAATTGTAGGTCACTCTCCTTGTGTGCCATAAGGTCACAGTCGTCAGCAAAGAGTGCCTCTAGGATAAGTTGTTTCCGTACTTTGGTCTTTGCAGCAAGGCAGCGGAGGTCGAACAGTGAACCATCTAATCAATATTTCAGGTAGACCCCAAACTCCAAGTCTTTTATGGCATAGTTCAAGATGCAGGTAAAGAATAGGTTGAACAGAACTGGAGCGAGTACACAACCTTGTTTCACTCCATTTGAGATGGCAAATGGGGCCGTGGTTGTGCCGTCTGAGAGCACTTCACCTGTCATGTTGTCATGAAACAGCTCGATGATGTGGACAAACTTCCTTGGGCACCCAAGTTTCAACCCAAGATTGACCACAGCGCTGCTCTGTTGACAGTATCAAAGGCCTTGGTGAGGTCAATAAATACAGCGTACAGGTCCATGTTCTGCTCAATGCACTTCTCCTGCACTTATCTGAGTGCAACGACCAAATATAAAATGCTGGAAATGCACAAAAGGCTCATCAGCACCTGAGTAGAAATATTTCAGCAGGAATTATAATGGTAGGCAAGCCCTGAAAGGAGCAAAGAGTGAGCGAGAGCTAAAGCTGCAGATCAAATACACTAAATATCATAAAAAAACAGCAGTTAATTGCTAAGCCCAAAAGAGAGAGATTAGGAGATGCTGCAGAAAGCTTGAAGTGGAGGGTTTTGAGTAAATGTTTTTAAAGGTGGAAAGAAAGCACCTTTCACGACCACCAGATGTCTCAAAACACTTTACACATTAAGTACTTTTGGAGTGTAGTCACCGTTGTAATGTAGGAAATGCAGCAGGCAATTTGCGCACAGCAAGCTCCCACAAACAGCAATGAGATAATGACCAGATAAACTGTTTTTGTTATGATGATTGAGGGATGCATATTGGCCGGGACACCGGGGATAACTCCCTTGCTCTTGATACTCATTGTCATGTTGATTGGCATGGTGGCCCTTACGTCCAGTGGGTGGGTTTTGCAGTGAGAGGGTAGATTATGTTGAGTCAATCTCCAAGAACAGACTCTAGACTTCCTGCAATTTTCCCAGTTCCAGGTGAAAGCCAAACATCACTTGTATTGATTTGTAGTACCTCACACCGTGTTTCAGTCACATTTGTTGTTTGGGAGAGGGCCAGGGCACACACGCAGCCAAAAATCGAGTCAATGTCGCAACCAGTGGCGTTGCACACCACCGGCTCACCACTTCCGGGCGTTAATGCTCTGCGCCCCATCAATACCGGCACCGAATGTCCCGGCGGGGCACTGGAAGCTGGCTGCCTGAGTGCAAGTACTTCCCGCTGCCACTGCCGCACTTCCGGGGTGCTAAAAGGGTCAGCAAAGTACCGAAAATCCAGCCCAAAGTCTCTTATCACTTGTCCTCCCTTAATGGCCAGCCTAGGTCTCATCCCCATGCTTCCTTCAAGTTTTCGGTCCCATCCTTGGTCATGGAGGTGAGCATTGCACACAGGATGGAGACACATCTACAGGAGGCTATTGGAAGGTGAAAGAAAAGTTCCAAGGTTCCAAAGACTCATGCTGCAATGTATTGCAGGATTCTAGTGGTAGTGCATCTTCTGTTGATAGTGATATTGCTCATGTTGCAAGAATTGAGATTTGACAGCTCACAGGTGGAAAGGCCCTCACAGAGAACTGATTTGCTTCTTGCTATGGCAACTTGCATTCCTTGAAAATCCCCCTGAGCTGTCTTAGTGAGACTCTGGAGCTGTGAACTAATACCACCCAATGAGTCTGGTAATATGCCATCCTAACCTAATTAAACCCATGCTGGTAAATTTGTGGTCCAGCGGATTACTCTGCATAGACTCTCATTCAGGATACTGGGGGCTAGATTTTCGGCTTTCCTGATTTCGGGGCGCTTATCGCAGCCGGGTCTTCCCAATACCATCTGAAAAAAGTTTGCATCTTCCACTGGAAATTTTGGCAAAAAATGAGGATCCATGATCGGGGGCATTAAATCAGGCGTTACACAACGGACTTTGTGCGCCTGAGCCGAAAATCGCGTTGTTAAAAGAAGCAAACGTTTTGCACATGCGCAGTCGTGTTTTTGTTTTCCAAGGCGCAGACATTATTTCAGGGCGTGGCGGCTTCCTGCGCGCATGTGCAGCTGACCCATCCAACTTCAGGCACTTCTGCAGAGATGGAGCAGCTGGAGGTCAGGCAGTGTGCCAGGCATTTCTCCAATGAGGCTGTTGAGGTCTTAGTCCACGCAGTGCAGAGGAGGTGGTTGTCACTCCATCTGGCTGGGGGAGGGAGATCACTGCCAGCACCTTATATTTAAAAGCATTTGGCATGAAATTGCCCAGGAGGTGTCTGCGGCAGACACGGTGTCCAGAACTGGCACACAATGCTACAAAAAGTTCAACAACCTTACAAGGGTCTTTAGGGTGAGTACCATTCACATTTATTTATGCCTGCTTTCCTTCCAACATGAATCTCAGACACTAAGTGAAATATCTCATGTATATGCCCATTCTCAATACCTTGCAGCCTGTGGGGTGGGTTTCACAATGCCTCAGAAAACTCAAGGATGACTTCCCCAGCCATTGACTCTTAATAAGAATGCACATACCCTCTAGTCCCCGAATCATTGAGAACCTTCTTCGCAATACACTCCAACTCCTGATATGGGTTTCAAAAAGATCACCTGCAGCCCCTATGTTATCTCCCTCTCACCTCTTAACAATCGCTCACAAAACTCTTGCAACATCAACACAGATTGAAGTGAAGACATTAGAACATCCGCACAACCTCACCTATTGTAGGCATATATGGCACAACAGGAGGTGTGCCCTTTCTGAACCCTTCCTATTTTTCTCTGTGCAGTCGAAGCTGTCACACAACAGGTGTGAGCAGCTGTGCACAGGCGGGGGTCTGCCTCAAATCCTAAAATTGGCCGATGTCGAGGAACGAGTGTCTGCCTCATTGGAGCACCAGCTCGAGCAGTTGCCGGGGGCAATGCTGAGCCTCCTTCGGGTAGCGAGGGTATGTAAATGGATTGCGCGACTGATGTGACTTCCGTGAGATGTATTATGAAGCGACTGCCTTCAAATACACATGTCCAATGCCACCTTCCTGCTATCACCCTGCCTCCTCCCCTCCTGCTAACCGCATGTCTTTTTTTGGGGGCTTGCAGAAGAATAGCCACAATCGTGCCAGGCATCCAGGGAGCCATCAACATTTGGCCATGGGGGAGATGACGAGGCTTGCGACGAGACTGCAATGCCTGAGCCACAGAGCCCACCAGTTGGTACCCTTGGAATAGACCACAGCTGGGGACGAGACCAATTTCCAGGGATTTGTGTGGTCTGAGGCTCCTGGCCCCAGTCACTTACAGCAACACGAAGCTAAAGGGGAATGTTGGAGGCCAGCTCTCTGGAGGGTGAGTCAGCAAAGTAGGTCTGCTCAACAACAGGCAGACATGGAACTGGACTTGACGGAAATATACAGGGAAAGCACAGCCATGCATCGTGAGCTCATGGCTGGATTGGGTTGGATCCCAGAGAGCATCGACAAGTTTTCTGCAACTGTTGCGGAGGCAGCATCACGCATTGTCGGTGCAACTCAGGACTCCAGCGAGGCCACCATTGCCCACTCACAGAGGCTGGTGGCCTCCTGCAGCGACAGTGGCATTCCAGAGTGTGTGGCATGTGCCATTGATCACGTTGCAGCATCACACGAATCGCAGGCACAAGCTATCTGCAGCTTGGTGATGTGATGCAGTCGATGAATGGTGCCATCCTCTCTGTGTCCAACGGGGAAGGGACAGTGCCAAAGCAGGCCAGCAAGTTGTGGAGACACATGGTGCTCCGGATGTTGAGCCCCAGCCCCGTCGGAATCTCAGTGGCTCCCAGGAAATAGAAGGTGCTGTACTTCCTCAGGATGACAGCATTCTGGCTCCCACCACTGACTCTCCAACCATGCACCATACACGGTACACACCCCAGCCACCGGCAACTGCTTCCGCCGATGATCTGGCGCAGCAGTGCGCAGCCGGGCCTTCCAGGCCAAGAGCTGGTCCAGGGCATCATCATACGCCATCTGCACTGTCTACCCCCCTAACACAGCAGCCCTCAAGCAGCCTTGCTGTAGGCACTGATGCCTCATTGAGGAGGAGCAGCAGGGGGATGAAGGGAAGGCGGGGGAGGGGGGGGTGGAAATGTGAGGCCGGATGTATAATGAGTACGCATGTAAATAGTTTATTTTCATTAATGCACTTCATTGTTGTTGAGTTACTTGCAGCAGAACGCTGTTTATTGAATGGTTTCGTTTTGTTGAGGGGCAGGGATTGTTTCTTAATTTGTTGGATAAAAATGTAACTTTGACCCTTTGCCATTGGTGTTGTGTGTATCTGTCATGTATGTACTTTTGGGATCACTAGCCACTAGATGGCATCACTGTTGGAGGCCATTGGGCTGCATGCACATGTGTAACAGTTATTGCACACACAACATTTGGCGACGAGGCAACAAGAACCTTTGCATGCAAAAATGAGCACAATTGGATTGGAGCGATTTGTGGAAGGAGAAGATTGGGCAGACTTTGTGAGCCATTTGAGCCAATTCTTCGTGGCCAACAAAATGGAGGAGGTCGGCGACGCAGATTGGCGCCGGGCGGTGTTCCTCGCTGTCCAAAAATTTATGGTCTGATAAAGAATCTACTCCTGCCTGTGAGTCCAACAGAGAAGACGTATGAAGAATTGTGTACACTGGTACAGGACCACTTTAAGCCAGACGAAGGCATCATCAGCTCAAGATACAGATTTTACATGCATGTTCGCTCAGAGGGCAAGAATGCAGTGGAATTCGTCACCGATCTGAGACATCTAGCAGGACCGTGTAAGTTCAGGGCTGTTTTGGCAGACATGCTGCAGGACTTCTTTGTAATTGGCATCAACCACGAGGTGATCCTGCGTAAACGACTGGCGGTTGAGACGTTGGACATGAACAGGGCCATCACGATCGCTCAGTCATGCATGACGACAGATAAAAGTTTAAAGCAGATATAAGTGAACAATCGAAACTCGGCAAGTACTGTAAATATGATTGATTCAGCATTCGGCAGAACGGCACATGGTAGGGCATACCCGACTGCGTACGCGAAACCTGTGGCTGCCCAAAGTCCGCCAGCGGGAATGCATCCGATTTCTCCGTGTTGGCATTGTGGGGGAAATCACCGGTACCAGCAGTGCTGATTTAAGCAATATAGTTGCAAAGGCTGTCTGAGAATGGGGCATCTCCAGCGCAAGTGTCCGCAGATAAGCAAGCATGCATCGACACACCACGCGGAGGATGATGGTCAGACTAGCGCGTATCCGAATACGCAATCCGAGATACCAGAGGAGGAAGTGTATGGTCTGTACTCGTTCCTAACTAAGAGCAAACCGATAATGATCAATGTGAAATTTAATGGGGTGCCGGTATCGATGAAACTGGACACGGGGGCGAATCAATCGATAATGAGCCAGAAGGCATTCGACAAGCTGTGGAATACTAAGGCTGTGAGGCCCAGGCTTAGTCCAGTCAATGCCAAGTTGCGCACGTACACCATTTGGCAGTGACACAATTAAAGTGATTGGCAGTGACACAATTAAAGTGTCGTATGACGGTGCGGTTCACGAGTTACCCCTATGGAAAGTCCCAGGCAATGGGCCAATGCTGTTCGGCAGGAACTGGCTTGAAAAAATCAGATGCGATTGGAACAACATCAAGGCGTTGTCGTCGGAGAAAGGTACATGTGCCCAAGTACTGAGCAAGATCCGCTCGCTGTTCGAACCTAGCATCGGCAACTTCATGGGAGCCAAGGTGCAGATCCACGTGGACTCGGATGCAAGATCCGTCCATCATAAAGCTCGGGTAGTTCCGTATATAATGAGGAGAAGGTCAAAATCGAACTGGACAGACTCCAGCGTGAAGGGATCATATCACCGGTTGAATTTAATGAATGGGCCAGCCCCATTGTTCCTGTGCCGAAAAGTGATGGCACAGTCAGAATCTGTGGAGACGACAAGGCTACGATCAACAGGGTTTCAAAACAGGATCAGTACCTGTTACCGAAAGCTGATGACTTGTTTCCAACGCTAGCGGAGGGGAAGTCGTTCACCAAACTGGACTTGATGTCAGCCTACATGACACAGGAACTGGTTGAGACGTCAAAGAGACTTATGTGCATTAACACGCATAAAGGACTGTTTATTTATCACAGGTGCTCTTTTGGAATTCGCTCGGCTGCAGCAATATTTCAGAGGAACATGGAGAGTCTACTGAAGTCCGTTCCCAGAACCGTCGTGTTCCAAGATGACATCCTGATCACAGGTAGTGACTCCGAGGAACATCTGAACAACCTGGAAGAGGTTTTACATCGTCTGGACAAAGTGGGACTCAGACTGAAATGCTCGAAGTGTGTCTTCATGGCACCAGAGGTCGAATTTCTGGGGAGGAAAATTGCTGCTGACTGCATCGGGCCCACGGACGCGAAAACCAAGGCCATCAAGAATACACCCAAGCCGCAGAATGTGACGGAGCTGCGTTCGTTCCTGGGGCTACTCAACTACTTTGGTAACTTCCTACCTAAATTGAACACCTTATTAGAACCACTGCACATGCTGCTAAGAAAAGGTGACAATTGGGTGTGGGTTCCGTCTCAAGACAGAGCTTTTGAGAAAGCCACTAATCTGCTTTGCTCTAACAAACTGCTGGTACATTATGACCCATGTAAACGTTTAGTATTGGCCTGTGATGCTTCATCATATGGAATTGGTTGCGTACTCCAACAAGCTAATGAGTCGGGTAAACTTCAACCAGTCGCGTATGCCTCAAAAAGTTTGTCTAAAGCGGAAAGAATCTACAGCATGGTAGAGAAAGAAGCACTAGCTTGTGTGTACGGGGTTAAAAAGATGCATCAGTACCTGTTTGGTCTTCCGTTTGAACTGGAGACAGATCACAAGCCGCTCATTTCACTGTTTTCTGAAACCAAAGGCATCAATACCAATGCTTCATCCCGCATCCAGAGGTGGGCAGTGACATTATCCACTTATGATTATGTCATTCGCCATAGACCTGGCACCGAGAATTGTGCCGATGCTTTGCCGTTGCCCACACCGGAGGTGGAAATGCCACAACTGGCGGACCTATTGTTAGTTATGGATGCTTTTGAGAGTGAAGGAACCCCTGTCATGGCTCAACAAGTTAAGATCTGGACCAGCCAGGACCCAATTTTATCGGTGGTGAAGAGTTGCATCCTCAAAGGTGATTGGTCTGCCATACCCAAGCAAATGTGCGAGGAGACCAAACCTTACATTTGTCGCAAAGACGAACTGTCTATTCAGTCGGATTGTATACTGTGGGGCAATCGTGTTGTTATGCCCAAGAAAGGGAGAGAGACATTTGTACGTGAGCTACATAGCACACATCCCGGCATTATAATGATGAAAGTCATCGCCAGGTCTAATCTATGGTGGCTGAGAATTGACTCTGAGCTAGAATCATGTGTGAATCAGTGCAACACTTGTATGCAGCTCAGCTGAGCACCAGCAGAATCGCCGCTGAGTCTGTGGTCATGGTCGTCCAAACCATGGTCCAGGATCCACATAGACTTTGCAGGTCCCTTCCTGGGGAAGATGTTTTTAGTTGTGGTGGATGCATAGTCGAAGTGGATAGAGTGTATAATCATGTCATCCAGCACATCCACAGCTACCATTGAGAATCTGAGAGTCATGTTTGCGACACATGGTCTGCCTGACATCGTTGTTAGCGACAACGGATCGTGCTTCACCAGTCACGAGTTTCAAGAGTTCATGAAACTCAATGGTGTCAAACATGTAAGGTCAGCACCAGTCAAACCTGCATCCAATGGGCAAGCAGAACGTGCTGTCCAAGCAGAGTATGAAGCGAGTAACCCAAGGGTCACTGCAGACCTGCCTGTCATGCATACTGCTGAGTTACAGGACAAGACCACACACGCTTACCGGAGTCTCGCCTGCTGAACTAATGATGAAGAGAGGTCTTAAGACCAAGCTATCTCTTGTACACCCGGACTTGAATAATCATGTTGAATATAGAAGACAAAGTCAGCAAGGGTATCACGATCGCACAGCTGTGTCACGCGATATTTCTGTAAATGATCCTGTATATGTTCTGAATTATGGTCAGGGTCTAAGTGGATCGCTGGTACTGTCATGGCCAAGGAAGGCAACAGAGTATTTATAGTCAAGCTCAAAAATAGGCAAACATGCAGGAAACATCTGGATCAGACAAAGCTGCGGCACACAGACGAACTGTAACAGTCGGAGGAAGAGACAATCGACGACCAACCAACCTACCCCCAGTCATCAGAGGACTCAGTGGTCATCAGTGAATTGGGACTTTCAATCAATGACATGTTCAATGAAAATGGACTTTCAATCCCTGACATGGCCATTGCCACTCCCACCAGGTCAGCCACCAGTTACCACAGACTCTAAACACTCACCCAAGGCTGGAGCTGAACTGAGACGGTCAACCCGGGAGCGTAAAACACCAGACTGTCTCAATTTGTAAAAGACTGTGTTAATATCTCAGAGTGGGGTATTGTCATGTATGTACTTTTGGGATCACTAGCCGCTAGATGGCATCACTGTTGGAGGCCATTGGGCTGCACGCCCAAGTATAAAAGGCCAGCCATTTGTATATTAGTCACTTTGGGCCTTAATAAAGCTGAGCCAAGGTCATTCCTCTTGGAGTTAAACAGTACTCAGTCTAACAGTTATTGCATACACAACAGTATCATTCCAAAATTCACTGTAGATGAGCCTTTATGATGGCACATAGCATTGTGAGTCTTAGCTGCATCCCTCAGCTTCCCCGTTCAAGCAAACCAGTCCATTATGAGCTGGTGAAATGCAGCTCTTGCTCCGGCAGCATCTCCGTGGATGGGATGGTTCTGCAATTGGTGCCTCGCCAGGCTCCTCTTCATCGTCCTCCTCCTCTTCCTGAGGTGGGCCTGCAATCCCCACTGGCAATGCCTGGCCCCTCGTGATGGCCAAGTTGTGTAGCATGCAGCACACCACAATGAATTCGGAGACCTGTTGAGGGGAGTATTGAATGCAGCCTCCAGAGCGGTCCAGACACAGGATGTGCTGCTTGAGCACGCCAATTATCTGTTCAACGATGTTGCGTATGGCTGCATAGCACTTCCTTTCAGAAGCACAGTGCCTCAGAGAGCTGGAGGTATGAGCAATGGTCCCTGTAAACCAGTGGGGGGAAAGCCCCCTCCCCTGACGTCTTCGACATCTCTTCATCTGTGGGCAGACATCGCCAAGAGCTCTTGTGCTAGCTTGAAGCCGCCTGCCAATAGCAACCAACATGATACGCTGATGAAGTAGTAATGCCCCCATTCAAATCTGTCACTGACCTTGTAAGGAAACTGTAATGGCACATAAAAGTGCCGTTTTCAAGTCGGAGCTTCACGCAGCATGCTGTGCGTAGCCGTTGCTGTCAATGTCAACTGTGATGTCTAATCTTCTATTCTCCATTTAAATATGCCACCCATACTGCCTGCTGCACCCTGGGAACACCGATTTTTCAGATTTTTCCTGGGACGGATGTTAAATGAGGCGCAAGGGCCGAATTTTCCATCCGGGGTGCTAGCGAAGCGTTGCACAACTATTGACATCGTGATCTCAGTCAAAATGGAGGGCAGGGCAGTAAGTTTTTCCGCCGCTGCAAATCAGGAGCCAAATTTACCGTCCGGGCGCTAAAACCTGAACACCCGGCGTAACGCCTGAAAACAGCATTTACCGCCCCTCCGGGGCACAAGCAGAGGTGCAAAAGAGCTGAAAATCCAGCCCTAGGAATTCATCTCTTGCACATTGGATTTCCCATTCCCGGAGATGGTCTGAAGTACAACTGCCAAGTCTACCCTTCACATATTATACACAGGTTCATCAAGTCTCGTATTTTAGGATTTGTTGTTAACAATTTCTGTATGTCAGACCAGACTGTCCCATTACAGGTGGAAGTGTGACTCTTATTGATTCCACCAATCACGAACAGTCTGATTCAGAGAGTTAAATTAGTCATGCAGTGTGCTATAGTGCCTTGCGTGTTGTTTGGGGTAGACTGCAAAATTTGCCTCCCTTTCCTCAAATCCTCCTCCTTATTCATCATCATAGGCAATCCCTCTTATCGAGGATAACTTGCTTCCATGCCAAAAAGGGATGAGTTCACAGGTGTTTCATAATATTCTAGGATCTAATATTCCAGGTTCCGAACTACATATTGAAGGGTGGAAGATGCCTGTGCGTGGACTTTTTGAATGTGTGGTGGCCGTTGCACACCAGCCACCACACGGGCTTGACGGTCTTGGTCCAGTGGCGAGGATTAACCAAGACGACTGGAGGCTAGCTCTGCTGCACGGGGCATTCAAAGGACCAGATCAGCAGGTCGAGGTCTTCAAAGGAGCAGCGTGTGGGAAATTCTAGCCCAATGAGATTGCCTCTCATTCTTCTAAACTCTAGAGAATATAGGCCTAGCCTACTCAATCTCTCCTCATAGAACAATCCCCCATCGCAGGAATCGGTCTGGTGAACCTTCATTGCACTCTTGAATCCTGAAGTCAGTGTCTCTTGAAGTAAACTGCACAAAAGAGTTAGAGGATGTCTCAAGGGAGCAGACAGGTAAGGGGGACTATACCTGTGCAGCGACAGAGGGTAGGCTGGGATTACAAAACCAGACTTTTTTTTAACAGACACATTCCTGGATTATGGTTTGGGAAGCCTCCATTGTTCCCGAGGGCTTTGTTTTGGCTATCGCTGAAGGTGCATAGTCCAAAGGATATCCGGTGTTAAATGGCACTGGGATTGCGTTAGCATTATTGTTATGGATGGTGCCAGGATATCCGAGTTGTGGGATTCTTATCTGAGGGTGGTCTCGTGTTACTGAACTAATCGATATCTCCTTAGAAGGTGAGGAGTAATCTGCCCTTGATTTACATAGAATTTGGTGCTAATTGATGCCAATGATATCTCAGTGCAACATCTCCACTGACACCTGGGAATCCCTGGCCAAAGACCGCCCTAAGTGGAGGAAGTGCATCCGGGAGGATGCTGAGCACCTCGAGTCTCATTGCCGAGGGCTTGCAGAAATCAAGTGCAGGCAGTGGAAAGAGCGTGCGGTAAACCTGTCCCTCCCACCTACCCTTTCCCTCATTGACTATCTGTCCTGCCTGTGACAGGGACTGTGGTTCTTGTATTGGACTGTTCAGCCACCGAAGGACTCATTTTAAGAGTGGAAGCAAGTCTTCCTCGATTCCAAGGGACTGCCTATGATGATGAGGTTAGTGTGTACAACGACACCCAACTGGGAAAGATTTCTAAGCGTTTAATGTACTTGTCTATCTTGCTCTAAACAATACTGGAGATACAGTGTATCCATTCTTTACAAATGTGTTTTGTAAACCTGAAACAGATGCTCAGGTGACAAGTATCTTCTACAAACTTGAGAGTCGGCGCTCGTGAATGAACTATAGCATTTGCACTGTATTTAAAGCTTTTGACAAACGTTGATGGGACAGCTTTACCAAAATATACTTTTGTTTTGATGTAATGTATGGCCTGTGTCTGGGCTGAAGGACATGCTTCATAACCGCAGCTCATTTGGAGCGTACTTGTATGTCAGTGCTCTAATTTGTTTTTCCTTATGTTATGTATTCTTCTACACAGCCATCCTGGGGCATAGGATTGATTGAATGCTGCTGTTACTATACAACCTGATGGACACAGATTTTGCTTCTTTTGTTTACTTAGCCTTGAAAGGTCAACCTAGTTTCTGGAGGTGCATTGCTTGACACTGACACCCAAGGCTCTTGAGCAACATGAAGAAGTATCAAAAGTCAAGGAGCAAAGAGTCTTTAGCTGGAGACAAATGAAATGCTGCAATGGTGTAAGTCCTGGAGCTTCATATCATGAGAGTAAGAATATGGCACCACCTATCTGCAGCATAATGATGACATTTTCATGTGTCTGCTCAGCAGCTGGTTTCCCCAGAGTCCAGGTTACTTCCAGTGTATGGAGAATAGAGCATGAAGAAAATTGTTGGTGGCATTAGCAGTTTTCTATGTATGAATTATTTTTATACGATAGATCATGTGTGAATGAACACAACATGGATTTGCTTTTTCGACTTGCAGATCTCCATTGAACAAGTTTGCAATAATCTTTATTATCTCTTGCTCCTTGCTATTTTTGTAGATGTTTGAATATTTGTGATTAAATAGGGAATTCAAATGGTATCATCTAGAAAATTGGTTTGGAAGAATTATAGCCCGTGTGTGAGGAGACTATAATTCACATTAGGAGAGACACAATTCATTATGCAGGGGTGGCGGGGGGGTTAAGGGGGAGGGGTGTTTCAGCAGTCTTCTTATTTTCATTGTGCATACTAATTTAGATTTCAAGCGGCATTCACCTTTTACAAACTACTTCCTTGATTCTGTTTGAACTGAAAACAGAAATTGACATGGGATGTGGAACTTAATCTCAATTTTTAATTCATAAACAGGCACTGCTCAGATTTGTACAGTTGTGATAAGTCCAATTTTTATTTTGAATATTGTTCCAACTGTCTCCTCAACTGAAGGGGAACAGATAGGGTAGGTAGAGAGTAACTATTTCCACTTGTTGGGGAGCGTAGGACTAGGAAGCATAGTGTAAAAATTAGAGCCAGACCTTTCAAGAGTGAAATTAGGAAATACTTCTATACACAAAGGGTGATAGAAGTTTGGAACTCTCTTCCGCAAATGGCAATTGATTCTAGACCAGTTGTTAGTTTCAAATCTGAGATTGATAGCTCTTTGTTAACCAAAGGTATTAAGGAATATGGACCAAAGGCTCAATTTTCCCCAAGCCTGTTTTCTGGCATATTGCCAGAATTACGCTACGTTTCCTAGGCCAGAAATGCGGCAGAAATATTTTGCTAAAGTTTCCCCGATGTATAATTCGAATTTGGCGCCGCGCAGCGTGTCCAATCTCCTCGGGGGGGTGGAGCCTGCTGTCGGCGCCAAAAAATGAAACTGCACCTTCTGTGTATGTGTGGAAAAAAAAGTTATGTTTTTGACGTCGTTCCAATGGACGCGCACGCTCAGTACAGCTCGAATGTGCCAATCGGCCATTTTTCAAGAGCCAGTTGTGTGTGTGTGAGAAGGAATGCTGTGTGAGAGCATTGGAAAAATCACAGCTGGAGCAATACAAGATGCAACGTGGAGCAAGGACCAAGAATTTCTTACTGGAAGAAATGGATGCACTAGTTACTGTGATTGAGAACAGATGGCAGGAGCTGGATACCAGCAGAGGTCACATAAAAGTTCCACCAAAAAAAATGAAGGAACACTGGAACCAAGTTGCAGAAGAATACTGTGCAATAGTGATCACGACGAGATCTGGAAGCCAGTGTAAAAAGAAATGGCAGGACCTTGGTCAAGTAGTTAGTGTAATATTTTCATTTATTCAATGCACTTGTAAATGTGACAAGCTGTATATGTCCCACCCAGCAGAAAGACAACCTTTCTAAAAAGTTGCATTTTCATCTTTGCAGAGGAAGGTGGCACATAATAAAAGGGAAAGAACTTGAACAGGAGGAGGCCTGGCAAATCTGCACCCACTGACACCCTTGGAAGAGAGGGTCGCTGCTTTAATGGGTCCTGCCTGGAAAAAAGCAATCAGTACTGCACAAGCTGGGCCCACACTCGAGGGAGAGGGTAAGTCCTGCAAATTCATCGTGGTCCTTCAAATCAGCCTGCTGCCTGGCCTGCGATGTGTAAGCCTACTCATGCCACCCACTCTGCCCCCTCCCCTGCTGCTAACCATTTGACTATTCTGTTATCTTTTGCAGAACTTGAGTCTAACCCTGACAATGCAGAAGAAGATTCAGACGAGGATGAGCCTGAAGAAGAGAACATCTTCCAATCCAACCCTCCAGACCAAGAACATGGGGGTGAGGGGGAGGGGATGGAGCTGGATGAAGCTCCCACTGTTGTACTGAATATGGAGGAGGTGCCACTCATGGAGGTGACAGCCCCTTCCATGACAAGTGGTTTGAGTGTTGGTGGGACATTCCATGGTTTCACACCTTCCGAGGTTGCGGGTCCCAGTAGTGGGGTTCAGCGAGGCACACCCAGGGCCCCACCGTCCCAGGCTGTGGGTCCCAGTGGGATGCAGCAAGCCACTCCCAGGGTGAGCAGGGGAAGGAGAGCTCGACCACACTCTCCTGCGATGCAGGATGTAACAGATGTGGTTCAAATGATGTCATTGAGTGCGGAGAGCAATGACCTTAACCGATCACTCCTGGACACTATCAGTGGGATGGGTGATGAGGTAGCAGCACTCTCAGGAGAAGTAACAACACTCACCGGGACCATCAGTGAGAGAATAGTGGCCATGAGGGAGGGAATGTCAGAGGTATTGCAAACCAGGACACTGGCATTGAGTGAGGAAATGTCAGAGGTAGTACTGGCCATTAGGGAGGGATTGTTGCAGTCCGTGAGACACTGTCAGGGTGCATGAGGGACGGCATGTGTGAGTTAGCTGTTGCAATAAGAGAACACATCCAGACCTGCACCCATTCACAGAATCAACTGCCACTCCCACTGCAATCCCCACACCAGCCTCTGAAGAACTCCAAGCCGGCCCTTCCACATTACCACCTGACCGCCCACCCCCCCTCACCATCAAGAAGTGCGCATTACCCGAGATGTTAGAAGGAATAAGCTTGGTACCAAGCCCAAAAACCTTTGCGCCACCGCTGCAGGCAGGGGTGGTGGAGAGTTCAAGACCAAACGCAGCGGGCGGTCTTAGACTAAGGGGGATGAAAGATGGGTGCAGCCTTTCTTTGCTGCTGTTGTTGTTGTTATTATTATTGTTAATATGTCCTTACTATACAGTATAAATGCACACGAGGCCCATACTTGTGAGAAGGTCACTCTGTGACCAGTCCTTTATTAGCCAGCACTGAAGTGATGAAGGTGGGTGGAGTTTCCCCTTTTATACCTGAAAGTCCAGGTGAGGAGTGTCTCCCACAAGTTCACCACCTAGTGGTCAATGTTCTCACGGTGTACAACTTAGGTCACTTTATAGAAACATAGAAATATAGAAAATAGGTGCAGGAGTAGGCCATTCGGCCCGTCGAGCCTGCACCGCCATTCAATGAGTTCATGGCTGAACAGGCAACCTCAGTACCCCATTCCTGCTTTCTCACCATACCCCTTGATCCCCCTAGTAGTAAGGACTACATCTAACTCCTTTTTGAATATATTTAGTGAATTGGCCTCAACAACTTTCTGTGGTAGAGAATTCTACTCTCTGGGTGAAGAAGTTTCTCCTCATCTCGGTTCTAAATGGCTTACCCCTTATCCTTAGACTGTTGCCCACAGGTTCTGGACTTCCCCAACATTGGGAACATTCTTCCTGCATCTAACCTGTCTAAACCCATCAGAATTTTAAACGTTTCTATGAGATCCCCTCTCATTCTTCTGAACTCAAGTGAATACAAGCCCAGTTGATCCAGTCTTTCTTGATATGTCAGTCCTGCCATCCTGGGAATCAGTCTGGTGAACCTCCGCTGCACTCCCTCAATAGCAAGAATGTCCCTCCTCAAGTTAGGAGACCAAAACTGTACACAATACTCCAGGTGTGACCAAGGCCCTGTACAACTGTAGTAACACCTCCCTGCCCCTGTACTCAAATCCCCTCGCTATGAAGGCCAACATGCCATTTGTTTTCTTAACCGCCTGCTGTACCTGCATGCTAACCTTCAATGACTGATGTACCATGACACCCAGGTCTCGTTGCACCTCCCCTTTTCCTAATCTGTCACCATTCAGATAATAGTCTGTCTCTCTGTTTTTACCACCAAAGTGGATAACCTCACATTTATCCACATTATACTTCATCTGCCATGCATTTGCCCACTCACCTAACCTATCCAAGTTACTCTGCAGCCTCATAGCATCCTCCTCGCAGCTCACACTGCCACCCAACTTAGTGTCATCCACAAATTTGGAGATACTACATTTAATCCCCTCGTCTAAATCATTAATGTACAATGTAAACAGCTGGGGCTCCAGCACAGAACCTTGCGGTACCCCACTAGTCACTGCCTGCCATTCTGAAAAGTACCCGTTTATTCCTACTCTTTGCTTCCTGTCTGTCAACCAGTTCTCAATCCATGTCAGCACACTACCCCCAATCCCATGTGCTTTAACTTTGCACATTAATCTCTTGTGTGGGACCTTGTCGAAAGCCTTCTGAAAGTCCAAATACACCACATCAACTGGTTCCCCCTTGTCCACTCTATTGGAAACATCCTCAAAAAATTCCAGAAGATTTGTCAAGCATGATTTCCCTTTCACAAATCCATGCTGACTTGGACCTATCATGTCACCTCTTTCCAAATGCGCTGCTATGACATCCTTAATAATTGATTCCATCATTTTACCCAATACCGATATACACGGGTTACAATGACAGTTGAATATATGACATCACCTCCCCCCAAAATCTTATTGGGATCACAGGTTAAGTCTCTCTGGTGGTTTACGCTCCCTTGTAGAGCGCCTGAGTTGGGACTCCGGTTGTTGTGCGCTGTCCTGAGTATCTGCTGTTTGCGGTGCCTCAGGCCTATCCGGACTGCCCACAGTGACTGGGCTCTCCTCCACTTGGTTCCGGTGTTCGGTCACCTGTGGTGGAGTGAACTCTATATCGTGTTCTTCCTCTGCTTCTGTCACCATTGACAGGTGTTGATGGGCCCATTACTGGCCGCATTGTCCCTTGTGATGGCATGAATCGTCGTTCAGCTAGCCATTGTCTCTACTGAATTCCCCCTTTGGGTTCGACTACATGCTCGGGCATGTCCGATTGCCCCTGCCTGCCTGGAGAACTTTGTCCCGCGTTAACAATGTTGACTCCCTGTCCATTTGCTGCATTTAAGCCAAGATTTTTGTCAAACATCATTCTGGTCTCTTCCTCCCCTGAGATAAATGTCTGGGCCATCAAAGACGCCGTTTCCAGGGTCAAGTCTTTGGTCTCAATCAGTTTCCTGAAGACCCCAGCGTGCCCGATGCCCTCAATAAGAAAGTCTCGCAGCATCTCCGCTCTGCATGCCTCTGGGAACTTACATGGGCTCGCCAGTCACCGGAGGTCTGCCACGAAGTCTGGAACGCTTTGCCCTTCTCGCCGCCGGTGTGTGTAAAACCGGTGTCTTGCCATGTGCATGCTGCTCGCCGGTTTAAAGTGTTCCCCGATCAACTTACTGAGCACTTCAAAAGTTTTGTCTGCCGGCTTCTCTGGCGCGAGAACGTCCTTCATCAGGGAGTACGTCCTGGATCCACATTCTGTCAGGAGATGAGCCCTGCGTTTGTTGGCCGAATCCTGTCCCAACCATTCTTTGGTGACGAAACTTTGCTGTAGTCTCTCAATAAAATCGTCCCAATCATCACCAACAGTACCTCTCGTCTGTGCTGCTAGTGGCCATGCTCGCGTGGTTTAAATCCCAGTTTTTCGTCGCCAATAATATCTCCTTACTATACAGTATAAATGCACACGAGGCCCATACTTCAGAGAAGGTCACTCTGTGACCAGTCCTTTATTAGCCAGCACTGAATTGATGAAGGTAGGTGGAGCTTCCCCTTTTATACCTGAAAGTCCAGGTTAGGAGTGTCTCCCACAAGTTCACCACCTAGAGGTCAATGTTCTCACGGTGTACAACTTAGGTCAGTTTATACATGGGTTATAATGACAGTTGAATACATGACAATTGTTACTTTTGTAACTGTTCTCAAATTAAAACTTTTTTGTAAGTTATGTAAATCTACAAATTTATAAGTGATCTTAAAGTTTTTAAGTGATCTTAAAGACTGATATTAAAGTCAAGTTTGATGCATGAATAATTTTATTAAAGTTAAGTTAAGTACATTGTAAACTTTTGAATAAAATATATTTTACATTAAAACTGAATCATGTTCCATTAACGCAACACAACATTACGGAACAGCTCCAAACAATAAACATGTCCAAGTGGAATAGTTGTCACTGAGCCCTCAGGCATCAGTAAAGTGTTTACGGATGAGCTGCGGGCACAAGGCTCGAGCAATCGTTTGAGGAGCACGATAGCCCACCCTCCTCCTCCATCGTACTCCGGCCTCAGGCACTTGCATGGCTTTCTCATCCTAGTCATCATCCTCCTCCTCCTCCTCCTCCTGCTCATCACCTGCATCTTCCACATTATTATCATCAGCCACTCTCATCGCAGGTGGGTCTTCCACTACCAGGTGCTGCTGTCTCATGATGGCTAAGTTATGCAGCATGCAGCACACAACAATGAACTGACCGACAGTCTCGGGGGGGTACAGCAAGTAGCCTCTGGAATGGTTCAGGCATCGGAAACGCTGTTTCAATATACCAATAGTCCTCTCAATGATGCTACGCGTTGCATTGTGCGACATGTTGTATTGACGGTCAGCTTCCATCCGGGTTATGAGCCAGGTGGTGAGGCCGTACCTTTTTCTCCCAGTAGCCAGCTCTGCCCTTCTGGCTGCTGCTCAAACATGGCAGATAAAACGCTGTCGCTTAGGATGAACACATCATGGGTGCTTCCAGGGTATCTTGCATCGACTGACATGATGTAATGCATGTCATCACACATGAACTGCACATTAACAGAGTGGAAGCCTTTTCTATTCCTGTACATCTCAGAATCCTGAAAAGGTGCTCGCAAGGCAATGTGGTTACAATCAATGCAGCCCTGTACCTTTGGGAAGCCAGCAATCCGGAGAAGCCCACAGCCCTGTCATGGATTGCTTGAGCGGTCATGGGGAACTTGATGAAGTCATTCCTCCACGCATACAGTGCAGCCATGACCTGGCGAATGGAGACATGTGTTGCATGTTGAGAGATGACGCACACATCCCCAGTTGTAGCTTGAAATGATTCGGAGGTATAGAATAAAAGTGCAGCTGTAACCTTCACTTCAACTGACAAAGCAGTCCTCCTGACGCTTCTCGGCTGCAGGTCTGGTTTCACCAACTCACAGATCTCACGGACAACTTCTTTGCGGAAACACAGCCTTCTGACAGTCTGCATCACTCAGGTGCAGGTACGAACGACTGTCTTGATATACCCGAGGTGGGTAAGGCCTCCTGCCCATCATCCTACAGGCTCTGATGTTCCTGATGTGATGAGCTCTCATCAATTGTCTCCTACGTAGCACCATGATGCAGAAAGTATGGCATGGTATGGCATTGTCAGTATTGCCCCCATACTTAAAGTTAAACTTTCAAAGAAGTTCAAAACGGCAGGAAAGCAGGCAGCACAGTTTCGCAGTTCTCTCTCTTCCCAAAGTCTGTATGAATGGACCACACACAAAGACCTTGTGACCTCTCCTCTCTCCCCCCACCCCCCCCCCCGCACCCTGAGTCTTGTGACCTCTCTCTCCCTCTCCCTCCCCGGGCTGCAAGCTGTAAGATCAGCTATCTCTCCCTCCTCTCTTCCCGTCCGCTCCCCCCCCCCCCCATCCCACCACGGCTCGTTTTGTAGCCGAACCCCAAACCACTGTGTCCGGACGCGAGGCCGATTCTGCCGGCCAAACCTACAATACTCCAGGCCTTCTTCAAGACGGTCGGTGGTGGCATGTGAGTGAGTAAAAAAATGAGAAAACTTGTGAAATCCAACAAATTTACCCTTCTATGTTGACAGGTAAAAATATGTTGAACTTTATTATTGATTGACAGTGTTCTTAACTCACTCCAAAATCTTCGATTTAAAAACAATGGCGTCATTTCAGCGCAGATTTCTGAATGTGCGCTGGTTTCTTAACTCACCAGAAGGTTTTTTGGGAGTGGCCAGATACGCCAACGTAATGGAGAAAAATGTTGACCCAACTGCGAAAAATTGAAAAAATCGGCGCAGACATGAGGGAATGCTCCGAGGTGAAAAAAAACTGTCCTAGAAAAATCGTAACTAAGTCCGTTATGCCGGCACAGATCGCAGGGGGAAAGTTTGAAAAAAAATTTCACCAGAAATTGAACTCAATACTCCAAAAAAACGGCTCAAATCACTGGGGAAAATTGAGCCCATTGAGTTAGGTTGCAGATCAGCTATGATCTCATTGAATGGTGGAACAAGTTCGAGGAGCTGAATCGCCTATTCATAAAAACATAGAAAATAGGTGCAGGAGTAGGCCACTCAGCCCTTCAAGTCTGCACCACCATTCAATATGATTATGGTTGATCATGCAACTTTAGTACCCCATTCCTGCTTTCTCTCCATACCCCTTGATCCCTTTAGCCGTAAGGGCCACATCTAACTCCCTTTTGAATATATCTAACGAACTGGCCTTAACAACTTTCTGTGGTAGAGAATTTCACAGGTTCACAATTCTCTGAGTGAAGAAGTTTCTCCTCATCTCGGTCCAAAATGGCTTACCCCTTATTCTTAGACTGTGACCCCTGGTTCTGGACTACCCCAACATCAGGAACATTCTTCCTGCAGCTCACCTGTCCAATCCCGTCAGAATTTTATATGTTTCTATGAGATCCCATCTCATTTTTCTAAATTCCAGTGAATATAGGCTTAGTCGATCCAGTCTTTCTTCATATGTCATTCCTGCCATCCCGTGAATCAGTCTGGTGAACCTTCGCTGCACTCCCTCAATAGCAAGAACAGTCCTTCCTTAGATTAGGAGACCAAAACTGTACACAATATTAAAGGTGTGGTCTCACCAAGGCCCTGTACAACTGCAGCAAGACCTCCCTGCTCCTATACTCAAATCCTCTCGCTATGAAGGCCAACATGCCATTTGCCTTCTTCACCGCCTGCATGCGAACTTTCAATCACTGATGTACCATGACACCCAGGTCTCGTTGCACCTCCCCTTTTCCTAATCTGTCACCATTCAGATAATATTCTGCCTTCCTGTCTTTGCCACCAAATTATACTGCATCTGCCATGCATTTGTCCACTCACCTAACCTGTCCAATTCACCCTGCAGCCTCTTAGCATCCTCCTCACAGCTCCCACCACCACCCAACTTAGTGTCATCTGCAAATGTGGAGATATTACATTCAATTTCTTCATCTAAATCATTACTGTATAGTGTAAATAGTGGGGTCCCAGCACTGAATCTTGCGGTACCAAACTAGTCATTGCCTGCCATTCTGAAAAGGACCCGTTTATTCCTACTCTTTGCTACCTGTCTGCCAACCAGTTCTCTATCCACGTCAATACATTACCCCCAATACCATGTGCTTTAATTTTGCACACCAATCTCTTGTGTGGGACCTTGTCAAAAGCCTTTTGAAAGTCCAAATACACCACATCCACTGGTTCTCCCTTGTCCACTCTACTAGTTACATCCTCAAAATATTCTCGAAGATTTGTCAAGCATGATTTCCCTTTCATAAATCCATGCTGACTTGGACCGATCCTGTCACTGCTTTCCAAATGCGCTGCTATTTAATAATTGATTTCAACATTTTCCCCACCACCGATGTCAGGCTAATAATTCCCTGTTTTACCTCTCCCTTCTTTTTTAAAAAGTGGGGTTACATAAGCTACCCTCTAATCCATAGGAACTGATCCAGAGTCTATAGAATGTTGGAAAATGACCACCAATGCATCCACTATTTCTAGGGCCACTTCCTTAAGTACACTGGGATGCAGACTATCAGGCCCTGGGGACTTATCGGCCTTCAATCTCATCAATTTCCCTAACACAACTTCCTGACTAATAAGGATTTCCTTCAGTTCCTCCTTCTCGCTAGACCTTCGGTCCTCTAGTATTTCCAGAAAGTTATTTGTATTGTCTTTCTAACACAGATGAGACTGCACACAGGGAGGTTAAAGTAATAGTGACCTTAGTCTTTATTAAGATACTCCAGAGCGACGAACAGGCCTTAGGGGCCGGCTTATATACAGTGCTCCCAAGGGATGCTGGGATCCCTTGGGACTTCAGGGGTTGCACTTCCTGCTGACGGAACATGGGAGTGCATGCTTTACAGATACACAACATCACTCCCCCCGCAAAGTCCAAGTGAAAGCTATTTACAAGGTGAGGCGGTCGGGAGCTTTTCTTTCCCTGGTGGATTGCCTCAGTACAAATGTCTGTTCTGGTGTGTTGGCTGTGCCCTTGCTCGGCTGGCATGTTGTTGGCCCTGCAGGGCTGCTGGGTGTGCCTGACCTTGATGGGCTGTTGGGCGTCATGAGTTCGATTTCCTGGTCTGGGGTGATGTCCTTGATCCTTTGGGTGTGTGTTGTGGGCTCGAAAAAGGTGGTGTCTGCTGTGGGTTGTTCAGGGCAGTCTGTGAACCGCAGCCTCATTTGGTCCAAGTGCTTTCTGCAAATTTGTCCATTGTCTAGTTTGACTGCAAACACCCTACTCCTTTCTTTAGCTATCACCGTGCCTGCGATCCACTTGGGACCACGTCCATAGTTTAGCACATACACAGGGTCATTCAGATCAATTTCCTGTGACACAGTGGCGCGACCATCGTTTACATTTTGTTGCTGCCGCCTGCTCTCTACCTGATCATGCAGGTTGGGGTGAACCAGCAAGAGTCTGGTTTTAAGTATCCTTTTCATGAGTAGCTCAGCCAGGGGCACCCCTGTGAGCGAGTGGGGTCTCGTGTGGTAGCTGAGCAGTACTCGGGACAGGCGGGTTTGGAGTGAGCCTTCTGTGACTCGTTTAAGGCTCTGTTTGATTGTTTGTACTGCCAGCTCTGCCTGCCCATTGGAGGCTGGTTTAAACGGGGTCACGGTGACATGTTTGATCCCATTGCGGGTCATGAATTCTTCAAATTCGGCACTGGTGAAACATGGCCCGTTGTCACTGACCAGTATGTCAGGCAGGTCCTGGGTGGCAAACATGGCCCTCAGGATTTCAATGGTGGTCGTGGCGGTGCTTCCCGACATTATTTCACATTCAATCCATTTTCAAAAAGCATCCACCACCACCAGGAACATTTTACCGAGAAACGGGCCCGCATAGTCAACATAGATCCTTGACCATGGTCTGGAGGGCCAGGACCACAAACATAGTGGTGCCTCTCTGGGCGCGTTGCTCAACTGAGCACACACGCGGCATTGCCGTGCACAGGACTCTAAGTCAGAGTCGATACCGGGCCACCACACGTGGGATCTGGCTATCGCTTTCATCATTACTGTACCTGGATGTGTGCTGTGGAGATGCCAGATGAACGTCTCCCTGCCCTTTTTGGGTAGCACTACGCGGTTACCCCACAACAGGCAGTCTGCCTGAATGGGTAGCTCGTCCTTTTGCCGCTGGAATGGCTTGATTAGTTCTTACATTTCAATGGGGATGCTGGCTCAGCTCCCATGCAGTAAACAGTTTTTTATTAGGGACACCAGAGTACATTGGCTGGTCAAAATCCTAATCTGGCAGGCCGTGACAGGTGATTTATCATTTTCATATGGTTCCACGACCATCAACAAGTCTGCGGGCTGCGCCACCATCAACAAGTTTGCAGGCTGCGCCATTTCCACCGCCGTGGTGAGCAATGGTAGCCGACTGAGAGCATCCGCACAGTTCTCGGTGCCTAGCCTGTGGTGGATGGTCTAGTTATACGCTGATAGCGCGAGTGCCCACCTTTGTATACGGGCTGAGGCATTAGTATTTATCGCCTTGTTTTCAGCAAACAGGGATATGAGGGGCTTGTGATCGGTTTCCAGCTCAAATTTGAGGCCAAACAGGTACTCATGCATTTTCTTTACCCCGAACATACACGCCTCTTTCTCAATCATGCTGTAGTCCCTCTCGGCTTTAGACAAGCTCCTGGAGGCATAGGCGACAGGTTGCAACTTCCCCGCAACGTTAGCTTGTTGTAATACACACCCGACTCCGTACGACGACGCATCACATGCTAGCACAAGTCTTTTACACGGGTTATACAATACAAGCAGCTTGTTGGAGCATAAAATGTTTTTGGCTTTCTCAAAAGCAATTACTTGTTTTTTTTCCCATACCCAGTTCTCGCCTTTTTGCAATAACACATGTAGGGACTTTGGAGGGTGCTTAGCCCCGGTTGGAAGTTACCAAAATAGTTGAGGAGTCCCAGGAACGACGCAGCTCCATGACGTTCTGTGGCCTGGGCGTATTCCTGATAGCCTCTGTCTTGGCGTCTGTGGGCCGAATGCCGTCCGCCACGATCTTTCTCCCCAAAAACTCCACTTCTGTTGCCATGAAGACGCATTTCAACCTCTTCAGCCACAGCCCTACGTGATCCAGTCGCTGGAGGACCTCCTCCAGGTTTTGTAGGTGCTCGACGATGTCCCGACCTGTGACCAATATGTCGTCCTGAAAAACCACCGTGCGTGGTACCAACTTGAGTAGGCTCTCAATGTTTCTCTGGAAGATCACTGCAGCTGACCGAATTCCAAACGGGCATCTGTTGTAGATGAACAGTCCCTTGTGCGTGTTGATGCAGGTGAAGCCCTTCGAAGACTCCTCCAGCTCCTGCGTCATGTAGGCCAAAGTCAGGTCGAGCTTGGTGAACGTCTTGCCTCCTGCCAGCGTTGCAAATAGGTCGTCTGCCTTAGGTAGTGGGTATTGGTCCTGTAGCGAGAAACGATTAATAGTTACTTCCTAATTGCCGCAAATTCTGACCGTGCCATCACTTTTGAGTACTGGAACAATCGGGCTGGCCCACTCGCTGAATTCCACTGGGGAGATGATGCCCTCACGTTGTAGCCTGTCCAGCTCGATTTCCACTCTCTCCCTCATCATGTGAGGTACCACTCGCGCCTTGTGGTGAATGGGTCGTGCCTCTGGGACCAAATGGATCCGCACCTTCGCCCCGGAAAAGTTTCCAATGCCTGGCTCAAAAAGGGAAGAAAATTTGTTAAGAATCTGGGTACATGAGGCCTCATCGACATGTGATAGTGCTCAGATGTCATCCCAGTTCCAGCGGATTTTGCCCAGCCAGCTCCTTCCAAGCAGTGTGGGGCCATCGCTCGGGACAATCCAGAGTGGCAGTTCGTGCACCGTGCCCTCGTAGGTGACCTTGACCATGGCGCTGCCCAGGACAGTGATAAGCTCTTTGGTGTACGTTCTCAGTTTCGTGTGGATGGGGCTCTGGGCTGGTCTGAGTGCCTTATTGCAGCACAGTCTCGCAAACATCTTTTTGCTCATGATGGATTGGCTAGTGCCAGTGTCCAGTTCCATGGCTACGGGTAAGCCATTCAATTTTAGATTTAGCATTATGGGTGGACATTTCGTCGAAAATGTGTGCACCCCGTGTATTTAAGCATCTGCCTCCTCTCTCTGAGGCTCAAAATTGCTTTGATCCACCATGGACCAATCTTCCTCTGCCACATGGTGGTTAGCAGGTTTTGCAGAGCTTGCAGCTCGTCTGCAAGCTCGTTGGAAGTGCCCCATTGTTCCACAGCTCTTGCAAACATACCCTTTGAAGGGGTATGAATAGGCTGAATGGAAGCCTCCACAAAGCCAACAAGGTGTGAATTGCCTTGCATTCATCCTTTGTTGCGGACCCTGAGTTATCTGGATCACCTGAGGCCTGCTGGCAGTTGCAGACTCGTGGTTTCTGCCCTGTATATTTCTGCTCGCAAACACAGTTCCAGTTAATTTATGAACATTGCTAGCACTTGTGTACTGAAAGATTTGTTTGGTGTTATCACTGGTGGACATAAACGCCTGTGCTATCGCAATGACCTTACTGAGGGTCAGTGTCTCTACAGTCAAATGTTTTCGTAGGATGGTCTTGTGGCCAATGCCCAGTACAAAAAAGTGTCTGAGGATTTGCTCCAGGTAGCCATCAAATTTACATTGTCCTGCAAGTCGCCGTAGTTCGGCGACGTAGCTCGCCACTTTCTGACCTTCAGATCGCTGGCACATGTAGAATCGATACCTCGCCATTAGCACGCTCTCCCTCAGGTTAAGATGCTACTGAACCAGTGTACACAGCTCCTCATACGACTTATCTGTGGGTTTCACCGGAGCCGGAAGATTCTTCATGAGGCTGTAGGTCAGTGCCCCGCAGACCGTGAGGAGGACCACTCTCCTTTTTGCAGCGCTTCCTTCTCCGTCCAGCTTCAAAGCTACAAAGTACTGGTCTAGCTGTTCGACATAGGCTTCCCAGTCCTCACCCTCCGAGAACTTCTCCAGGATGCCCACAGTTTGCTGCATCTTTGCGTTGGATTCGTATACTCATCACCAGTTATTGTGTTCCTAACACAGATGAGACTGCACACAGGGTGGTTAAAGTAACAGTGACCTCAGTCTTTATTAAGACACTCCAGAGTGAGGAACAAGCCTTAGGGGCCGGCTTATATACAGTGCTCCTAAGGGATGCTGGATCCCTTGGGACTTCAGGGGATGTGCTCCCTGGTGGCGGAACGTGGGAGTGCATGTTTTACAGATACACAACAATTTGTGTCTTCCTTGGTGAAGACAGATCCAAAGTATTTGTTCAATTGGTCTGTCATTTCTTTGTTCCCCATTATAAATTCACCTGATTCTGACTGCAAGGGACCTACATTTGTCTTCGCTAATCTTTTTCTCTTCACATATCTATAGAAGCTTTTGCAGTCAGTTTTTATATTCCCTGCAAGCTTACTCTCATACTCTATTTTCCCTGTCCTAATTAAACCCTTTGTCCTCCTCTGCTGAATTCTAAATTTCTCCCAGTCCTCAGGTTTGCTGCTTTCTCTGGCCAATTTATATGCCTCTTCCTTGGATTTAACATTATCCCTAATTTCCCTTGTTAGCCAGGGTTGAACCACCTTCCCCGTTTTATTTTTACGCCAGATGGGGATGTACAATTGTTGAAGTTCATCCATGTGATCTTTAAATGTCTGCCATTGCCTATCCACCGTCAACCCTTTAAGTATCATTCGCCAGTCTATCCTAGCCAATTCACATCTCATACCATCGAAATTACCTTTCTTTAAGTTCAGGACCCTAGTCTCTGAATTAATTGTGTCACTCTCCATCTTAATGAAGAATTCTACCATATTATGTCACTCTTCCCCAAGGGGCCTCGCACAACAAGATTGCTAATTAATCCTCTCTCATTACACAACACCCAGTCTAGGATGGCCAGCTGTTCCTATGTTCTATTGTAACATTACAGTGCAAATACAGGATGTGCTCCAGAACTCATCCACTTCAACTGTAGTGCCATATCAGAGTCAGGGGAAGTCTACAGATGAAAAATGTTCATGGATTCTGCAGAATTTTGCACATTTGTGAGTTTTCTATGAAATTCTTTGAAAACGTAACTTTGTTAGAAATTCTAATTCAAAATTGTATCAGGCCAAATTTACCATTTTCGGATTATGCATGTCCTGTTCCATCCTTTTAATTTTCAGATTCTTCACTGCACCCAAATTCACTAAAAATAATCCCATATTTTTACCTTAGTACAAAGCTGAACTGAAAATCCCAGAGCATCTCAAAGAGCTCCACAGTACCAGCAATTATCAATTACACCATCTCACCATGAGCCACTGATAAGGGAAAGCCAACAATGCCAACCAATGCCTAGTAATGAGTGGGGCCTCTCCTTGGCACTAGTCCACACAGGCCAAGGCTACTCCATGTTTTGGAATATATGGGCTCAGTTGAACAGAGCCATCAGTGGCATCAATGCTTTTGGCTAGTGTGTGAAGAGCTTGATCAACTGGTCTGAGCCTGTCAAGACTGCAAGGAGCTTGCAGTTACACTCTGAACTGTTACATGCTGGAACTGTATACAACACTAGTTAGGCCACAGCTGGAGTACTGTGTGAAGTTCTGGTCACCACATTACAGGAAAGATGTGATTGCACGAGAGAGAGTACAAAGGAGATTTACGAGGATGTTGCCAGGACTGGAAAATTTTAGCTATGAGGAAAAATTGGATAGGCTGGAAGTTTTCTTTGGAACAGAGGAGACTGAGGGGAGTTTTAATTGAGGTGTATAAAATTATGAGGGGCCTAAATAGAGTGGATAAGATGGACCTATTTCCCTTAGCAGAGGGGTCACTAACCAAGGGGCATGGATTTAAAGTACTTGGTAGAAGGGAGGGGAGATGAGGAAAAACAATGTTCACCCAGAGGATGGTGGGGGTCTGGAACTCACTGCCTGAAAGGGTAGTAGAGGCAGAAATCCTCATCACATTTAAAAAGTACTTGGATATGCACTTGAAAAGCCGTAATCTACAGGGTTACGGACCGAGTGCTAGAAGGTGGGATTGGGCTGGGTAGCACTTTTTCGACATACACAGACATGATGGGCCGAATGGCCTTCTTCTGTGTCATAATTTTCAATAATTGATTCACCCATTATCCTAGCTGTTGTCCAGAAACACCATTTGACTGTCTCTGGGCACAAGAAAGTGTTCTTCAAATTTAACTTGTATTATAGATTAAGAAGTCATGTCTGTCAAAATATCTGTGGTACTTTGCATCTGATACTATTTATTTTTTGTGTTGGGGATTTATACTGTACTCCAGTTGGAACAAGAAGTGAAGCTTTTTTCTGTCAGGTGGGGTGAGAAAGAGAAGAGGGCTGGTCCAATCTTCTCATTCTTTCCGTAGCGCAAGTTAGCAAGAAAACATATAGCCTCATCAAAACTATTTTGATGGGACAGAACTGAGAGGTTATACTGATCAGAAAAGGAAGAACAGGCTTGGTATATTTTTCTTGAACAGCGAAGGCTGAGGGGTGACCTAATAGAGGCCTTTAAAATCATGGAAGGTTTTGATAGAGTAGATACAGCAAGAGTGTTTCCAGTTGTGGGGAAGAGCATAACCAGAGGCCATCAATAGGCACCAAGAAATCCAATAGGGAATTCTGAAGAAACTTCTTTACCCAGAGAGTGGTGAGAATGTGGAACTCGCTACCAAAGGGAGTGGTTGGAGCGAATAGTATCGATGCATTTAAGGCAAGGCTGGACAAGCATATGTGGGAGAAGGGAATAGAGGGTTACGCTGCTAGATTTAGATGAGGAAAGACGGGTAGAGGTTCGAGTGGAGCATAACAATCCTATTTTGATGCTAGTGTTGGACGCTGCCCAAATTGACACCGTGGTGAAGATGAGAAAATTAATCTTTGTTACTGGACATGGCAATGGAGCTGTTGCCTTTGTAGTTTGTTTTTTATTCGTTCGGGATGTGGGCACACTGGCAAGGCCAGCATTTATTGCCCATCCCTAATTGCCCTAGAGAAAGGTGGTGGTGAGCCGCCGCCTTGAACGGCTGCATTCCGTGTGGTGAAGGTACTTCCACAGTGCTGTTATGGAAGAAGTCCAGGATTTTGACCCAGCGGCGATGAAGGAATGGTGATATATTCCCAAGTCAGGATGGTGTGTAACTTGAAGGGGAACTTGCAGGTGATGATGTTCCCGTACGTCTGCTGCCTTTGTTCTTCTAGGCGGTAGAGGTCGCGGGGTTCGGTGTGATATGTCCTTACTATACAGTACAAATGCACATGAGGCCCATACTTGAGAGAAGGTCACTCTGTGACCAGTAACCTTTATTCCAGCACTGAAGTGATGAAGGTGGGTGGAGCTTCCCCTTTTATACCTGAAAGTCCAGGTTAGGAGTGTCTCCCACAAGTTCACCACCTAGTGGTCAATGTACTCACGGTGTACAACTTAGGTCAGTTTATACATGGGTTCTTATGTTCTTACAATGACAGTTGAATACATGACATCTCTCCCACCCCCCTCCCCCCCGACCCCAAAGTCTTATTCGGATCACAGGTTAAGTCTCTCTGGTGGTTTACGCTCCCTTGTAGAGCGCCTGAGTTGAGGCTCCAGTTGTTGGGCGCTGGCCTGAGTGTCCGGACTGCCCACAGTGACTGGGCTCGCCTCCACTTGGTTCCGGTGTTCGGTCACCTGTGGTGGAGTGAACTCTAGATCGTGTTCTTCCTCTGCTTCTTCTATGGGGTTGCTGAACCTCCTTTTTGTTTGATCCACGTGTTTGCGGCAGATTTGTCCATTGGTAAGTTTAACTACCAGAATCCTATTCCCCTCTTTGGCAATCACAGTGCCTGTGAGCCATTTGGGCCCTGCAGCGTAGTTGAGGACAAAGACAGGGTCATTGACATCAATACATTGCGCCCTCGCATTCCTGTCATGGTAGTCACATTGTGACTGATGCCTGCTCTCGACAATTTCTGTCACGGTGGGG
Source organism: Pristiophorus japonicus (assembly GCF_044704955.1). Classification (NCBI taxonomy): domain Eukaryota; kingdom Metazoa; phylum Chordata; class Chondrichthyes; family Pristiophoridae; genus Pristiophorus; species Pristiophorus japonicus. The sequence goes on from NC_091982.1 coordinate 47,277,533, forward strand.
TGTATAAGGGATAACCTGGTTTTGAGCGTCCTTTTCATTAGCAGCTCTGCGGGTGGAACCCCTGTGAGTGAGTGTGGTCGGGATCTATTAGCCAACAGGAGGCATGATAAGCGGCTTTGTAGAGAACCCCCTTGGATTCTGAGTATCCCCCGTTTGATTATCTGCACTGCTCGTTCCGCCTGGCCGTTTGAGGCCGGCTTGAACGGTGCCGTTCTGACATGGTTGATACCACTTCCTGCCATGAAGTCCTGGAATTCACTGCTTGTAAAGCACGGGCCATTGTCGCTGACCAAGACGTCCGATAGACCATGGGCGGCGAACATTGCCTGTAGACTTTCTACCGTGACAGCAGATGTGCTTGAATTGAGAATGTCACCCTCGATCCATTTGGAGGAGGCATCTATTACAACCAAAAACATTTTTCCCATCAAAGGACCTGCGTAGTCCACATGGATGCGTGACCATGGCTTGGCAGGCCAGGACCAGGGGTTAAGGGGGGCTTCCCTGGGCGCATTGCCCAGCTGGGCACATGTGTTGCACCTGCGAACACAAGCTTCCAGGTCTGCATCTATCCCTGGCCACCAAATGTGTGACCTGGCAATTGCCTTCATCATGACAATGCCCGGGTGCTCATTGTGGAGTTCTCTGATGAACATCTCTCTGCCCATCTGGGGCATGACTACTCGGTTTCCCCATAGTAGGCAATCGGCCTGAATCGAGAGTCCATCCTTGCGCCTGTGAAATGGTTTAAATTCCTCAGGGCATGTCCCGTACGTGGCTGCCCAGTCCCCATTCAGGACACATTTGACTATGGGCAGTAGCGGGTCTCTACTTGTCCAGACTTTGATCTGACGAGCTGTCACGGGTGAGCCTTCGCTTTCAAAAGCTTCAACAGCCATGACCATCTCAGCAGCATGCTCGGTTGCCCCCTCGGTGGTGGCTAGTGGAAGCCTGCTGAGTGCATCGGCGCAGTTTTCAGTGCCCGGTCTGTGCCGAATTGTATAGTCATAGGCGACTAACGTTAGTGCCCACCTCTGTATTCAGGCCAATGCATTTGCATTTATGGCCTTGTTGTCGGCCAAAAGGGACGTTAGGGGTTTGTGATCTGTCTCCAGCTCAAATTTCCTGCCAAACAGGTACTGGTGCGTTTTTTTTACTGCATATATACATGCAAGCGCTTCCATTTCTACCATCCCGTAGCCCCTTTCTGCCTGGGACAGACTTCTGGAGGCATAAGCTACCGGCTGTAACTGACCATTGGCATTAACATGCTGCAACACACACCCGACCCCATAGGACGACGTATTGCACGTTAAAACAAGTTTCTTACATTGGTCATATAGCGTTAAGATTGTTGGAGCATAACAAATTGCATGCTCTATCAAAAGCCCTTTCTTGGCTGTCCCCCCAGACCCAATCGCGACCTTTACATAGGAGCACGTGTAGCGGCTCTAACAGCGTGCTCAATTTGGGAAGAAAGTTACCAAAATAGTTCAGGAGCCCTAGGAACGAACACAGCTCTGTCGTGTTACGGGGTCTGGGTGCTCTCTGGATCGCTTCTGTTTTGGACGTAGTAGGTCTGATCTGCTACCCTCGCCCCAGGAATTCTACCTCAGGAGCTAGGAAGACGCACTTCGCCTTTTTCAGTCGCAGCCCTACCCAGTCCAGTCGGCGTAGCACCTCCTCCAGGTTGTGGAGGTGTTCTTCAGTATCGCAACCCGTGATGAGGATGTCATCTTGAAAAACCACCATCCTTGGAATCGACTTGAGGAGGCTTTCCATATTTCATTGAAAGATCGCAGCGGCCGTGCGAATCCCGAATGGACATCTGTTGTACTCAAACAACCCCTTGTGTGTCGTGATGGTGGTCAGCTTCTTCGACTCACACGCCAGCTCCTGGGTCATGTAAGCTGAGGTCAGGTCCAATTCTGAAAAAAGTTTGCCAACGGATAGCGTTGCAAAGAGGTCCTCCGCTCTCGGTAGCGGATACTGGCCTTGTAATCACCACATATCCTGACCGACCCATCCGCCTTGAGCACCGGCACAATCGGGCTCGCCCAGTCACTGAATTCGACTGGCGAGATGATGCCTTCCCTCAGCAGGCGGTCCAATTCGCCTTCTATCTTTTCCCGCATCACGTACTGCACCACTCTGGCCTTGTGGTGTACTGGCCTGGCGCCTGGGTTTATGTGAATCACTACCTTGGTCCCCATGAAAGTGCCAATGCCGGGTTGAAATAATGAGTCAAATTTGTCCAGGACCTGTGAACATGATACTCGCTCCATAGAGGAAATTGCATTGACATCGCTCCATTTCAAGTTCATGACAGCAAGCCAACTCCTCCCCAGTAGTGCGGGACCGTCCCCTTGGACAATCCAGAGTGGCAATCTGTTCTCCGAATCTTTGTGGGTCACGACTACCGTGGCGCTGCCTAGCACCGGAATGATCTCCTTTGTATATGTCCGTAGCTGTGCGTCAATCGGCAATAATTTTGGCCTCCTGGCCTTGGACGCCCACAACTTGTTAAACTGTTTGATACTCATCAGGGACGGGCTGGCCCCCGTTTCTAGCACCATTGATACTGGGATGCCATTGAGGAGCACTTTCATCATTATCGGTGGCGTCCTGGTGTATGAACTGTACATGTGCTCCACATGAACTCGCTGAACTTCAGCTTCCAGCGATTTCCCCCAGTGTTCATTTGGCCTCATAGGGCTTACATCGGGCCCGTTTTCCTCATACATCAACCTGGCTGCAGGCTTCCTGCGCATACGCCCCAAGTGACCGCTGACATTGCAGTTTCTGCAGGTATATTGCTGAAAGCTGCAAGCTCTGGCTGGGTGTTTGCCTCCACGCCTCCAACATGAGCCGTTGTTGGAAACAAATGGTCCATTACTAGTCGATCGTCTCTGACTGCCTCTGTAACTGTCCTTAAGCGCACCATTGACAGGTGTTGATGGCCCCATTACTGGCCGCATTGTCTCTTGCGATGGCATGAATCGTTGTTCAGCTAGCCATTGTCTCTGTTGAATTCCCCCTTTGGGTTCAACTACATGCTCGGGCATGTCCGATTGCCCCTGCCTGCCTGGAGAACTGTGTCCCGTGTTAACAATGTTGACTCCCTGTCCATTTGCTGCATTTAAGCCAAGATTTTTGTCAAACATCATTCTGGTCTCTTCTTCCCCTGAGATAAATGTCTGGACCGTCAAAACTGTCGTTTCCAGGGTCAAGTCTTTGGTCTCAATCAGTTTCCTGAAAACCCCAACGTGCCCGATGCCCTCAATAAAAAAGTCTCGCAGCATCTCCGCTCTGCATGCATCTGGGAACTTACATAGGCTCGCCAGTCACCGGAGGTCTGCCACGAAGTCTGGAACGCTTTGCCCTTCTCGCCGCCGGTGTGTGTAAAACCGGTGTCTTGCCATGTGCATGCTGCTCGCCGGTTTAAAGTGTTCCCCGATCAACTTACTGGGCTCTTCAAAAGTCTTGTCCGCCGGCTTCTCTGGTGCTAGAAGGTCCTTCATCAGGGAGTACGTCCTGGATCCACAAACCGTCAGGAGATGAGCCCTGCGTTTATCGGCCGAATCCTGTCCCAACCATTCCTTAGTAACGAAACTTTGCTGTAGTCTCTCAATAAAATCATCCCAATCATCACCAACACAGTACCTCTCGTCTGTGCTGCTAGTGGCCATGCTCACGTGGTTTAAATCCCAGTTTCTCGTCGCCAATGATATATCCTTACTATACAGTACAAATGCACACGAGGCCCATACTTGAGAGAAGGTCACTCTGTGACCAGTAACCTTTATTCCAGCACTGAAGTGATGAAGGTGGGTGGAGCTTCCCCTTTTATACTTGAAAGTCCAGGTTATGAGTGTCTCCCACAAGTTCACCACCTAGTGGTCAATGTACTCACGGTGTACAACTTAGGTCAGTTTATACATGGGTTACAATGACAGTTGAATACATGACAGGGAGTTTCTACCGAAGAAGCCTTGACGAATTGCTGCAGTGCATCTTGGTATGTCGAAATGAGAGGCTAAACAGGAAATAACTTCCTCTCCAGTAGTACTAGTGGTACTACCAGATCAGAGATCTCATCTGGATTTCTGTGAGTTCAAACCATGATTTAACTTGTCAGATTTGGCCATTCCAGCCAATTTTATTAATAGGTTCGAGAGGCTAGTGTACTTTAATACTTTATTTAAAAATACAAGACATAGCCACTGCCTTATCTTATATTCATATATCAATTATAGTAAATATGCAAGTCCCATACGTCTGCAGTAATTTATATTAGGGCAGATGAAACCTCAAACTTCTGAGATTAATCTCTAGTGTCTGAAGTCCAAGCGGCACCCCCTTCACCAGGATACTCTCACCGGACAGAATCCGGACTCCGTGCTTAGTTGGAGCGTGAAACTTGAGCTGCAACGAGGCCCCTTGCTTATCTGTGCTTCACAAGGTCATGTTCCTTACTGTTCAACTGAGTTCAACCCTTGTCTAACTGGTTTCGTTCAAGAATTTGCCTCCAATCTGTACTGTGTCAGCACTTTCTTCATTATACTTCTGTATCTATAGCAATCCCTCACAATGATCTTAAACTTAAGCCATGTGATACAATTTTCATCTTAGAGTCTATTGTCTACAAAAACACAGTTAATTACTACACCAGCTGTCTTATCTTGTTCTTTGCACAAAAATAACTCTGGCTTTCAAATTCTCTTTCTCGCCTGTCTATACATTCAATGTATTTTCGCTCGTTTTACGCTGGGTTTTAACATTCCAGCATAGGCAAATGAGCTTTGCAGGAAATTCCAGTGCAAGTTCCCATCAGTGATATTGGCACAGAAACTGGCATAAATTTTGGCACAGTTTCTGTGTCAGTGCGATCTAGAACCTCTAAATAGAGCAAATTTGTATCTAACTAATATCTACTGGTGTGAAAAGTGGGACGAGGAAGGAGTGTTGGAAACAGGGGAAGGTAATTCACAAAAGTAACACGAGCCAAGGACATATCAACAGGTCTCGGCCTTTAAGCCCCTCAAGCTTGTTCTGCCATTCAATTATATCATGGCTGATCTATACCATAACTCCATTTAATTACCTTTGATCCATATCCCTGGATACCCTGACTTAACAAAAAATAGCGATCTCAATGTTGAAAATGTCATGTTTCTCCACATCCACAATCTTTTGGGGAAGAGAGCTTCAGATTTCCATTACCCTTCATGTGAAAAAGTGATTCCTGATTTCCCTCCTGAATAGTCCAACTCTATACTCCCTTGTTCTGGATTCTCCCACCAGAGGATTTTTTTTTTACTTGTTCAAGGAATGTGGGCGTCACTGGCAAGGCCAGCATTTATTGCTCATCCCTAATTGCCCTTGAGAAGGTGGTGGTGAGCCGACTTCTTGAACTGCTACAGACCGTGTGGTGAAGCTACTCCCACAGTGCTGTTAGGGAGAGAGTTCCAGGATTTTGACCCAGCGACGATGAAGGAACGACGATATATTTCCAAGTCCAGGTGTTGTGTAATTTGGAGGGGAACTTGGAGGCGGTGGTGTTTCTATGCACCTGCTGCCCTTGTCCTTCTACGTGGTAGAGGTCGCGGTTTTGGGAGGTGCTGCCGAAGAAGCCTTGGTGAGTTGCTGCAGTGCATCTTGTAGATGGTACACACTGCAGCCACAGTACGCTGGTGGTGGAGGGAGTGAATGTTTAAGGTAGTGGATGGGGTGCCAATCAAGCAGGCTGCTATGTCCTGGATGGTGTCGAGCTACTTGAGTGTTGTTGGAGTTGCACTCACACAGGCAAGTGGAGAGTATTCCATCACACTCCTGACTTGTGCCTCGTAAATGGTAGAAAGGCTTTGGGGAGTCAGGAGGTGAGACACTCGCCGCAGAATACCCAACCTCTGACCTGCTCTTGTTGCCACAGTATTTAAGTGGCCGGTTCAGTTAAGTTTCTGGTCAATGGTGACCCCCAGGATATTGATCGTAGGGGATTTGGTGATGGTAATGCTGTTGAATGTCAGGGGGTGGTGGTTAAACTCTCGCTTGTTGGAGATAGTCATTGCCTGGCACTTGTGTGATGCGAATGTTACTTGCCACTTATCAGCCCAAGCCTGAAAGTCGTCCAGGTCTTGCTGCATGCGGGCATGGACTGCTCCATTATCTGAGGAGTTGCGAACGGCACTGAACACTGTGCAGTCATCAGCGAACATCCCCACTTCTGACATGATAGAGGAATGGTCATTGATGAAGCAGCTGAAGATGGTTGGGCCTAGGACACTGCCCTGAGGAACTCCTGCAGTGATGTCCTGGGGCTGTGATGATTGACGTCCAACCACCACAACCATCTTCCTTTGTGCTAGGTATGACTACAGCCAGTGGAGAGTTTTCTCCCTGATTCCCATTGACTTCAGTTTTACTAGGCCTCCTTGATGCCACACTTGGTCAAATGCTGCCTTGATGTAAAGGGCTGTCATTCTCACCTCACCTCTGGCATTCAGCTCTTTTGTCCATGTTTGGACCAAGGTTGTAATGAGGTCTGGAGCCAAGTGGTCCTGGCGGAACCCAAACGGGGCATCGGTGAGCAGGTTATTGGTGAGTAAGTGCCACTTGATAGCACTTTCGACAACAGCTTCCATCACTTTGTTGATGATTGAGAGTAGACTGATGTGGCGGTAATTGATCAGATTGGATTTGTCCTGCTTTTTGTGGACAGAACATACCTGGGCAGTTTTCCACATTGTCGGGTAGATAGAAACATAGAAAATAGGTGCAGGAGTAGGTCATTCGGCCCTTCGAGCCTGCACCGCCATTCAATGAGTTCATGGCTAAACATGCAACTTCAGTACCCCATTCCTGCTTTCTCGCCATACCTCTTGATCCCCCTAGTAGTAAGGACTACATCTAACTCCTTTTTGAATATATTTAGTGAATTGGCCTTAACAACTTTCTGTGGTACAGAATTCCACAAGTTCACCACTCTCTGGGTGAAGAAGTTTCTCCTCATCTCGGTCCTAAATGGCTTACCCCTTATCCTTAGACTGTGACCCCTGGTTCTGGACTTCCCCAACATTGGGAACATTCTTCCTGCATCTAACCTGTCTAAACCCATCAGAATTTTAAACGTTTCTATGAGATCCCCTCTCATTCTTCTGAACTCCAGTGAATACAAGCCCAGTTGATCCAGTCTTTCTTGATATGTCAGTTCCGCCATCCCGGGAATCAGTCTGGTGAACCTTCGCTGCACTCCCTCAATAGCAAGAATGTCCTTCCTCAAGTTAGGAGACCAAAACTGTACACAATACTCCAGGTGTGGCCTCACCAAGGCCCTGTACAACTGTAGTAACACCTCCCTGCCCCTGTACTCAAAACCCCTCGCTATGAAGGCCAACATGCCTTTTGCTTTCTTAACCGCCTGCTGTACCTGCATGCTGACCTTCAATGACTGATGTACCATGACACCCAGGTCTCGTTGCACCTCCCCTTGTCCTAATCTGTCACCATTCAGATAATAGTCTGTCTCTCTGTTTTTACTACCAAAGTGGATAACCTCACATTTATCCACATTATACTTCATCTGCCATGCATTTGCCCACTCACCTAACCTATCCAAGTCACTCTGCAGCCCCATAGCATCCTCCTCGCAGCTCACGCTGCCACCCAACTTAGTGTCATCCGCAAATTTGGAGATACTACATTTAATCCCCTCGTCTAAATCATTAATGTACAATGTAAACAGCTGGGGCCCCAGCAGAGAACCTTGTGGTACCCCACTAGTCATTGCCTGCCATTCTGAAAAGTACCCATTTACTCCTACTCTTTGCTTCCTGTCTGCCAAATAGTTCTCAATCCACGTCAGCACCCTACCCCCAATCCCATATGTTTTAACTTTGCACATTAATCTTTTGTGTGGGGACCTTGTCGAAAGCCTTCTGAAAGTCCAAACACACCACATCAACTGGTTCTCCCTTGTCCACTCTACTGGAAACATCCTCAAAAAATTCCAGAAGATTTGTCAAGCATGATTTCCCTTTCACAAATCCATGCTGACTTATCACCTCTTTCCAAATGCGCTGCTATGACATCCTTAATAATTGATTCCATCATTTTACCCACTACTGAGGTCAGGCTGACCGGTCTATAATTCCCTGTTTTCTCTCTCCCTCCTTTTTTAAAAAGTGGGGTTACATTGGCTACCCTCCACTCCATAGGAACTGATCCAGTGTCTATGGAATGTTGGAAAATGACTGTCAATGCATCCGCTATTTCCAAGGCCACCTCCTTAAGTACTCTGGGATGCAGTCCATCAGACCCTGGGGATTTATCAGCCTTCAATCCCATCAATTTCCCCAACACAATTTCCCGACTAATAAGGATTTCCCTCAGTTCCTCACTAGACCCTCTGACCCCTTTTATATCCGGAAGGTTGTTTGTGTCCTCCTTAGTGAATACCGAACCAAAGTACATGTTCAATTGGTCAATTTCTTTGTTCCCCATTATGACTTCCCCTGATTCTGACTGCAGGGGACCTACGTTTGTCTCTACTAACCTTTTTCTCCTTACATATCTATAGAAACTTTTGCAGTCCGTCTTAATGTTCCCTGCAAGCTTCCTCTCGTACTCTATTTTCCCTGCCCTAATCAAACCCTTTGTCCTCCTCTGCTGAGTTCTAAATTTCTCCCAGTCCCCGGGTTCACTGCTATTTCTGGCCAATTTGTATGCCACTTCCTTGGCTTTAATACTATCCCTAATTTCCCTTGATAGCCACGGTTGAGCCACCTTCCCTATTTTATTTTTACACCAGACAGGGATGTACAATTGTTGTAGTTCATCCATGCGGTCTCTAAATGTCTGCCATTGCCCATCCACAGTCAACCCCTTAAGTATAATTCGCCAATCTATCCTAGCCAAATCACGCCTCATACCTTCAAAGTTACCCTTCTTTAAGTTCTGGACCATGGTCTCTGAATTAACTGTTTCATTCTCCATCCTAATGTAGAATTCCACCATATTATGGTCACTCTTTCCCAAGGGGCCACGCACAACGAGATTTCTAATTAATCCTCTCTCATTGCACAACACACAGTCTAAGATGGCCTCCCCCCTAGTTGGTTCCTCGACATATTGGTCGAGAAAATCATCCCTTATGCACTCCAGGAAATCCTCCTCCACCGTATTGCTTTCAGTTTGGTTAGCCCAATCTATATGCATATTAAAGTCACCCATGATAACTGCTGCACCTTTATTGTATGCACCCCTGTTTGATGCCCTCCCCAACATCACTACTACTGTTTGGAGGTCTGTACACAACTCCCACTAACGTTTTTTGCCCTTTGGTGTTCTGCAGCTCTACCCATATAGATTCCACATCATCCAAGCTAATGTCCTTCCTAACTATTGCATTAATCTCCTCTTTAACCAGCAATGCTACCCCACCTCCTATTCCTTTCATTCTATCCTTCCTGAATGTTGAATACCCATGGATGTTGCGTTCCCAGCCCTGATCATCCTGGAGCCACGTCTCTGTAATCCCAATCACATCATATCTGTTAACATCTATTTGCACAGTTAATTCATCCATCTTATTACGGATACTCCTTGCATTAAGACACAAAGCCTTCAGGCTTGTTTTTTTAACACCCTTTGTCCTTTTAGAATTATGATGTAGTGTGGCCCTTTTTGTTTCTTGCCATTGTTTACTCGGCCTTCCACTATTGCTTTTTACCTTTCTACCATCTGTTTCTGACTCCATATTACTTCACCCTATCTCGCTGCATAGGTTCCCATCCCCCTGCCATATTAGTTTAAACACTCTCGAACTGCATTAGCAAATGTTACCCCTAGGACATCAGTTCCAGTCCTGCCCAAGTGCAGACCGTCCCTTTTGTACAGGTCCCACTTCCCCCAGAACTGGTTCCAATGACCCAGGAATTTGAATCCCTCCCTCCTGCACCACTGCTCAAGCCACGTATTTATTCTAACTATCCTGTTCCCTCTACTCTGATTAGCACTTGGCACTGGTAGCAATCCAGAGATTACTACCTTTGCAGTCCTACTTTTTAATTTAACTCCTAGCTCCCTAAATGCAGCTTGTAGGACCTCTTCCCACTTCCTACCTATATCGTTGGTACCTACATGTACCACGACAACTGGCTGTTCACCCTCCCTCTCCAGAATGCTCTGCAGCCGCTCCGAGACATCCTTGACCCTTGCACCAGGGAGGCAACATACCATCCTGGAGTCTCGGTTGTGGCCGCAGAAATGCCTATCTATTCCCCTTACAATAGAGTCCCCTATCACTATAACTCTCCCACTCTTTTTCCCACCCTTCTGTGTATCAGAGCCACCCATGGTGCCATGAACCTGGCTGCTGCTGCCTTCCCCTGGTAAGTCATCTCCCCCAACAGTATCCAAAACGGTATATCTGTTTTGGAGGGAGATGACCGCAGGGGACTCCTGCACTACCTTCCTGCTCGTGCCTTGTCTCTTGGTCACCCATTCACTATCTGTCCTAACCCTTACCTGCGGTGTGACCAACTCACTAAATGTGCTATCCACAACATTCTCAGCATTGCGCATGCTCCAGAGTGAGTCCATCCGCAGCTCCGGTGCCGTCATGCGGTCTGCCAGGAGCTGCAGCTGGACACACTTCCCACACATATAGTAGTCAGGGACACTGGAAGCGTCCCTGACTTCCCACATAGCACAGGAGGAGCATGACACGGCTCTGAGCTCTCCTGCCATGACTTAACCCTTAAATTAATTTACTTACTAAAATTTACTTAAACACAAAATAGCTACTTAGTAGTTCGCTGCCAATTAAACCAATCTAAAAGTCAGTCTAAAAGAGAGTTATACTTACCAGTCGAACAGCTTGGCTGTGACGTCACCTCTCGATTTCGCACCCCTCCATCTTTGTCTACAACTGGTTGGGCTGGTCTCTGGGCCTCCGTCTCCTATTCTCGCACTCCTTATCAGCTGCTCTAGTGTCAGCACTGGTAGGAAAAACAAGACAAAACAGCACCTGCCACCCCCGCTTGCCCGAACTCACCCACTTACCAAACTCACAAATGCCACTCTATGCTGTTGCACTCCGTGCTCTGCACGAGCTGTTTCTTTTTAAACTGTATCTAAGTCAGATGACTCACTACTGGTCAGTCGTTTACAGAACTGGTTTTAACTAGCTGCTAATTGCCTCCTACTGGAAAGTTACCTTGTTTTTCTCTGCCTAAACCTGAAAGATTCCCAACTATTTAACTTTTTCCCTTTAAATTAAACTGCTACTTACTTAGAAGCTACTGGTAATTGCCAGTGTTGTAGCTGTACTCGAACACCTTGGCTAGAGGCGCGGCTAGTTCTGGAGCACAAGTCTTCAGCATGACAGCCGGGATGTTGCCGAGGCCCGTAGCCGTTGCTGTATCCAGTACGCTCAGCTATTTCTTGAAAAACATTGGAGTGAATCGAATTGGCTCAAGACTGGCTTCTGTGATGGTGAGGACCTCAGGAGGAGGCTATTTGGATCATCTACTCGGCACTTCTGGCTAAAGAGGGTTGTAAATGCTTCGGCCTTGTCTTTTGCTCTCCTGTGCTCGACTCCACCATCATTGAGGCTGGGGATACTCATGGAGTCTACTCCCATTAGTTGTTTAATGGTCCACCACCATTCACAACTGGATGTGGCAGGACTACAGAGCCTTAATCTGATCTGTTGGTTGTGGGATTGCTTAGCCTTGTCGAGAGCATGCTGCTTCCGCTTTTTAAGCATCCATGTAGTCGTGTGTTGCAGCTTCCCCTAGTTGGCACCTCATTTTTAGGTACACCTGGTGCTACTCCTGGCTTGCTCTTCATTGAACCAGGGTTGGTCCCCGGCTTGATGGTAATGGTAGAGCGAGGGATATGCCAGGCCATGAGTTTACAGATTTTGGTGGAATACAATTCTGCTGCTGCCCCACAGCGCCTCATAGATGCCCAGTTTTGAGCTGCTAGATTTGTTCTGAGTCTATCCCATTTAGCATGGTAGTGCCACACAAGACGATGGAGGGTGTCCTCAGTGTGAAGACGGGACTTTGTCTCCACAATGGCTTTGCGGTGGTCACTGCTACCAATACTGTCATGGACAGATGCATCTGCAACAGGTAGATTGGTGAGGACGAGGTCAAGTAGGTTTTTCCTCTCGTGTTGGTTCTCTCACCACCTGCTGCAGGCCCAGTCTGGCAGCTATATCCTCAAGACTCGACCAGTAGTGCTGCTACCAAGCTACTCTTGATGATGGACATTGAAGTCCCCCACCCAGAGTACATTCTGTGCCCTTGCTACTCTCAGTGCTTCTTCCAAGAGGTGTTCAACATGGAGGAGAACTGATTCATCAGCTGAGGGAGGGTGGTAGGTGGTAATCAGCAGGAGGTTTCCTTGCCCATGCTTGACCTGAAGCCACGCCCTCCCAATTGTATACTGCTGTGCCACTACCCCGGTGGGTCTGTCCTGCTGGTGGGACAGGACATACCCAGGGATGGTGATGGACGAGTCTGGGACATTTGCTGAAAGGGTGTGAGTATAACTATGTCAGGCTGTTGCTTGACTACTCTGTGGAACACCTCTCCCAATTTTGGAAAAAGTCCCCAGATGTTGGTGAGAAGGACTTTGCAGGGTCGACTGGGCTGGGTGTGCCGTTGTCGTGTCCGTAACCAGTGCTAATGTCGATGCCGGATGGTCCGTCCTGTTTTATTCTTGTTATTGTTATTCGTAGCGGTTGTGTACAACTGAGTGGCTTGCTAGGCCATTTCAGAGAGCAGTTAAGAGTCCATGGGTCTGGAGTCACATAAAACCCAGACCGGGTAAGGATGGGAGATTTCCTTCTCTAAAGGACATTAGTGAACCAGATGGGTTTTTAACAACAATCCGCTAGTTTCATCTGATACTAGCTTGCTATTCCAAATTTTAAAAATGTAATTAACTAAATTTAATGAAGAGATTTGAACTCGTATCTCTGGATCATTAGTCCAGGCCTCTGGATTACTACTCGTTACCACTATGCTACCGTTCCCACGGGGTAGTTCCTCTGTAGCTACATGATCAAATCTCTTTTATCATGTTTAATACCTCAATTAGATAGGGACATAGAAAGTGTAGACCATTCAGCCCCTCGAGCCTGTTCCGCCATTCAATTAGATCGTGATTGATCTGATAACCCCACAACCTTCTAAACTCAAAGGAATGCAAACCCAGGTGATGCAACCTGCCTTCATAATTTAGCCCAGGATGTACAGGAAAGAAACCAAAAAATTGTAGGCAAACAGGCTGAACCTGTGAGGAGAGGTGGTCAGCACGCCGATAGTTAACGCTTTGCTTGTGTTCCTTAGCAACAACTCTGCCTCCTGCAGCATCACTGCCGGAGCATTGTGCACGTGACCCAAGGGCTCAGTGACGTTCTGCGCATGCGTTTGGCAGTCACGCAGGGTTACGTAAATGTCGCTATTAGGGGGCGGGGCCAATGAGAAGAAGGGGTAACATCCGGGTATGTGGGGGGGATTGACCTGTGACCTTCCAACCGCTTGTTGCGCGACGTTTAATCGTTGTTGGGTCGGAGCGGATCGGCGTCGATGTGATATTGATCCCAAAATAATTATTTTCCTTTTTAAAATTAAAAAAAAAAGTTGGTCGGAATAATGTTACCGTAAAATCGGACACAATAAAAACCCCAAAAGGAATGTCGCAGTGACGGAAATTAAAGTGTTTTTTTTAATTCAACATTTGAAGCCGTGTGAGAGACGGAGGCGCAGCTTGGGGCGGTTGGAAAGCCTCTCGGCCAGGTGAGTTGTGGTCGTGCGGCCCACCGCCGCTTCTTCTCACTCCACAGCCCAGCGTCTCTGTCCCCTCTCCCCCCACCACCCCCGGTGATCTGCCTTCTCGTGTCAGCCAGTGGGCAGCACTCTCTACCTCCCAGTCACAAGGCTGTGGGTTCAAGTCCCACTCCAGCGACTTGAAAGAAAGACTTGCATTTATATAGCGCCTTTCATGACCACTGGACGTCTCACAGCCAATGAAGTACTTTTTGGAGTTGGATGTGGCCCTTACGGCTAAAGGGATTAACGGGTATGGAGAGAAAGCAGGGTGCTGAAGTTGCATGATCAGCCATAATATTGAATGGTGGTGCAGGCTCGAAGGGCCGAATGGCCTACTGCTGCACCTATTTTCTATGTTTCTATGTCACTATTGCAATGTGGGAAAGGTGTCGGCCAATTTGTACACAGCAAGCTCCCACAAACAGCAAGCTCCCACAAACAGCAATGTGATAATGACCAGATAATCTCTTTTTTAGTGATGTTGATTGAGGGATAAATATTGGCCAAGACACCAGGGAGAACTCCCCTGCTCTTCTTTGAAATAGTGCCACGGGATCTTTTACATCCCCCTAAGAGGGCAGACGGGGCCTCGGTTTAACGTCTCATCCAAAAGATGGCACTGCCCACAGTACAGCAGTGGAGTGTCAGCTGAGATTTTTGTGCTACGGTCTCTGGAGTGGGACTTGAGCCCACTGGCACTGTAAAGTTGAAACATTAGGGGATGGGAAAGGGGCAGAAAGAGGGCCTGAAGTTAACCCCAGTAGACTTGGAGTATGTTTGATGACTGTCGATGCCCCCTGCTGTTACATAGAAACATAGAAAATAGGTGTAGGAGTAGGCCATTCGGCCCTTCTAGCCTGCACTGCCATTCAATAAGTTCATGGCTGAACATGCAACTTCAGTACCCCATTCCTGCTTTCTCGCTATACCCCTTGATCCCCCTAGTAGTAAGGACTTCATCTAACTCCTTTTTGAATATATTTAGTGAATTGGCCTCAACAACTTTCTGTGGTAGAGAATTCCACAGGTTCAGCACTCTCTGGGTGAAGAAGTTTCTCCTCATCTCGGTCCTGTTCTCACCCTGAACTGGATACTTTCATCAACTTTGCTTCTGACTTCCATCCCTCCCTTATCTTCATTGCACCATCATCACTTTTGTCATTTAATCACTCTTGCCCTATCACAAACCTCTCCCTTTAGTTATTTTCCTGACCTGACTCTGTTACCTCTTCCACCTCTGACTAAAAGTCAGTAAGTTGGTGTCTGGCTTGGCTCAGTAGGAGCACTTTTGCCACTTCAGTCAGAAGATCGTGCGTTCAAGCCCACTGCTGTACTGTCGTCTTTTGGATAAGACTTTAAACTGAGGTGTCTGCCCTCTTGAGTGGATGTAAAGAAAATCCCATGACGGCATTTGAAGAAGAGCAGAGGCCCTGGCCAATATTTATCTTTCAACCAAAATCACAAACAATAAATAAAAACTGAAAATGCTCAGCAGGTTAGTCAGTACCTACACAGTTAACATTTTGGGTCAATGACCTTTTGTCAGAACTGGAAAGAGTTAGAGATGTAACAGATTTTAAGCGAGGGGAGTAAAGAACAATGGGGAAGGTCTATGGAAGCTAGGAGAGATTAAATAACAAAAGGTATGATTATACAAAGCAAAAGGAGATAGTAATGGGACAGGTAAATAAACAAAAGATGGGTCTAGAAGAGGTGTACTTGGGTATAACAGAATCATCAACAGCTGCCATGTGAAAAAATAGGGGCAGTGGTTATGGTCTGAAATTGTTGAACTCGATGTTCCAGAAGGCTGTAAAGCACCTAATCGAAAGATGAGGTGCTTTTCCTCGAGTTATCGTTGAGCTTCATTGGAACAGTGTAAAAAGCCGAGGTCAGAGTGGGAGTAGAGCAGAGAATTAAAGTGACAGGTGACCGGCAGCTTGGGGTCACACTTGTAGACTGGACGGAGGTGTTCCACAAAGCGGTCACCCAATCGGCATTTGATCTCCCCAATGTAGAGGAGACCGCATCGTGAGCAGTGAATACAGTCTACTAAAATGCAAGAAGTACAAGTAAATTGCAGTTTCACCTGGAAGGAGTGTTTGGGGCCCTCGACGGTGGGAAGGGAGGAGGTTAAAGGGCAGGTGTTACATCTCCTGCGCTTGCACGGGAAGGTGCCGTGGAAAAGGGAGAGGTTGTTGGGGGTGATTGAGGAGTGGACCAGGGTGTCGCGGGGGAAGGGGTGAGAGCTGAAGTATGGAAAATGGAGCCAGCACGGTCGAGGGTCCTGTCAACCATTGTAGAGGGGAATCCTCGGTTGAGGAAAAAGGAAGACATCAGAAGCATTGGACAAACATCCACTGGCTCCCACAGCTACCTAGACTACATTTCCTCCCACCCCGCTTCCTGTAAGAACTCTATTGCATTCTCCCAGTTTCTCTGTCTCCGTTACAACTGTTCTGATGATGTCACCTTCTATTACTGGTGCTTCCGATATGTCTTCCACAGAAAAGCTGGAAATACTCAGCAGGTCAGGCAGCATCGGTGGAGAGAGAAACAGAGTTAATGTTTCAGGTCGATGACCTTTCGTCAGAACTGGAAAATGTTAGGAATGTAACAGATTTTAAGCAGGGGCTGGGAAAGGGGAGAGAAGGGAAGGTTTGTGATAGGGTGAAAGGCAGGAGAGATTAAATGACGAAAGGTATGATACTACAGAGCAAAAGGAGACGGTAATGAGTTTAGATACATTTTACTTTATTCAGTGATCTTAATTAACAAAGCTTCCATTATGGAATCTGGTAAACATTATTTCAGCCAGGAAGTATAGAGCAGATGCATTGGGTGACTTCAGGCCAGGAGGGCCCTTAAGTGCAGTCATTCTAAAAAGTGCCACTTGGCAGCGACATGGAGGGAAGCAAACAATAATTTCCACAAGACTGGCAACAAGAGATCCCTTTTCTGTGAAATGTACTTGATGAATGGGTCCTTCAACAGATGTCGGCTGTACAAGCCTCCTCTTCAACTGCCCAAAATGCATGCTTACAAGAGCCCGAAAATGAAAATAATTTCGGAGTTATCAGAGGCACCATCACTTTGGATTGCTATTGCCAGCATTCCTTTAAATGAACCTAAATGATTATATACAATCTTATTTATTTAAGGTTTTCCTGAGTTATACAAGTAAATACAGTACAGGCAAAATAACAAACTTCATATATTTTTGCCTTGACAATGATTGTAACAATGGAAAGTAACACATTTGTAAGTGATATTTTATTACCCAAGAACTTAAGTCAGAAGGAAAAAAAATCACAAATTAGATGCAGCACTGGTAATGGAGCATTTTAAGTTATTCACTTACAAAATTCTTGTAATGTTTTATGTTGCAGGTAATATTGAAAATAAATGAGCAACACTCTTTGAACCTGATGACAAACAATGCCTCCAGTGCGTCGATCAAGGAGTGGCAGTCCAGACTCGTCTGTCAGCCCTAAGAGAAGACGACATAGCAGCAGCAATGACAGCAAATCCCAAAGTCCTCCAGTAAAATGTAGCAAACCTCACTCAGGACACCGCAAATCTCCGTCAATCGACAAAAAGCTCAGAAGATCCCGATCGAAGTCGAGAGAAAGGTCCAGCACACATAAGCATCAGAATGGTGTACACCACAGCCGCTCGAGGTCAAGATCAAGAGATCAAAATTCTCGTTCGCACCATGGGCACTACAACAAGCTGCATATGGAACATTATGGAAAAGAGCAAGAAGATCTACTCCGACAGAGACATGATGCCTTTATTGCCAGGTCTAGCCCTAACAAGTTAAATATGTTTACTGCCCCAATGTGTAGATTTGTCTAGAAACTGCCTTCTCCACGCTCAAGCAAGTTATATTTTCCTGCAACTGTTGACAGCCTTTCTAAATATCTCGTCCCAAGTGGTTTCTTTTTACCATAAGTATAATGAGACAAGATGTTGGTAGGAAGAATGAGGAGAGGCAATACATGCTAAATGGTACAATTTTAAAGGGGGTGCAAGAAGAGAGAGACCTCGGGGTACTTGTGCACAAATCTTTGAAGGCGGCAAGACATGTTAATAAAGCAGTTAATAAAACATGTGGTATCTTGGGCTTTATAAATAAAGGCACAGAGTACAAAAGGCAGGACGTTGTGCAAAGCCGATATAAAACACTAGTTCAGTCCCAGCTGGAGTATTGTGTCCAATTCTGGGCATCATACTTTAGAAAGGACGTGTTGGCTTTGGAGAGAGTACAGAAGCGATTTACTAGAATGGTTCCAGGGATGAGGGATTACAGTTATGTGGATAGACTGGAGAAGCTGGGGTTGTTCTCCTTAGAGCAAAGAAGGCCAAGAGGAGGTTTGAAAGAGGTATTTAAAATCATGAAGAGTTTAGATAGTGTAAATAAAATTACCTGTTTCCAATGGCTGAAGGGTTGATAACCAGAGGGTACA
This sequence comes from Pristiophorus japonicus, assembly GCF_044704955.1. Taxonomy (NCBI): domain Eukaryota; kingdom Metazoa; phylum Chordata; class Chondrichthyes; family Pristiophoridae; genus Pristiophorus; species Pristiophorus japonicus. Next base: position 47,295,849 of record NC_091982.1, read on the forward strand.
GATTTAAGGTGATTGGCAAAAGAACCAGGGGCGACATGAGGAAAACCTTTTTTATGCAACGAGTGGTTAGGATTTGGAATGCACAGCCTGATAGGGTGGTGGGTACAGGATCAATAGCTGCCTTCAAAAGGTAATTGGATAAATACTTGAAGGAGAAAAAATTGCAGGGATACGGGGAAAGAGCGGGGGAGTGGGACTAACTGGATTGCTCTTTGAAAAGAGCCAGCGCTGACTCGATGGGCCGAATGGTCTCCTTCTGTGCTGTACTATTCTATGATTCTATGTTGGAATGTAGGAAAAGTTGCAGTTGTGTAATTGTAATATTGTCCTTGGATGCCCACAGCATTTTCTCATTCACATTTAGATTAAGTGCTGACCACCTTTTGGATAAAATAAATTGCTTGAATTGGAAACAAGCTTATGAATGAGTGGAGTAACTGCATGCTGCTGCTGTTACTATTGCTACTACTGAGAATCCTAAATCAAGAACAAAGGCATTTATTGCAGGACATCACAAAGCTAGTTCCTGTTCAGTCAGCTTGCACTAATAGTTGAATCATGGATTGATTTCTCCCTTCTGCAGATTCTTGTATTTTCTTTTTAGACTCCTCCCTAGGTTCTGTCTGTGTCACAGATCTCCAAATCTGTCTTACTAGTTATAACAGACTTCTGCTTTTTTTTTAAACTAAAATTGCTAGGACCTAGAAGGGACAGTTCACTGAACCGCCCAAATCTAAAATGTAAGCCACAGAGTATTTTAACTCTTGTTTGACTTCCAGAGGTGTGGGTGGACCAGATGCAACCTCCAAGACTCCAAAGCCTAAGCCTAGTGCAGTTGTATCCCTTGGTTATTTTGTTTCTCAAGTTCCTCGTTTGAAGCTTCAGCCTGATACTTTGTCCTGTTTCTTTGTAAGTTTATCTGCAACTTCAGTGTAACCCAAAGCCTACACTATTAAATTTCCCAAGAGTTCTGAATGTATTTGTATGTGGGATTCAAATCTCTAACTCCAAAGCAACAGTGCAGTTCTTTTGTAGGCTTTTGACTCCAATACTTCAGATTAAGCTTGTGTTTATTTACTGGGCATAAACACTCATCCTCATATCAGGAGGCCCTTCTAAACCATCTTGTATAAAACAAAAATATGAGTAAGTAGTTTAGGAGTTAATCTCATCTCGTTCCTATAATATTTTGTAAATTAAACTAGCCAGTGAACCCCAACAGCAGAAATGAAACAAAAAAAAGAACAGACCAGTTATCACTATCAGTTTAATTCATTTTGCTTAATCGTCAGTATCTGCTGACTACTGCGAATCTCAAATCTGTTCTTCCAATTGTAGCTAGTTCTGGCGATTGTTATTTCTCTGGTTCTCAAGAATGCTATTTCTGTTCTTTTTATGGTCAGCATTCTGTTCTCTTGCAGACCTGCTTTTCTTTCTTTGTAAACTCTCTCCTGCGGGCCATCACAAAAATTGTCCTCTGAGCCTCACTGCTTGCCTCTCAGCAGTGTCTCATTGCCAGCTTTGAACAGTGCTGGACATAACTGGGCAAAATGGAACAGCTTAAAATGCACAAACCAGTTTATCTGAGATAATATACTTATGAACATATACAATTGAAGATGTTACATTACTTTTTTGTATTCGTTCATGGGATGTGGACGTAGCTGGCAATGCCAGCATTTATTGTCCATCCTTAATTACCCTTGAGAAGGAGGTGGTGAGTTGCCATCTTGAACCACTGCAGTCCATGTGTTGAAGGTACTCCAACAGTGCTGTTAGTGTGGGCGTTCCAGGATTTTCACCCAGCGACGATGAAGGAACGACAGAATATTTCCAAGTCAGGATGGTGTTTGACTTGGAGGGGAACTTGGAGGTGGTGGTGTTCCCATGCACCTGCTGCCCTTGTCCTTCTAGGTGCTAGAGGTTGTGGGTTTGGGAGGTGCTGTCGAAAAAACCTTGGTGAGTTACTGCAGTGCATCTTGTAGCTGGTACACACTGCAGCCACAGTGCACCGGTGATGGAGGGAGTGAATGTTTAAGGTGGTGGATAGGGTGCCAATCAAGAGAGCTGCTTTGTCCTGGATGGTGTCTTGACTGTTGTTGGAACTGCACTCATCCAGGCAAGAGTAGAGAATGCACAGTATCTGTGGACAGAAGTGACAAGTTAACATTTCACACACAGTTCTGATGACGGGTCATGCTCGAGACCTTACCTTGTTACTTATTTCCACAGATGCTGTGTTTTTGTTTCCGATTTCCTGCATCTGCAATATTTTTCTCATGTCTTCCATTTTACTTTTGGTAATTTTGATTATGGTATCTAGAATCTAGAATTTAACTTTGCTTAATTTTAATACAGGTATTGAAAGAAATGGAATGAATTGATGAAACCAAATAATTCAATATTTCAAATAATTCATAATTTGCATTGGGATTTTGAATGTAAACAGATGATATATAGTGGAGATTGAACTATCTGCAAACCAGACCAGCAAAGTTGTGGCTTCTGACTGGGCGATGCCTTTTGACTACTGGACTGCAACTTCAGGCCAGATCATTTTTGCGCCTGTAGTGGGAACTTTAATTTTTTTTTACTAGTCGGGGTAGCTGGTGATGTCTGGCAGTCTTTTATCCAAACTTCTTTTTATTATTTGTTCTGGAGATGTTGGCAACCCTGGCCATTCCTAGTTAAAGGAAAAGAAATAATTGCATTTATATAGCGCCTTTCACAACCTCTGGACGTCCAAAAGCGTTTCACAGCCAATGTAGTATTTCTGAAGTGTAGTCACTGTTGCACTGAGGAAATGGTGGTGGGCCTTCTCCTTGAACTATTGGTCTGTATGCCAATGATACTCCTTTTAATGGTATTGGGTAAGGATTTACAGGATACTAACCCAGTGACAATGGAGGAACGGCAATGTATGTTCAAGTCAGGATGGTGTGTGACTTCGAGTTGATGGTGTTCCCATGACATTGCAGCTCTTGTCCTTCTCAGAGTTAGCGGGCGCTGTGGAAATACCCTTGGTGAGTTGCTGCAGTGCATCCCCAAGATCATACATTCTGCAGTCAGTGTGCTGGTGGTGGAGGGAGTGGATATTCAGTATATTGGCAGGGGCGCCGATCAAGTAAGCTGCTGTGGCTGCACCCACCCACGCGAGTGGTGAGTACTCCATCACACTCCTGACTTGAACTTTGTAGATGATAAGGCTTTCAAGGGTCAGGAGATAAGTACCCAGTCACTGCCCTGCTCTTGTAGTGATGGTGTAAATATGACTGCTCACACCCACGGAGCTATACCTCGAGTCTCATCGCCGAGAGCATGCAGAAATCAAGCGCAGGCAGCGGAAAGAGCGTGCGGCAAACCAGTCCCCCCCCATCCCTTCCCTCAACGACGATCAGTCCCACCTGTGACAGGGACTGTGGTTCTCGTATTGGATTGTTCAGCCACCTAAGGACTCATTTTAAGGTTGGAAGCAAGTCTTCCTCGATTCCGAGAGATTGCCTATGATGATATACCTAGTGCCTTCAGAATAGTAGGGAAGAAAACTGGACCGGGAATGGGGGGGGTGGAAGACAGAGAAAGATTTTTTAAAAGGAGAGTGCAAGCCTTCAGTTGAATAGATTGTTTCTGCAAAATGTTGGAATAATAAATTGAGTCAGTTAACAAATAGTGACTGTTTTTTGCGTGTTTCTTCCAGGCGTCTAAAGGAGCGAGAGCGAATTGGAGAACTTGGAGCACCTGAAGTTTGGGGGCTGTCTCCAAAGGTCCCCGAACTAGAGTAAGCACCCTTTGCCACAATCGCTGGTTTAAATTGCATTTGTTCTTTACAATTTGTCGGTCGACTGGTTAATTTTTATCTATGTTGAAGTTAATTAATTTTGTTTCAATATTTGGGTTTTTATTGAAACCTGACCTGAAGTCAGGAGCAGTTATAGGTCCGAAAGTAATAAAATAATTCCAAGAAAATTGTTTAAAATAAATACAGCTGTGATGTTTAATAGCTGCATGGCATATCTAAATTTGCGGATGATACCAAATTGGAGGGGGCGGGAGGAATAGTTAATACTGAGTAGGACTGCAACAAATTACAGGAAGACATTAATAAACTTGCAGAATGGGCATATAATTGTCAAATGAAATTCAACACCGATAAATGTGAGGTATTACATTTTGGTAGGAAGACTAGAGAGGTCACTTATTACTTGGAGGTTGTGAGTCTGGGTGGGGTAGAGGAACAAAGGGATCTTGGGAGTACAAATACACAGATCACTAAAAGTAGCAACACAGGTTAACAAGATCATTAAAAGGGTTTATTTCGAGAGGGATAGAATTGAAAAGTTGGGAAGTTATGCTAAACCTATATTGAACCTTGGTTATACCACACATGGAGTACTGCGTACAATTCTGGTCATCCTATTATAAAAAGGATATAGAGGCACTGGAGAAGGTGCAGAAAAGATTTACAAGGATGATACTAAGGTATGCCCTCGCATTTCATCAGGAAAAGATGAACAGGCTAGGTCTCTTTTCGCTTGAAAAAAGAAGGCCGAGGGGTGACCTAATTGAGGACTTTAAAATTATGATAGGTTTTAACTCTCTTAGTAGCCACTTTATCATAATTTTAAAGACCTCAATTAGGTTACCCCCTCGGCCTTTTTTCAAATGAAAAGAGACCCAGCTAGTTCTGATGAAGGGTCGTTGACCTGAAAAGTTAACTGTTTCTCTCTCCACAGATGCTACCTGACCTGATGAGTATTTCCAGCATTTGCTGTTTTTATTTCAGATTTCCAGCATCTACAGTATTTTGCTTTTATATGAGGGAGAAGGGAATAGATGGTGATGAGAAAAGACTGGAAGAAGCTCGAGTGGCACATGGACTGGTTGGGCCGAGTGGCCTGTTTCTGTGCAGTATATCCTATAATTATTTCTGCATCTAAATTTTAAAAGGATAAACTACTTGAAAAATTCCCATGAATTTATGATTAGGTTTGAGTACATTACAGTGTCTATAGATGATAAAGTCATCCTCAACTCTGAGGGACTGTCCAAGAAGAAGACAGATAACAAAAATGAGATTTCTTTTAGAACAAAGTATAATTTTGCTTTCTTGTTTGTTAGTTCTGATGAGCATACTCCAGTTGAGGGTGAGCAAGCCGAGAAGAGCAGCAGTTCTGATTCCAGTGCAGAAGGTAACTTTTTATAAATAACTGCATTTTAGGGAAACCTACAGCAGGCCCTTGTGGTGGATAGTGGTAATTGAGAAACTAGCAATTAGCATTAGAAACAGACTGGACTGTTCGCAAACCACTCAGTTGACAGAGTGCCTCTAAAGGGAAAATTTCAAAAAGCTCAAACCAGTATTACAAAGTGTAGGCTTAATGTTAGATTCTAACATTAACATTCTTAATGTTAGATTCCGGCTTCCAAGAATATTTATCAACATGCTCGAGTGCATCAATCTATATTTTAAAAGTTGATTTTTGTCCTTTGCATACCAACCCAAGCATTTGATGTGAGAGATCATTTCAGTTGTTGAGCTCTGTAAACTCCAGCAGTATCTTTAAATGTGTGGGTGATCTGCCTTAATATCAATGGTCATTCATAGAGTACTGGCAGTCCTGATTTTTGCTGGTCTCTTCTCCACTCGCTCGTCACCATACATTCAGGCCTTGGTGTACCATTATGTTGCTGTCTGCTGGTAGGTTCATACCTGAAATGAGCATGAATTTTTTTTTTCTTTCGTACTTGTTTAGAAGTACCTTATGGACGGCCTATCAGAAATCCAAATTTGCTGCGTGGGGAATTGGGAACGTATGTTTTGTGACACAGTGTATTGTACACAAGTGTCCAGACACCCTTATGACACTGATTGAAAATGTCTTCATGTGACTGAATCGATTAAAATGAATCGTACTTGAACTTGATAAACAATTTTATAATATTTAAAGTTGGAGCCTATTTCTATAAAAAATTAGACCTATCTAAACCAGAGCCCCCCAAACCTAACTTTATTGAATAGATTTTGTTAATGTTATGATTTTGAATTTAAATCTTAGTTTAATCTGCAATGTTGGTTTCTCACTGTTTTTATAAATATCAGTACAAATTGTTTCTGCCATAATCTTGTTTTTCTTGCCATCAACCCAGCCAAAAAGTGTTGACTCCTTGCTTGGGGTACAGTTCTTTAGGCACAAGGCACCCTTCAGTACCTAGTCCAAGTTACTATTATCCATGTGTGAGCCTTGACGGTGAGTGTCAGCTGCTTGATCACTGGGGCATCACAGCCTAACTAAGCCTAATCTTGTCGTCCACTGACAACCACCCACGTACGTTTCCTGTAGGATAGCAATCAAGAGTGAGAAATAGACTTATTTTTTTTCACTTCCTGAGGCTCTGATTACCTGTGTGACTGAAATCAACTAACCGCAGACCAGAGATCAACCTCTGACCTTCTTGGTCTGTTTGGCTCAGCTGCTCGCTGAATTAAACCCATTGAGACAACAGGGGAGCCAACCTATAATATTTTGACCATCAGTAATGCCGATCTTTTACGCGGGGGGGGGGGGTGCGCAGAGGGGTGTTCGGTGTTTGTTCTACAAAGCAAAAGCCATCATTCAGCACAAGTAAATACAGTATGATTAATGTAATCTCCCATGACTTAAAATGTTTTATATATAGAGGAGAAAAAGAAGAAAAAGAAAAAAAGGAAGAAAAATAAAAAGAAAAAATCGAAGAAGAAAAAGCATAAGCATTCAGAAGAAAGTGAATCAGAATCTGACAGTGAAAGTGACTTAAGTGGTAAGATGTTACTACTGAATGCTTTGCTTTATCATCTAAGGATTCAGAATCAACTTTTCTTATAGTTTCAATATTAATTTCTTTTGGAAGCTCTTTACAGCAGTGACCACTTTAAAAGTAAGTTATTGGCTATGAAGCACTTTGGGATAGCCAGGGGGTGTGATAAAGTGCTATATCAATGTAAGTTAATTTGTTCTTTCTGCTTTAACAATGTATATAAAGATTAATTGAGTACACAACCAACACTTTTATCTTAAATTGAAATCAATGCATTAGTCGGGCAGATGATCAAGAATGCAATAGAAAATTAGGTTGGTAATAAAATGCTGCAAAAACTTGGTGTCAAAGCTGCCTTTACTAGTTAGATAGTATCTCCATTTTCATGTGGCAATGGTGTCTAAAGTTGTATGAAAGAAAGACTTGGATTTATATAGCGTCTTTCATGGCCACCGGATGTCTCCAAGTGCTTTACAGCCAATGAAGTACTTTTGGAGTGTAGTCACTGTTGTAAATATGGGAAACGTGACTGTCAATTTGCTCCGATAAACAGCAATGTGATAATGGCCCAGAAATCCCGGCCTCCTGGGTCCGTATAGAGTGTGTACAGACCCGGGAAGGCATTGCAAAAGCCGGTTTTAAGCACACAGCATGCGCTGAAAACCGACTTTTCCGATCTGTCAAGTTTCTGCCTTGACAGATCCTCCGCATCTCGGGAGCAAAGACATTCGCATGGGCAAGATTGCGGTATTTACCCATATCTTGCCCGGCAAATGTCCTGAAAACTCTTGCGCCCGATTAAAAGCAGGCGCATAGCCTACTTTTACAGGTGTAAGAGTTTTAAAACACACAAACATAAAATAAAATTTAAAAAACACATTTTATTGTTAAAAATCCTCCCCACTTCGGTAAGTTTATTTTAAACCATAATTTTAAAACTTTTTTTTTTTAATCGGGAAAATATTTTTTTTAATAAGACAAATAACTTTAATTTAAATTAATGTTAAATATGTGGTGTATTTTTTTTTAGTGTTTTGTGTGTTTGGAGGGGTTTCTCAATCATAATAATGGGAATTCTTAGAGTTCCCATTATTATGAATGAGAAAATACTTTACCTGGATTGGTTGCCCAGAGCCACGTAACTGCAACTCCAGCTCTGCGGACGTCTTGAGGTGCACACGCTCCGACACACAGTGAGTGAAGGCCTCAGGACCAGGATATCTCATGGGCGCAGCAGCTTTGTGTCATTTGCAGATGACAAAGATTAGTGGGAAAGCGGGTTGTGTAGAGGTCACAGAGAGGCTGCAAAGAGATTTGGATAGGTTAAGCGAATGGGCTAAGGTTTGGCAGATGGAATACAATGTCGGAAAGTGTGAGGTCATCCACCTTGGGGAAAAAAAACAGTAAAAGGGAATATTATTTGAATGGGGAGAAATTACAACATGCTGAGGTGCAGAGGGACCTGGGGGTCCTTGTGCATAAATCCCAAAAAGTTAAGTTTGCAGGTGCAGCAGGTAATCAGGAAGACGAATGGAATGTTGGCCTTCATTGCGAGAGGGATGGAGTACAAAAGCAGGGAGGTCCTGCTGCAACTGTATAGGGTATTGGTAAGGCTGCACCTGGAGTACTGCGTGCAGTTTTGGTCACCTTACTTAAGGAAGGATATACTGGCTTTGGAGGGGGTACAGAGATGATTCACTAGGCTGATTCCGGAGATGAGGGGGTTACCTTATGATGATAGATTGAGTAGACTGGGTCTTTACTCGTTGGAGTTCAGAAGGATGAGGGGTGATCTTATAGAAACAATTAAAATAATGAAAGGGATAGACAAGATAGAGGCAGAGAGGTTGTTTCCACTGGTAGGGGAGACTAGAACTAGGGGGCACAGCCTCAAAATACGGGGGAGCCAATTTAAAACCGAGTTGAGAAGGAATTTCTTCTCCCAGAGGGTTGTGAATCTGTGGAATTCTCTGCCCAAGGAAGCAGTTGACGCTAGCTCATTGAATGTATTCAAGTCACAGATAGATAGATTTTTAACCAATAAGGGAATTAAGGGTTACGGGGAGAGGGCGGGTAAGTGGAGCTGAGTCCACGGCCAGATCAGCCATGATCTTGTTGAATGGTGGAGCAGGTTCGAGGGGCTAGATGGCCTACTCCTGTTCCTAATTCTTATGTTCTTATGTTCAGGTAAATGCACTTTTTTCCCTTTTTTAGCTGATTGCCCGCAGGAAGCAGCCGACCGGGATTTCAAGGCCGTTCTGGGTTCTTTTTATGTTATGTTGATTGAGGGATAAATATTGCCCAGGATACTGGGGATAACTCCCCTGTTCCCTCAGCACTGCACTGGAGTGTCAGCCTCGATTTTATATTTTGTGCTCGAGTCCCTGGAGTGGGACTTGAACCCACAACCTTCTGACTCTTATGGCTTAGTCTTTTTAAATGGCAACAATTTCTTCACTGATCGAAGCAATATATTATTTAACTTTAAACTGTTAACCTTGTTGGATGAAACTAGAATTGTCTCTCTTTATTCTGTTGTAATAGGTGATGTGAGTTATCATCTCGACTTTCGGTCCCATGGTCTGAATTTTGTCATTTGTATACTTTTATGAGTATTTATATATATTTTTTTAAACTGAGTTTGGTTCTTATTTATGATATGTTTTCAGATCAAGAGAAAAAGAAAAAGAAGAAGAAGAAGAAATCTCACAAAAAGTAACTCATTTATGTTGTATCTGAATCTAGCTTTTATCTACTTCACCTAATACAAGTTAACCTGTTTGGCATTTACTTCACTGTTGATTTTAGAACACTGCATTTCTCTTCTGCTATTGCATAGTCTGAAGTAAAATAAGTCCTGTTGCAGATTAAACATTTTTGAAGTAGAAGGAGCTGAAAATAGGATTACATGTTAGTGAGAAATTCATATTAATGTACAGACTGGAACAAAGTTTATCTTTAAAGTCCCAACAGCAGATTTTTGGGGTGATGAACAACCTGAGAATTTCTTTGAACGAGAGCCACCAGTTATACGATTGTTTTCAATAGAAGTTGAAAAAAATGACCAGCAAAGGTGGACTGATGAGCATTGCAAGTGACTTGATATAGCTACCTTGTTCCTTGCAAGTTGGACATAAGTAACCTTTCACAAGTTTAGCAAATAACTACATGCTACAGAGCCAACTGACTTCTACATCTACATCACAAATGTGAATCCTTTTTATATTTTCTCTTCCCTCCAATCCATTTAAAACATTTATTTTCTCCCTTTCATTGGGCTTCCCTGTGTCATGCACTATTTCCCAGCCAGGACCTGACCTGCTAGGCCACCTTTCAGTTCTATTTGTGGAGAGTGAAAGTGGCAGATGTTTTCTCTCCTCTTCCATGTAGCCTGGCAAAGATTGTAATCTTGTCATACAGAAATTCCCACATCGTACTACTCCATTGAATCATAATTTTAATTGCTTATTACATTTCTTAAGCATTTTCTTAGTGATCATTTTTGGATCAATTACTTGGAAAGTACAGTATCCAAGAAATGGAATAACCTTGGGCCCAGGAATAAAAAAGCCTAACTAAATGGGTAAGAGCTGGAGTTGGCAATGTTGGTAGTCTGAGCTGTTTTACATTGGTCTTTGACCCCTATCTCCTATAGCAGCGGATGGCCGCACTAAAATAAACCTGGAATTTTATTTTTCAACCACCAGCCAAGAAGCCTGTTTTTTTTTTTAAACACTTGGTCCTCCTGGCTTCCAGTAATCTGTCTGGAGCCAGTAACTGCCCCTTTCCAGTGGCGTGCGACGAGCACTGGTGGTGGCAGTCCTACTCTGTACATGAACACAGGCTAAATGTCTCAGCCAATTTGCATATGCACAGAATAGCAGCCTCACATGCTACAACCAGTTTATGGGAAGTAGAGCTGCACATTAGAAAGATAAAGTGGTACATTAGCTGTCTCTCCTGGGCTGCAATATAGAAGTACATGATCAGCTCCTGTTCCAGTTTTATGTTTGAATTCATCTGCCCGTAACGTGCTCATTACAGTTTCTATCTGGCTTCATTTCAGGGAGAGATCAATGGAACTAGACTCAATTTCTATCAAATCATGAACTGGTATTCATGACTTGACTACTCCAACGCACCCCTGGCTGGCCTCCCACATTCTATCCTACGTAAACTTAAGGTCGTCCAAAACTCGGCAGCCCGTGTTCTAACTTGCACGAAGTCCCGATCACCCATCACCCCTGTGCTCACTGACCTACATTGGCTCCCAGTTAAGCAACACCTCGATTTCAAAATTCTCATCCTTGTTTACAAATCCCTTCATGGCCTTGCCCCTCCCTATCTCTGCAATCTCTTTCAGCCTCACACACCCCCCCCCCCCCCCCGGAGTATTCTGTGCTCCTCAAATTCTGCCCTCTTGAGCATCGCTGAGTATAGCTGCTCAACCATCGGTGGCCGTGCTTTCAGCTGCCTGGGCCCTAAGCTCTGGAACTCCCTCCTTATACCTCTTCGTCTCTCTACCTCTTTCCTCTTTTAAGACACTCCTTAAAACCTACCTCTTTGACCAAGCTTTTGGTCATCTGCCGTCATTTCTTGTGTGGCTTGGTGTCAGATTTATTTGTTTCATCTTATAACACTGCTGTGAAGCGCCTTGGGACCTTTTACTACATTAAAGGTGCTATATAAATACAAGTTGTTACATAAAAACATAAGAAATAGGAGCAGGAGTAAGCTATACGGCCCCTTGAGCCTACTCTGCCATTTAATAC